>NC_136269.1:47180511-47538994 GCF_964187855.1 Myxine glutinosa | reverse complement strand
AGGTCTAATGAGGAGTCACCAGGTACATGCATGCTGCTGAGGTTTGCTATTACTCCCATCCCAGAGGGACCAAATGATTCGCTTGGCATTCTCGCTGCAGACTGCCCAAGTGGGAAACTATCTTGGAGAAATCCCGCTTTTAGTTAAGGAATCAATAAGAACAACTAAATACACTACTCTTAAAAATTAAGGGCTAATTGGATTTCATTATAGCTTTGTTTGGGTTGATATTCATAGTTATAAAAGTACAATGGTTTCTCATTTAGTTCATTTTAATAACACCAAGGATTGCATAGTAAGTCATGCGATTTGATATAAGGGACTAATTTCAGAGGTATAGCAAAAACAGAAGAGTGAAAGGAACATGGTATTTCCAATTAGCAATTTTTCATGGTGCGTCAAGACATCTACATTGATAGCCAAGCAAGCCCAGACACTAAAAAATATATGTTTAGGCATTATCTATATATATATATATATATATATATATATATATATATATATATATATATATATATATACAGTATATATACACACACACACACACACACACACACACACACACACACACACACACACACACACACACACACACACACACACACACATACATATACACACACACACACAGGGTGAATCAAAAGTAGCGCCCGCACCAGATTTCTGTTTTTTTCGGCTGTCAGATTCTTTCTGGGATGTCATGTTGTTAATAATTGTCTTGCAGATTATTAATTTTCTTAGTTTATTTATTTTTCTTTTGCAGGTTATTGCTGAGAGTTTGGAAAGTTACTGAATTTGTACCAAATTGAACCATGAATTACCTTTCAATGAATCGACGCATTGCGGCCGTGAAACATTACTACAAATGTAATGAACAACCAACGATGGCGGCATGCAGTTTGGCACAGGAATTCGATATTAACCCACCCCAGGGAAGAAACATACGATTGATTGTCGAGAAATTTGAAGCAACAGGGTCGGTAGCCACTGCAAAGAAGTCCGGTCATCCGAAAACGGCAACGAATGTAGCTAAGGCTGAAGAAGCCATTAGGAAACTGGAACAAAATCCGCAAAAGTCAACTCGCCGTTTATCTGCAGAGTTGGAAGTGAGCCAATCAAGTGTTATCCGTATCCTTCACCAGAAAAAAATGGAAACCTTACATTCCACGCTTACTGCATGCCCTTCATGATGGAGATGACGACCGCCGTCTTCAATTTTGCGAAGAGTTCTTAGCTAAACTTGACGAAGAGGACACAATGCCAGACAACATCTGGTGGTCAGATGAGGCATGTTTTAAGCTTAACGGCACAATTAACAGGACACAATTGTGTCCACTGGGCTGCGGAGAACCCAAGAGTGACAGTTGAGAAGGAGGTAAATTTACCTGGCGTGACAGTTTCGGCAGCCATACCTCCATTAGGGATAATTGGACCCTTTTTTTTTTTGAGGGACCTGTCACCGCAGAAATTTACCTGGAATCATTTAATGAAATCAATTTATTTCTACCTTCTTGTGCACTGTAATACAAATGGCAAACAAACAATCAACTGACAGAAAATATATATATATAATATATATATATATATATATATATATATATATATATATATATATATATATATATATATATAAACAGAAATCGGGTGCTACTTTTGACTCACCCTGTATATATACATACATATATATACGGTGTATACATACATACATATATACGGTGTATACCGTATATGTACGGTGTATATACGGTGTACATATATACAGTATATACTACATACATATATACGGTATATATATATTATATATATTTTTTTTTTTTTTTTTTTTTTTTTTTTTTTGCGGATATGAGGATTGTATTTTTTTGATTGTGTGTATTGTAGTGGTAAATTGTTGTGTAACATTGGTTAAATATGGCCGCTCCTGCCTCCAGAGTTGTGTAAAGGTAAAAAGGGCGTCCCAGTAGTTATTCCATGAAACACCACATTGCAGGACCCGATAAAACCCTTGTTCAGTAGCTTATATCTTATTATGTGTTTTAGAGTAAGGCCTTGTCTTCCATTAGAATAATACTCCATTGCACCGAATCAATTAAGAATAGCTCCCCTTCAATACTTCCATTTCCCAGCCAAACTCTCCATCTGCGGGTAAAGCAGTTCACAAGCGTGGGGTGCACGCCCTCTCATTTCGCTGCTATAGTGAATATGTGCTCCATGCTCTGTTTGAACAGGAGGGGCGGGGTCGCCCGGGAGAGGAAAGCCCAGGGCGCGCCACGAAGGGCGGGGCTGTTCAGCCCCATGCCGAAATAAGGAAACAAGCCCGTGGCTCGCCACGAGGGGCGTGCCGTCGGCGCCATGCCCAAATAAGGAGACAAGCCCGTGGGATTACCATACAAGGTCATGAAACAGAGCATGGGGGAGGAGGGCGGTACCGAAACCGAAGGGGGCGTGTCAGTCCCGCGCTGGAGAGAAGTGAGAGGAAGGGAATACGAGCTGAGCTGCGTGGAGAGGTACACGACAAAGAAAGGGTCCAAGAGAAAGCAGAGGAACTTTTACGAACGAGTTGCAAAGAGATACGGCAGATGAGTCCAGCCCCGTTTCAACCAGCCGCGTGAAGCCCTGACGGGGCAGCGAGTGACCCTGCCGGCGTGCGCTGTAAAGCCGAATACCAGGAGCTGCCGGCGTGCGCTGTAAAGCGGGATACAAGGAGCTGCCGGCTCCCCGCTTCCCGCCCGGAGTGGACCTGCTCGCTGTGCCCTGTGATCCCACCTGCTCATCCTTTCCAGCCATTCCTGCCTGCAAGTTCCCCATTTGCGTACGTGAGTTTGTTTTGTTCGTGCTGTCCTGGGTAGTAACTAAGTCTGTATAAGCTAGTAATTTTCACTGTGTCACCTGCGTTTTCATGTCCGCTGTAAATACCCGTGACTGCTCTTTTTGCTTATGTGTGTACATAATAATAAACCCCGTTACTCTTCTGTACGTCTTCTTCTTCCTCTTTGCATTCGTCGTCTTAGTCTTTTCCCCATTGAATAGCGGTGGCGCGATACGGCCAACGTTTGGGTGAATCGGGTTTAGTCGGGGAACAACTGTTCGGTCGCGGAGCCTCCGCTCGGCAAACATACCATCCTTAACCGCGTAACGTAACAATTGGTGTCGGGGAGTGAGATTCGAGGCCCGAACCAAATTTTTTAAAACATCTAGAAAAAAATTTGGTCAAAATTTGGAGCTGCTGGAAATTTGTGTTGTTTTAAAGCAAAACCCGAATTTTGAAATCGCGCCATGGCTGGTCAAGGCGATCGGATGCAGGTGGGTGAGCTAGAGGAGGGGTTAGGAGTAACCCAGGACCTCGGGGTAATGTATATGGAGGAGGTGGTTGAGGGGGTATCAGGCACGCAAAATGGAGCCATCGCGCACGTGGTTGTAGCGGCACCAAATTGCGCTGCGCACGTGGTCGCGGCAGCCGAGCCAGAAATGCCAGAGTACATGCGAGTCTTTATGATTCAAATGATGGCAAAAATGGATGCCCAAAATGATAAGTCGAGAGCGAAGAGAAATGGGTGAGCGGTTGGGAAACCAAATTGTGGGATTGAGGGCTGATAGTGAGCGATTGGGGGGTGAAATGGGGAACCGGATGGATGCTCAGGGTGAGCAATTGGGGGTAATGAGGGACGAAGTGAGGGGTCCCGGTGAGGGATTAGAAAAAAAAATTGAGGGGTTAGACAATGGGATAAAAGAGGTAAAGAATGGGTTAATGGGGGTGGAAAATAGAATGGCTGCCCAAGAGAATCAGTTAGAGGGGGTGAAAAACGGGTTAATGGGGTTAGAAAATAGGATGGAAGACAAATTGCGGGAGATAGGGGAGCAATCCGCCCGATAAATTAAACAAATGGGAGAGCAGATAGAGGAGGTGAAAATCGGGGTAGAAACCAAACTGGATGCTCAGAGGGATGAATTCGGACAGATGAGGGCGGCATCTACAAAAGAGAGGGAGGAGATGAAAGAGGAGATACGACGAGGTGTAAGTGAGGAGGTCTCGGGGGTACGTGAGGAGGTAAAGCGAGGCGAAAAGCGTATAGAGAAAGAGGTGAGGAATAATACGGTGAGGTTACAAGGGGGCATAGAGGACCTGACGGAGGAGGTGGAACAGCTGACGGTGGGACAGACGGAGTTAGTGGAGCAGGTTCAAAGGAACACTGCGGTACTAGGAGGGTTAAAAGCGACACAAAACGACATAAAAAATGACTTGATAGCTACACAGAGGCAATGTCAGATGGTACGTGAGGGACTGACAATGAGGTTGGACGAGGTGACAGAGATAATGGAGACGAAGGACCGGCAGGTGAGGACGCACAAAGAGACGGTCAAAATAGCCTTAGAGGACGAACTTGAGGAGACGCACCGGGAAATAAAAGAGGTGAAGCAAAAATTAGAGGAAGTGGAAGAAGAGGTGAGTGAAATTAAGAAGGGACGGACAGAAACTAAGAGGGAGATAAAGGAGGAGGTGATGGAATATGTACAAGGTCGGTGCTCAAATCGTGATGATGTGCTCGCTAACCAAATAAAGAGTTTGCAGGTGGCGAAGGAGGTGCGCAGACGAGGTGCCAAGGTGAGTGGCGATATACGTGGAAATGTATATGATGTGAGGAAAGCTTCAGTCGGCTTGGGGGTTGATTTGGATCCGGGTGTTCGTGAGAGGCCGTTGGTGAAGTGTGCGACAGGTACGGGGTGCGAAAGAGGAGGTGTGCGAGAATGTCCGACTCTGGGGTGTGTGAGGAAAAAGTGCGCGCCGAGGAGTGAGTGTGCCGTCGAGAGTGAGTTGGTTGTTGCGCGTGTGCGAGGGGTCACATGGAAGCGCGGTGTGGTGAGTGTTACAGAGGATGTAACGAGAGAGTGTACACCTGTGGTGAGTGTCACAGAGGATGTAACGAAAGAGTGTACACCTGTGGTGAGTGTTACAGAGGATGTAACGGGAGAGTGTGCGCAAGAGGATGCGCGAGAAAGGTGTGTAACGGACGGGTGCATGAGGAAAGAGTGTGCTGTCAAAAGTAAGGAAGAATGCACACCTGTGGTGAGTGTTACAGAGGGTGTAACGGGAGAGTGTGCACAAGAGTGTGCGCGAGAAAGGTGTGTAACGGACAGGTGCATGAGGAAAGAGTGCGCTGTCGAGAGTAAGGGTGGTTGCGCTGTCAAGAGTGGTGGTGAAAGTTGTGAGAGTGACACGGAGCGTGAGTTGGTTGTGACAGGTGAGAGAGGAAGTACACCTGGAATGGAAGGAAGCACACCTGGAATGGTAGAGCGTGTGTGGGAATGCACGCTGGAATTGGTAGTGAGGCACGTGGTTGGGTGTGTGAGTGAGAGCACACCTGTGATTGTCACAGAGGAGGTGACCGAGAAGGGGGCGTGAAGAGGTGTGTTGGTGAGGTGTGCGAACGACGAATGTGTGCCAAGGTGTTTGGTGGTCAGGTGTGTGACCAAGTCTGTGAGCGGAATGAGTGTACCTGGGTGTGTAAGAGGAGGTGCAATGACAAGGAGCATGGGAACAGCTGGGTGTATGAGCAAGGAACGGGCTGCGGGGTGTAAGCGTGCAGGTGAGGCATCGACGGTAACCGGGTTAGCGGTTAGAGCGACTTATAGCCGAATCGGGCCCTCGGTGCGCGTCGGGCAGCTTCGCGTGCCGCGAGGACCAGCGGGGATCCGAACCACGGCGGGTTCGAAAGGACCGCCGTACGTGATCCACGCTGGGCCGTGCTTGGAACGGCCGCGTCCGTGCTCCGCTAGGCGGAACGGGCAGCCCGATAGGAAGGGTCGTTATAGCGACCCCCTTTTTGTTGAGGCGTTCCGGCAGGTCGAGATCGAGCCGTTGGATGGCTCCGTGCCGAGGTGGTGCGTGGGATCTCGGCCCGGGTAAGCCTCCTCCCCTTCACCGAGTGTCGGACGCATCCAGCCGCCGGCACCAAAGAACCCGCATTCATTGCTCGGCTTTACGAAGCCGAGCTTTAGAAGTGAATTGGCGCACCGAGAGGCATTAGTAAGTCGACTGTGATGATGAGGATAGTGATCTGGACCCGAAATTAGAAAAAAACAAAATTTGAAGATTGGCAAAGGATTGGCAGAGTGATGATTGGTAATGGTACAGTGATTGGCAGATGATTGGCAAATTTTTGAATTGTGTAAATTGGACGAGCAAAATTTATAGTAAGAGATGCCCCATGTGATGGGATGGCCAATCCACCATCCCTCACAGCAGGGGGCAAAGGAGCACTAGTTTTATGGGGTGTATGGCAGTAAAAACTAGCCCGGGTGGGTTAGGATATATCATGTGTAGGGCCCTAGAGATCGACATTAGGTAACGTTAAGGTTAGTTAGTGACAATGACACCTGTAGTGGGGACGCAGGTAGATTAGAGTGGATGATAATGACGAGGGAGCGCAATAGTTTAAAGGGGCGACTGGGAAGCGCAAGTTTCAGAGGGGAGTAGTTAGATGAGATGATGCCGTGTGAGAGTTGGAGGTGTATAGAAGTGTATTGTGAAAAGTGTGAGGAACAGGTGCGATTGCACAGGTGTGCAACTGGACAGGTGTATGGAGCAGTGTACGAGTGAGTGATGGTGATGAGTGTTGTAGTGACCAAATGGTCCAGGAAGGAAGGAGGGTGCAGGTGGCACCATGTAAGATTGCACAGGGGTGCAACGACAGGTGTATGGAGAGTGGTTGTGTGAAATACATGGAGTGTGGAATATATGGAGTATTGGAATGGATGGTCGTGGAGTGAGTATAGTGGAAACAATGGAGAGGAGGGGATGGTGCAGAGGTGTGATTGGGGGAAGAGTGGACCCCCATCACGAATACCCGGGGAGGGTAGTGTAAGTGTTAGGTAGAGGGTATAGGTAAATTGTGGTTGGATATTGGCATCTGTGGTGCGGGTGGAAGAATGGTGTTTGGATGGGTGCATTAGTGTTGTGGAAATGGCTGGGCGTGTAGCCTGTTAGGGTGTGTAGTTGGTTTGGGCACTCCACCACTGTAAGGATGTCGGCCAGGTGAGGCCGCAGGTGGGCTCTGGGAGCCGGTAGTAGTTGTTGTGGATGGGGCCCGAGGATCCGGAGGACGGACCCGGGTAGCCCAGTGCCAGAGGGCACCGAGGGGTGACAGAGCCAGGAGGGGCCTTCCCCAGTTAGATAGGTTAGGGTGAGGAGCTAGGTAAGCTCGGGTGGCAACTGCAGTGGTGGAGGTGTGCAGGTGGGTAGACCTGCTGGGAGAGCGACACGTCTCAGCCCAGAAATTGTGCAAGGGCACCGGGAGATGAATCGGGGGAGTGAGACCCCAAATTGAGAAGCACCACAGTTTGGTCAATGGGAATTGGTTTATAGAACCCATAGCGTAAGTTGGCCAATGGATTGGCAGGGAGAGACCCCGGGTAGTGTAAAGTGTGTTAAAGTCATTTCGAGGGTAGATAGGATGAAGGATCTCCTTGCACCATCTGCATCCACTCACCTGAGGTGACAGGTACTCCACACCATGCCAGGTTGTTTTATTATTTTTTATGTGCAAATGTTTTGGATTGTGAGACGCATCATGACGTGGGTGTGACATTGTGCTTGATGTTCCATCTCTTCCTCCTTATGAGGGTTGATGATGAATTGGGTGATGGCAAATTTTGGCTAGAGGGATTGTGGTGACGAATTTGGTATTGAAGAAATATGGGGAAGACGTGACAGTAGCGACGAATTTGTAAATGTGTAGATTTTGTACATATGGGGTAAGGGCAAGGGTAGTGTAGGTGACAGGGGGGTGACGTACGGTAGGGACGAGCTTTCTCACTTCGCCCTCCGTACGCATTTCACCTTGCATTGCCTTATTGATGTGTACCCTTGTGACCTTACCCCTCGCTCATCTGTCTTGTCCCCCTTTTGTCTCCCACATGACCTGTGCGCCATTGGGCGCCGAGGGGAGCATGCGTGAGTCCGCCCTTGTGCGCCCGGAACTCCCAGAACCAGCTGTCTGCATCGATGCACCACATTATGGACCGCATGTCTGTGGCCGAGCACCACTTATGGACCCCATGGGTTGGGGCATGGCCCCTCTGCAGGAACCGGCCATGAGGGCCCGAAATCTTGCTGGCGGACCTTGGCCACAGGGCACCGATGCCCCACAGGTGAACCACAGTAGTCGGCCCGGTGGGCCATAAATAAATAAAAGGGACACGTTGGGTGCATTTTATTGTAATACAAATAGGCCGCCGGCAAAGAAAATGACAACATCTGGAAGAAAGTAGATAGCCAGCAGAGGGAGCCGAAGAGCAAGAGACCACCTGCAGGGTTAGGGGGGGTTGTTTTTATTTTTTATTCACGAACAGTAATGACTGTGCACCGATTGGTGCTTGAGGGTGTGTTGGTGCGTTTTGGGTGCTTTCATGGTGCATTGATGCAGAGCAGACTGTCTCCCCCCCCCCCCAGAAAGAACAATCACAGGTCCTGGGTTGCGTTTTGCAAAATAAAGTAGCGTCAATTGTAAATAATGCTCCCCACCGTCAATGTATAGTTTGAAGACCATTCCGCAATTCGGTTAGCTGTGGGCGTGAGTCAGTTAGGCAGGGTGCAATGGAGCAGCGGGACACATTTATTTATGTTTTAAAACTGTCGCACTCAGGGTCAGGTTAAAAGTAGAGGGAACTACACCTACGTGTCACACTAAATTAAAGTTATAGGCCCGGGACGTGCCTAAGAGGAGGAGGGTGCAGTGTTGCGGATATGAGGATTGTATTTTTTTGATTGTGTGTATTGTAGTGGTAAATTGTTGTGTAACATTGGTTAAATATGGCCCCTCCTGCCTCCAGAGTTGTGTAAAGGTAAAAAGGGCGTCCCGGTAGTTATTCCATGAAACACCACATTGCAGGACCCGATAAAACCCTTGTTCAGTAGCTTATATCTTATTATGTGTTTTAGAGTAAGGCCTTGTCTTCCATTAGAATAATACTCCATTGCACCGAATCAATTAAGAATAGCTCCCCTTCAATACTTCCATTTCCCAGCCAAACTCTCCATCTGCGGGTAAAGCAGTTCACAAGCGTGGGGTGCACGCCCTCTCATTTCGCTGCTATCGTGAATATGTGCTCCGTGCTCTGTTTGAACAGGAGGGGCGGGGTCGCCCGGGAGAGGCAAGCCCAGGGCGCGCCACGAAGGGCGGGGCTGTTCAGCCCCATGCCCAAATAAGGAAACAAGCCCGTGGCTCGCCACGAGGTGCGTGCCGTCGGCGCCATGCCCAAATAAGGACACAAGCCCATGGGATTACCATACAAGGTCACGAAACAGAGCACGGGGGAGGAGGGCGGTACCGAAACCGAAGGGGGCGTGTCAGTCCCGCGCTGGAGAGAAGTGAGAGGAAGGGAATACGAGCTGAGCTGCGTGGAGAGGTACACGACAAAGAAAGGGTCCAAGAGAAAGCAGAGGAACTTTTACGAACGAGTTGCAAAGAGATACGGCAGATGAGTCCAGCCCCGTTTCAACCAGCCGCGTGTAGCCCTGACGGGGCAGCGAGTGACCCTGCCGGCGTGCGCTGTAAAGCCGAATACCAGGAGCTGCCGGCGTGTGCTGTAAAGAGGGATACAAGGAGCTGCCGGCTCCCCGCTTCCCGCCTGGAGTGGACCTGCTCGCTGTGCCCTGTGATCCCACCTGCTCATCCTTTCCCATCCACTCCTGCCTGCAAGTTCCCCATTTGCGTACGTGAGTTTGTTTTGTTCGTGCTGTCCTGGGTAGTAACTAAGTCTGTATAAGCTAGTAATTTTCACTGTGTCACCTGCGTTTTCATGTCTGCTGTAAATACCCGTGACTGCTCTTTTTGCTTATGTGTGTACATAATAATAAACCCCGTTACTCTTCTGTACGTCTTCTTCTTCCTCTTTGCATTCGTCGTCTTAGTCTTTTCCCCATTGAATAGCGGTGGCGCGATACGGCCAACGTTTGGGTGAATCGGGTTTAGTCGGGGAACAACTGTTCGGTCGCGGAGCTTCCGCTCGGCAAACATACCATCCTTAACCGCGTACCGTAACTATATATATATATATATATATATATATATATATATATATATATATATATATATATATATATATATATATATATATATATATATATATATATACGGTATCGGTATATATATATATATATATATATATATATATATATATATATATATGAGGGCCAGTCAATAAGTAACCTTACAATGTCGATATAAATTCGAGAATGTAGTGTGTGTAGTTGTAGACGACATGCGTTATATCTATGGGTAAGAGTCATGTTTTGCCTGTTTTAGATCTGGAAATATTGAGCGTATGACGTCAGTAGAGCAGTTCCCAGATGACGGCTCCCTTAGAAGTATGCACCAGGGAGGAGCAACGTTCTGTCATCCGTTTCTTGGGAAGTGAGGGTGTGAATCCCAGTGAAATCCATTGCAGAATGAAGATGCAATATGGTGACGCATGTTTATTGCTGCAGCAAGTGTATGACTAGGACAGGAAGTTTACAATTGGGTGTCCAGTGTGGCAGACGTTGCTCGCTCGGCCCGGCCTCACACAGCCGACACACCAGAAATGGTTGCAGGAGTTGAGCGCATGCTAAGGGAAAACCATCGCATTACACTGGATGAAGTGGTCTCCGAATTGAACATTAGCCATGGTTCAGCACATCTTATCATTCACAACATGCTGGGGTTCCGCAAAGTGTCTGCAAGGTGGGTGCCGAGACAACTCACACCCGAACTGAAAGAACGACGAGTGGACGCATGTGAAGAACTTCTGCGACGTCATGAAACAGAAGGTGACACTTTCTTACAGTGTGTAGTGACGGGATGAAAACTGGGTCCACTACTTTCAGCCAAAAACGAAGAGGGCAAGCAAAGAGTGGCGCCATTCAACTTCACCGAAGCCCAATAAATTCCACACACAGCCATCCGCTGGAAAAGTGATGCTGACGCTCTTCTGCGATAGCCGAGGCCCACTTGTAGAGCATTACATGCCCAGAGGGAGCACAGTCACCAGTGCATCATACTGCGACCTCCTTAAAAATAATCTAAAACTAGCAATTAGATCAAAACATCGTGGACTACTCACTTTCGGTGTTTTGCTGCAGCATGACAATGCTCGGCCCCATACTGACCGTGCTACAGCTGCAACAATCGAGGGCCTGCATTTTGAGTGTCATCCTCATCCACCCTACTCGCCAGACTTCGCCCCTTCGGATTACCACATCTTTGGCCACTTAAAGAGGCGCTTGGTGGAACCACCTTCTGATCCGACGAAGAGGTCTAAGAGCCGGTGCACGAATGGCTACACAAGCAGCCAAAGTATTTTTTCCTAGAGAAATCCAGGCCTTAGTAAAGCGCTGGGAAAAATGCATTGAACGCAATGGAGATTATGTTGAAAAAGAACACAGTTGTAACACATGTAAATGAAATAAACAAGTTTTGAAAAATATTTTAAGTTTACTTATTTTAAGGTTATGACTGCCCCTCGTATATATATATATACGAGGGGCAGTCACCCCCCGATTGTGGGGCTTCCCACAATCGTATATATATATATAAAATATATATATACACACACACACTACATGACCAAAAGTATGTGGACACCCGACCATCAAACATCTCATTTCAAAATCATGGGCATTCATAAGGAGTTGTTCCCTCATTTCCTGCGATAACAGACTCCACTCTTCTGGGAAGGCATTCCACTATATGTTGGAACATTGCTGTGGGGATTTGCTTCCATTCAGCCACAATAGCATTCGTGAGGTCGGGCACTGATGTTGGGCGATTAGGCCTGGCTCACAGTCGGCGTTCCAATTCACCCCAAAAATGTGTTCGATGGGGTTGAGGTCAGGGCTCTGTGCAGGCCAGTCAAGTTCTTCCACACCGATCTCGACAAACCATTTCTGTATGGACCTCGCTTTGTGAACGGGGACATTGTCATGCTGAAACAGGAAAGGGCCTACCCCAAACTGTTGCCACAAAGTTGGAAGCCCACAATCGTCTAGAACGTCATTGTATGCTGTAGCATTAAGATTTCCCTTCACTGGAACTAAGGAGCTTAGCCCGAACCATTAAAAACAGCCCCTGACCATTATTCCTCCTCCACCAAACTTTACAGTTGGCACTATGCATTCGGGCAGGTAGCGTTCTCCTGGCATCCGCCAAACTCAGATTAGTCCGTCGGACTGCCAGATGGTGAAGCGTGATTCATCACTCCAGAGAACGAGTTTCCACTGTTCTTGAGTCCAATGGTGGCAAGCTTTACACCACTCCAGCCGATGCTTGGCATTGCGCATGGTGTTCTTAGGCTTTTGTGCAGCTTTTCGGCCATGGAAACCCTTTTCTTGAATCTCCCTATTGACAGTTGTTGTGCTGACGTTGCTTCCAGAGGCAGTTTGGAACTCGGTAGTGAGTGTTACAACCGAGGACATACGATTTTTACGCGCTACGCGCTTCAGCACTTAGCGGTCCCATTATTTGAGCTTATGTGGCCTACCACTTCGCGGCTGAGCTGTTGTTGCTCCTAGACATTTCCACTTCACAATTGCAACACTTACAGTTGACCAGGTCAGCTCTAGCAGGGCAGAAATTTGACGAACCGACCTGTTGGAAAGGTTGCATCCTATGACGGTGCCACAATGAAAGTCACTGAGCTCTTCAGTATGACCCATTCTACTGCCAATGTTTGTCTATGTAGATTGCATGGCAGTGTGCTTGATTATATATACCTGTCAGCAATGTGTGTGGCTGAAACAGCCGAATACACTGATTAGAAGGGGTGTCCACATACTTTTGGTCATGTAGTGTATATATATATATATATATATATATATATATATATGAAGAACATTTTACAATGTCGAAGACTTGAATGGCTAACACAAAACAGAAGTTATCAATAAAAGGTTGAAAACAGACATGCATAACAACTAAACTGATTTCGACGAAAATTTAGAGGTAGACAGTATTCAGTTAATAAATGTTACCACTAATTATGCCTTTCTTTTTACTGATACAAACAGCAGTGTGTCCTTTGTAAATCATTGTTATTTTGCAATTTGATTCACCCAAGCTTTAATTGCCTCCACATATCTTCATAGATCTCATGCAGGAAACAGCTTTTGCACTTCTTGATCATGTTTCCCTCAAAATCCATCATCTACACTTCGCCTCTCATGCATTCCTCTAATCTCAGAAGGGAGCACAGCTATGCAGATTTGGAACAAATGTTTTGCACGTTTTTCTGGCCATGTGGTAATTATAAACAGCGCGGAAGAAAAACGGCAATAAAAATTCCTGGGGCGACTTAGGAATTTTTCAACGAGAATTTTCCATGCGCCAGATGCAGTGATAATTTGGCGTCGAACTGGTGTGTTGAAATGTTTGTTTAATTTTTTTTGTGTCTCCGAAATCTAATTTCACAAACGAATCACTAATTCTATTCAGCATGCTGCTTTTGTATTAGGAGAGTTTAGATGGGAGTAAAGCACTGTCGCAGTAAATTACCATCGGACTTTTCTTTTGAATTGATGAGAAAAGGTAAAAGCCAAAAAGTGTTTACGTTTATCGAGCTAGGTGTAAATTTAAGAATTGAACAGATTCATTTGAAATCACAGTTGAAGTGTGTATGCCGTTACGGCCTTTTAGACTTGAAGTTTTTTTTCACCCAAGCCCTTGATGTCCATATAAAATTACCAACCCTTTGCAGACATGTGCCAGAACAAACGGCTCCAGGTTTAGACTTCAATTTCCTGTGCAATAATTTCCATTTATGAACAACTTTTGGAAGAGGCAGGGGTGGGGGGGCTGAATTTGAAGCTCGTCAGCATGACACAAGATAATATTTTTGGATAAATTGAGTTTTGCAACCATTTGATGTGCTGGAAACTGCAGAAAGGGGTTAAACTTTCGTGATGTGAAAACTAATCAAAACTCTTACAGGCAGTGTCCAAATAATCTGTCAGATTCACTTTGAATAAATGCATAACGATAAAGCTCCTATAGTAGTGGATATTGGATTTTGTGCCAGGTTCATCTTTGTGTTCTGGCATTTCCCATTCACGAAGAGCATATTTCAAGCGAGAGGTATTTGGTAAGCTAACGCGGGAGATTGTATACTTTCTAGTGTCTACTGCATGATTTTGAAGGCCATGGATGTACGTATATGGGATTAATGTATTTTTTGGTACACCTTCTGCAGACCTAATCTTTGTCGCATCCAACTGCCATTATTTCCCCTCAACAAGTATCCTGATGATAAGGTTTCGTACGTGGGCCTGCATAATATGGTTGTCATCTCCTGTGAGGATTTACAGCAGCCTGAAACTTTAATTGAGCCTTTTTAGTGGACACAATAGCATTGTCATCATGTCACTCGGTTTCCTACCATTTATAACAAAAAATGATGATTACTATTGTTATCCGCACGCTTTTTTTAAATGAGGGATAGATGTTGTAATCAGCTTTGTCTGTCCGTCTGTCATGCTATCTCCTCCAAAACGGTAAGGCACAAATTCACCAAACTTTGTAGTGTTGATCACCACATGGCAAAAAGGTGCCATTGTCATTACGGCGGTATGGTCGGTGGGCAATGTCACTTTTGGCTAGTCCCCTGGGATGGGGTCAAAAGGTCAAATACCTAAAATGCAATTACGGGCACTTTTTAATTTTTTTTATTGAAACTTTGGATATGCAATCAGCATTGGGAGATGCATGAAATGTGCAGTGAATTTTTGAACTTGACTTCGGGTTCATGGCCCAGGGGGAGGGGGGGGGGTGACTTAGAGTCACAGGGGTCAAAACGGAGAAAAAATTGAACTCAAAATTTGATATTGGGTCATTCTTGGTGGAACCTTTTGCAATCTGTCAACTTTGCTTTCGGTGGGAAGCGTGGGGATTTGCAATGGCGGCCATTGACTTTATTCTAGTTATTTCTGTCATTGTTGTTATTATTATGGTTATTATTATTATCATCATAATTATATTTTACCTGCCTTTATAAACATAGGAGCCGTTAATATTGCTGTCATTCATATTCTATTTTAACCATTACTTTGATAAAACATTTCGGACATCAAGAGGTGAGATGAGAAAAATATTTATAAAGAATACTGCAAGTGATGAAAAACAAATGATGGCTCCTCCAGTGAATCCTCCACACAAAGAAAAGAAGACCCTGGCAGATGTTATATACAGGTTCCTGCATGGGACCTTGCCATAATGCATTTCACCCACAGTGAGAACGACCTGTAGAATAGTACCACTGCTATCAGCCATTCTTAAGGTCTCAATGCTGATACTCAAAGGTTTACCTGTGTTATGTGCTTCCAGGCCAAGCAAGAGTGGATAAAGAGCAGACAAGAAGGTCCCCTGCCACAAAACGAACCTCTCTGCTAGTCAGTGGAGAAGACTTGAACCCAGCCAAGAAAGCCCGACCTCTTGAGGACAAAACGCCGGCCCATGAACAAGTGAGTTTATTGATGCTTATGTAAGTGTTCTAGCAAACCATATATGTAGTATATCACATTATATATATATATATATATATATATATATATATATATATATATATATATATATATATATATATATATATACATATATATATATATATATATATATATATATATATATATATATATATATATATATATATATATATATATATATATATATACTTTCGGATTATATATATGTATATATATATATATATATATATATATATATATATATATATATATATATATATATATATATATATATATATACTGTATATATATATATACATATATATATATATATACTGTATTTATATATATATATATATATATATATATACATATATATATATATATATATATATATATACTGAAACGCAAAAGAAACTTACCACCTTTGAAACCTTTAAATATCAACAATAACACTGCGTGTAGTAAATGTGTGAACTTATTTGTGGACAATAGTGTCCTCACTGTCAGACAAAACGGTCACGGATGGTCACTTGAACCTTCAATGGTCACTTCATAGCACAGCTGTTGAACAGCTGTTTTTACTGTCAGTGATTAGCCAAGGGGTACGGGATGATTTTAATGAGCTGCACGTGATGTCTTGATATTGGCTTTAAAAAGGCCAGTGCAAAATGGGCATTTTGACCGAAAAATTTGACCATTTTGACCAAATTCAAAAAGACCGAAAACGCAAAAGAAACTTACCACCTTTGAAACCTTTAAATAATAACAATAACACTGCGTGTAGTAAATGTGTGAACTTATTTGTGGACAATAGTGTCCTCACTGTCAGACAAAACGATCACGGATGGTCACTTGAACCTTCAATGGTCACTTCATAGCACAGCTGTTGAACAGCCGTTTTGACTGTCAGTGATTAGCCAAGGGGTACGGGATGATTTTAATGAGCTGCACGTGATGTCTTGATATTGGCTTTAAAAAGGCCAGTGCAAAATGGGCATTTCAATCAACATGCCACGATTGTCAAGGGATAAACGGCAGCGTGCCCTGGGCATGCTGCAAGGCGGACTGAGCTACCGTGAGGTGGCACGTCGCCTTGGCTGTTCACACCAGACGATATCGGCCCTGGTGGACAGAGACACCCTCTACAACTCTGCAGATGACAGACCTCGATCAGGGAGGCCAAGAGTCACCACTGCAAGGCAGGACAGGCAGATGGTCCGAAGTCACCTGCGGGATCGATTCCGTCCAGCATCCCGCACTGCGGCAGAAACTCCGGGGCATGCAAACCACGGATCTCCAATGATACTGCACGAAGACGACTGCATGACTATGGTCTGACTGCCAGAAGACCATACAGAGGCCCCGTGATGATGGCTGCCCATCGCCGCAACCGACAGAGATGGTGCCAGCAGCATCAGCGGTGGACATTGGCGCAGTGGAACGAGGTCGCTTTCAGCGATGAGTCAAGGTTCTGTGTGGACAGTCCTGATGGGCGTGAGCGTGTCTGGAGAAGAACTGGCGAGCGATATGCCGATTGTTGCGTGCGTCAAGCCAACAGGTGGGGTGGCCCAAGTGTGATGGTGTGGGCCGCCATATCAGGCCGGTACAGGACGCCACTGGTGGTTGTGGATGGGAATCTTAACACCCAGCGGTATGTGGATAACATCCTGCGACCTCTTCTGCTGCCATTCCTGCTGGACCACCCAGAACTGAGAACCTTTCAGCATGACAATGCTCGTCCCCATGCTGCTCGCTTTACCACTGCATTTCTCCAAGGCGAGAACATCAACAACACCATGCAGTGGCCTGCGTTCTCCCCTGACCTGAATCCCATAGAGCACCTGTGGGATGAGCTTGGGAGACACGTAGTTGGCAGGGCCAGGACATGGGCAGAGCTGCTTCAGACATTGAGGACTGAGTGGGACAGAATCCAGCAGCAATCCATCCAAAGACTGGTAGGCAGTATACGCCGACGATGCACTGCCTGTATCCAAAACAATGGTGGCCACACACGCTATTGAAAGGGGACTGACATTGCACCCTGTGCTGTTCTGTACTGTAGAACAAACTGATGAGATGGTGTATCTTGGTCAAAAACTTGACATGTCATCAATAAAATGCCAATGTTTCAATTAGCAATTGTTGGTTTGTTTTATTTTGAACTGTTACAATTTTATTACATTTCAAACAAGTGATAAGTTTCTTTTGCATTTTCGGTCTTTTTGAAGTTGGTCAAAATGGTCAAATTTTTTGGTCAAAATGCCCATTTTGCACTGGCCTTTTTAAAGCCAATATCAAGACATCACGTGCAGCTCATTAAAATCATCCCGTACCCCTTGGCTAATCACTGACAGTCAAAACGGTTGTTCAACAGCTGTGCTATGAAGTGACCATTGAAGGTTCAAGTGACCATCCGTGACCGTTTTGTCTGACAGTGAGGACACTATTGTCCACAAATAAGTTCACACATTTACTACACGCAGTGTTATTGTTGATATTTAAAGGTTTCAAAGGTGGTAAGTTTCTTTTGCGTTTCAGTATATATATATATATATATATACATATATATATATACATGTATATGTATATATATGTATATGTATATATGTATATGTATATATATATATATATATATATATATATATATATATATATATATATATATATATATATATATATATATATATATATATATATATATATATACATACATATACTTTCGGATTATATATATATATCATATATATATATATATATATATATATATATATATATATATATATATATATATATATATATATATATATATATATATTAGCCGAAAGTACCCGGCGTTGCCCCGGTTCTTTTTGAATGAATTTATTGCCATAATTCAGCTTTTACTCGCGGCCGTAGAAAATTGACTACTATAATTCAGCTCAGCTTTTAATTGCGAAATGGGCCCAGCCCAGCCAAAGGGCCCTCGACCGGCCTCGCCACTGAGCCTATAACCTTCCCGGGGCCCGTCCCGACATTTTTGGTTCTTTTTGAATGAATTTACTACTATAATTCAGCTTTTACTCGTGGCCGTAGAAGATTGACTACTATAATTCAGCTCAGCTTTTAATTGTGAAATGGGCTCAGCCCGGCTGAGGTGGGCCTCGACCGGCCTCGCCACATAGCCTAAAACCTTCCCGGGGCCCGTCCCGACATTTTTTGTATTAGAGGTTTCCTCCTATCTTTCACCGTTGAGGAGATTAGCTTGCGCAGGCAAACAAACAAACAAAAACTTTCTTTTATATATAGAGAAGAAAACTAGCTGAACGAACCCGGCATTGCCCAGGTTCTTTTTGAATGAATTTACTGCTATAATTCAGCTTTTACTCGTGGCCGTAGAAGATTGACAACTATAATTCAGCTCAGCTTTTAATTGCGAATGGGCCTAGCCCGGCCGAAGCGGCCTCACCACCTCGCCTATAACCTTTCCGGGGCCCGTCCTAACATTTTTGGTTCTTTTTGATTGAATTTACTACCATAATTCAGCTTTTACTCACGGCCGTAGAAGATTGACTACTATAATTCACCTCAGCTTTTAATTGTGAAATGAGCCAGGCCCGGCCGAGGTGGGCCTCGACCGGTCTCGCCACCTAGCCTAAAACCTTCCTCGTCACCTTGCCCGTCCCGACATTTTTTGTATTAGAGGTTTTCTCCCATCTTTCACCGTTCAGGAGATTAGCTTGCGCAGACAAACAAACAAATACTTTCTTTTATTTATATATATATATATATATATATATATATATGTATGTATATATATGTATATATATATATATATATATATATATATATATATATATATATATATATATATATATATATATATATATATATATATATATATATATATATATATATATATATATATACTATATCTTATATACTTGACCCCAACGTTGCTCGTGCTCCAAAAATCTGCTCGGTGCTCCTCTCTCTCCCTCCTCTCTCATGAACCTCCTCACGCGTCTCGCCCTTCTCACCGACTCTCTGAAGCAGTCCCTTACAGTTTCTTTTATTACTCGTGGCCGTATCAAGCCGCCAGCTCTGAGAACACGCCTACCGTTTGGCTCACCTCGGTGCTGGTTGGCTGGTTAGGGCTTACCGACCACGCCCCTGGCGGGTTGATGACAGGGCCACGCCTCTTCCTCGGCGTTCCGCCCCCTTTTTCCTGTCCTTGGCCTCGTGCGTAATGGAGTTCTGGCTTGCTGGTAAAAGAACCCTTACTGCCATCGAGGATAGAAAACCATTCGCACTGGTGTTGTAGAAAACCATTCGCACTGGTGTTGTAGGGAACGAAAGTGACCTATCTTATTTGATTAATGCAACGCAGATTCAACTATTGGAAACACAGCCTTACCTGAAACACATAATAATGAAATAACTACGAAGAGGGCCTATGGTTCGCTACGTGTTGTTCATGGAATAACTAGGGGACGACCTTTGACCTTAACAATGAAATGGAGGTGTTTACAGAGATTTTTTTACAAATTATTTACACCAAAAAGGGTATATTTACAACAATTTACTGAGTGCAGGGTTCTCAAAACCCCAACACAGCACCCTCATTCCTCCAGGCACGTCCCGGGCCGACAAAACTTTAACTTAATGTGACACTCAGATGTAGTTACCCTCTACGATTAACCTTACCCTGAGTGCGACAGTTTTAAACACAATTAAGTATGTCCCCTGCTACGTTGCATCCTACATAACAGATTCACACCCACAGGATAACCAAATTGCGGAATTATTTTCAAGCTAGACATTAAGCCGGTGGGGAGCATTATTTACAAGACACTATTTGTATTTACATGGCAAACCCAGGACCTGTCATTTTGGGAGACAAAAATAATCCTGCGGGAGGGAGGAAAAGCATGCACTGCACTGCACCGATACACCACCCTCACATGCCCGGGGATGCAGAATTGATATTGCAATGCATCCCCGAGCATGCAAGCACCAAAAACACCAAAAAGCACCAAAGCACCATCCAGTGCACAGTCATACATTCAAATGTCAATAAAATGGTGTCCGACATCTTCTCCACTCTGCTGGGCCGATGGTCTTGATGTTGTTCTTTCTTGCTGTTCTTTCTTGCGGCCTATTTGATGGATAATAAAACAAAAAGCACAAAACATGTCCGTTTTGTTTTTAATTATGGCCAGCAGGGGCCAACTATGGTGGTCCACCTGCATGGCTTAGTGCCAACTCACCGAGGTCCGCAAGCGAAGACCTCTGGCCACAATGGCCGGTCCCAGCAGAGGGGTCATGCCACAAACGTGTGGTCAATATGTGTGGTGCTTGGCCGCAGAAATGTGCGGTCCATAAAGTTGTGCTTAGGCCGCAAGTCGTGCGGTCCATAAAGTGGTGCATCGGTCCAGGCAGCTGGCAGCGGGAATGCGGACACACAACTGCGACGCCTGCACACTTTTCTCTCAGTGCCCAAGACCACGGTCCATGGGTGGGGAGGAAGACAAAGCAGAGCTAGCGATGGGTAAGGGCGCAAGAGTACACATTAAAACAAGGCAATGCAGAGTGAGGTGCGCATGGGGAGCGAGCGGAGAAAGCCCGTCCCTATCGTACGTCACCCTCCCTGTCACCTACTCTACCCTTGCCCATTACCCCGTATTTACAAAATTTACAAATCCGTCTCGACGTCCTGTCCTCCCCATATCTCCTTATACCAAATTCGTCCACAATCCCTCTTAACCAAATTTGCCACCAACCAATTCATCATCAATCCCTCCTAAGGAGGAAGAGATGTAACAACAATACAATGTCACCCCCACGTCATGATGCGTCTTACACTCCAAAGCATTTGCACAAAAAGAACCATGGCATGGTGTGGAGCACTGTCATCACCTCAGGTGAGTGGATGTAGATGGTGCGAGGAGATTTCAATTCTATCTACCTTCTAAATGACATTACCACACTTTTACACTACCCGGGGTCTTTCCCTGCCAAACCATTGGCCACTTTACTCTATGCGGTTCTAAAAACCAAACTCCCATTGACCAAACTGTGGTGCTCATCAATTTGGGGTCTTACTCCCCCGATTCAACTCCCTGTGCCTTTGCACAATTTCAGGACTGGGTCGTGTGGCGCTCCCAGCAGGTCCGCTCACCTGCACACCTCCGCCACTGCAGTTGCCTCCGAGCTTACCTGCTCCTTACCCTAACCTATCTACCTGGGGAAGGCCCTCTGGCGCTCTCCCCACTCGGTGCCCTCTCTGGCACTGGGCTACCCGGGTCCGTCCTCCGGATCCTCGGGCCCCACTGAACAACTCTACCGGCTCCCAGAGCTCACCTTCGGCCTCACCTGGCCGACATCCTCACAGTGGCGGTGTGACCATTCAATTACACTTACTAACAGGCCACCCGCCCAGCCATTTCCACTTCACTAATGCACCCATTCAACACTTCATTCTGCCGCACGCACCACAGATGCCAATATCCACCACAATTTACCTACACCCACTATCTAATTCTTAAACTACCCTCCCCGGGTATTCGTGAAGGGGGTCCACCTTTCCCCCATTCACACCTTCGAACCATGCACCTCCACTCCACATTTTCCACCATACTCACTCCACACCATCCATAGAGGGGTCAATATATGGTTGAACCCCAAAAAAATTGATACAAAAGGTTTTTCAATGGATTCTGATACCATTGGGCATGTTGAATAACATACTAAAAACCTAGCAACATCTGACTTCCGGAAAGGGGTCATTTTCAAGATGGCGTCCAAGATGGCCACCAGGAGCTTAAAATGGCCATATCTCAATTATTATTCAACCTAGAAAGGTGGTTTTGGTGTCTAACCCTAGGTTTTAGGGCCCAAGGAATCCAATTGAATCAATAAAATTACCATCAGTTAATTATTTATTGACAAGTCCAAGATGGCATCCCAAGGTGACATCCTGATCCACTAAAATGGCTCTGTCGAATAGTAGTCAACCTAGAGAGATATTTCCGAAAACGTCTTCTGAAAGGCTGATAAGCCACAACGAG
This sequence comes from Myxine glutinosa, assembly GCF_964187855.1. Taxonomy (NCBI): domain Eukaryota; kingdom Metazoa; phylum Chordata; class Myxini; order Myxiniformes; family Myxinidae; genus Myxine; species Myxine glutinosa. Next base: position 47,516,461 of record NC_136269.1, on the reverse strand, counting down.
CTCACGCGATCTGTGATCATGCAAGTGATGCCATCCTAGATTCTGTACCAGAAACGGAGATCCACGTCCTTGATGGAGGTTCACTCCTTCACAGAATACCATGGAAGAGTGGAGAAAGCTATGGTGAAATAGCGCAGTCGTATGCTGACTTCACCATCTAGCATTATGGTTCAGCTACGACCATTGTCTTTGATGGCTATGAGGAAGGGCCGTCCATTAAAAACAACACGCATCAGAGAAGGGGACACAATATTCATCCCATTGTCAGCTTCACTGCTGAGACAAAGTTCTCAGGCAAGAAGGAGGAGGTCCTGTCAAGAGATATCAATAAACAGAGACTGATCGGGATGATAAGCGATGAACTGAGAGAAAGGTATTGCACTGTGGTCAATGCACCTGGAGATGCTGACGTAGATATAGTAAAGGCTGCAGTGGAGGCATCTCTTCTACACACCACTACACTGATTGGAGAAGATACTGATCTCCTTGTCTTACTCCTTTACTATGCGCAGGGAGACAGTATGAGCCTTTATTTCAGATCAGACAAGTCCAAAGCTGATGGCAGTTTTAAAGTGTATGACATCAACCGTCTAAAAGAAATCCTCGGACATGACATGTGTTCTCAGTTGATATTCATCCATGCCATGACTGGTTGTGACACGACTTCTCGGATTTTTGGTGTTGGCAAAAAGACTGCTTTCCAGAAGCTTGTAAAAGGAGACCCTGTCCTTCGGTCTTGTGCCAACACATTCACCATCCCAAACCAGACCACAGAGGTGATCGATGACCTTGGATGCCGAGTAATGGCTATCCTCTTTGGTGGCACGTGCAAAGATTCCCTTGCAACAATGCGATATAACACCTTCAGCAAGAAGGTTGTCTCTGCTTCGTCTTTTGTAACACCCGAACGTCTGCCCCCAACTGAATCTGCTACCAAACTTCACTGTCGTAGAGCGTACTACCAGATCATGGTGTGGATGGGAAAAGAAGAGGGTATGGATGCCATGAAATGGGGGTGGAGCCTGCAGGATAATCAGTTTGTCCCACTTATGTCAAGAATGAACGCTGCTCCAGACAGTCTCTTGAAGGTCATTCATTGTAACTGCTCCACTGCCTGCAAGACACTCCGCTGCTCTTGTAGACGATATGGACTACCATGTACTACTGCCTGTGGACCGTGCCAACTTGAAGAATGTGACAATCCACATAACAAGTTTCTTCCAGAGGAGTCGGAGGATGACGATGAATAGCGACTAACTGTATAAGACAACAAATGCCTAATGGGCTGGTAAACCTGGCTTACTGGATTACCTGATTACTTTGTGCTTATTTAAGTAATTTTGATGATTTCCTGGGTGCCTTAAACCTAGGTATACGCACTGAAAATATCTCTCTAGGTTGACTACTATTCGACAGAGCCATTTTAGTGGATCAGGATGTCACCTTGGGATGCCATCTTGGACTTGTCAATAAATAATTAACTGATGGTAATTTTATTGATTCAATTGGATTCCTTGGGCCCTAAAATCTAGGGTTAGACACCAAAACCACCTTTCTAGGTTGAATAATAATTGAGATATGGCCATTTTAAGCTCCCGACGGCCATCTTGGACGCCATCTTGAAAATGACCCCTTTCCGGAAGTCAGATGTTACTAGATTTTTAGTATGTTATTTAGCTGCCAAATGGTACCAGAATCCATTGAAAAACCTTTTGTATCAATTTTTTGTAGTTAGGTGAGTTTTTTTCATATATTGACCCTACTACAATTCCATACTCGATTTACTCCAGACCAGTTATTTCATTCAACCATTCTCCATACACCTGTTCACTTGCACACCTGTTCCATCACACCTGGTGCTCCCTGCACCCTCCTTCCACCGGGACCATTCACTCCATACAATGCACAATCACACCCCTTTCACAATACTCTGCTCAATACGCTCTCTACACACACACACACACACACACACACACACACACACACACACACACACACACACACACACACACACACACACACACACACACACACACACACACACACACACACACACATCTCTCACGAGCAATTCCTCATTTCATAACCAGCACAACCGTGCACTTTCATACCAATTCCTCATTTCATCACTCTCACCACAAACACAACTGCATCATCTAAACTACCTGGTGCCCTTCTAACTTAGTGCATCCCCAGTCATCCCTTATACTATTGCACATACCACGTCATTAACAACCATCTAACCTCTCTACGTCCCCTCTTTACCTGTATGAAAGTCACTACTTAAATCTACCGTTACCTAAAGTCATTTCTAAATCCCTATCATTTTATCCTAACCCGCCCTCGGCGAGCTTACACTGCCAAACCCCATAATCTATAGCTCATGTGCCCGGGTGGATGGGAGGGATGGTGGATTTGCCATCCCTCTCCATCAGGCATCTCTCCTTATCCATTTTTGCCCATCCAATTTTCTGCCAATCAAATTTGCCAATCATTACTGCCAATCATTTTTACCCATCAAATTTGCCAATCATTACTGCCAATCCTATTCACTATTCCCAATTTCGAATCAAAACACTATCATCATCACCGTCCATTAAACTTGAGCCTCTCGGTACGTCCATGCATTATCAAAGCTCGGCTTCCCAAAGCCGCGCAATGCATACGGGTGGTTTGGTCGCCTGCATGTTGGGTCCGTCCGGCATTCGGTTCAGGGGAGGAGGTTTGGTTGGGCCAAGGTTTAAAGCACCATCCCTACACAGGGCCTTTCGCTCCCATGCGCGGTGGCCTTGCCTTGCCCGGTTGGAACGCCGCCACCACAAGGGGGCGCCGTTCCGACCCCTCCGACCTCCACCTCGAACCGGGCCGGTCGGTCGCCTTGCCCGGCAAAGCGCGGATTCGACCGTGTGGGGCGGGGCCCAGGGCGAATCGTGCACGACACTCCTAACAGGAGCGACGCGACACCGATCCCCGCCGGTTCCCGCAGTACACAAAGCCCGGCACGGACCGAGGGCTCGCGTCGGCTAAACGTCGGTCTAACCGCTATCCCGTTTAACGTCGATGCTCCCCGGACATGCTCACACCACGCGTTCCTTTTTACATTCACCAACCCCGGCGGCTCAGCGCCTCTCATGCATTCCACACACTCCGTCCATTCCACCACCGCACTCCCTGTTACACACCACACCTCTCGTGCCCCTTATTGCGCACACTCATCGTTCGCACACTTCCTTAACACACCTCCTCGCGCCTACTCCTCGGTCACATCCTCTGTGACAACCATGGGTGTGCACTCTTTTGCACACCCAATAACGCGCTTCACCACCAACTCAGGTGTACCTCCTCGCACACGCTCAACCATTCCAAGTGTGCATTCTCGCACCCGCACCTCATCCATCTCACTCTCCGTATCACTGTCATCACACATACACTCCGACATGCATTCTCGCTCGCACTCGGTTTTACTCCCACACTTTATAACACACTCACTCTTCGACGCACACTTTTTCCTCACAAGCGCGCCATTTCCACTCACAAGGGACCCTCCACCAACGCCCGTGTGCTTTCTCGATCCCAAGCACGCGAAAATTCTTTTTGCGCTAAACGCCTTCCAGCAAAACCTCTTAGCACCATACACAGCCCATCTCACCTTCGGGGTTCTTCTTCCTCCTCGCTCCAACACCTGCAAATCTTTATAAGGATTAAGCACGGCATCATGATATGAACATGGACTTTGTACAGTCTCCATTTCTCCCTTCTGCTGGTGCTTTTCTAACTCTGCGGTCTCTCCAATTCCAATTTCCACTACTGCTTCGATTGATTCGGACTTAATTTCTTTTTTCTTTCCCTCGACGACCGCTGGTCTGAATAAAATTTCCTTTTCTACCTCGGCGGTCGCCGGCTTTCCCATACCCCGGGTCGCGATCTCTATACCCGTCATTTTAACCGTGCTCTGCTCCGCCTCGCTCAACCTCCGCTTCTCAAACCGTGTTACCTCATCGCGTACCCCCGCAACCTCTTCGCTCAACCTGCGGTTAACCTCCCTCTCAACTTCCCTTACCTCATATGTGGCCTTGACCCTCGCTAACCCCTCATTTACTTCCCTGATTTGGTTACCCACATCCTCCAATTGGCCCCCCAATTTGCCTTCGAGCCCCCCTATCTGGCTTCCCATGTCATTTCTCAATTCCCCGATTTGGCTTCCCATCTCATTTTTTAATCCATTAATTTGGCTTCCCAATTTATTCATTTCCCTGCTGGATTTGTCCCCATCACGCCTAGCTTCGTCCCTCTGCATTTCTATAGACGCTCGTAGTTGCTGTACGAGCAAATACAGGTCCCAACCTGCTGGTCCCGCAGGCTCGGCTCTCGCCGCCACGTGCGAGGCGCCGCCATTTTGTGCTGCTGCAACCTCGTGCGAGGCGCCGCCATATTGTGCGCCTGCAACCCCCTCTACCGCATTCTCATTGCTCTCCTCCTCCCTCTCTCTCAATTCCTCCCTGGGGTCCTGGGTTGCCTCTAACCCCTCTTCTAACTCCCCTACCGGCATCCGATCGCCTTGACTATCCATGGCACGACTCAATTTGGATGTTAAACAAAATTTTGGCCGCTTGTAATTTTGACCAAATTTTTCAAGGTGGATTTAAAAATTTGGTTCGGGTCCAATCCCACTCCTCGACACCAATTGTTACGGATCCGGGGGACGGCACTCCCATTAGCAAGGGGGGGTTAATCCCCTTGTCCTGTTAAGCTGGCCGTCCGACCGGTCCTGGGGGTATGACGTCACTCCCGGTCGATGGTAAGTAGGGTTGTAAGCCCAATTTGTCTTAATAACTAAGTACTACCACCGGCCGTAAGCGAGGAAATACTCCCACCCGGGCCGCAGCATGATTGGATTGCGCCAAGCGAAGCAAGCTGCGACTCGGGCCGTTACCAAGAGACTAAACCCGATTATAAAGCAGTTGGTCAAATCGTGCCACAGGTATTCAATCAGGAAAAGACTAAAGCGATCGGGGAAGAATGAAACCAAAAGGGGTAAGAAATAACATGTATTTATTAATTATGTACAACAAACCAAAGGAAGAGGAACGAAAGAAGGGCATTTACAAGGAGAAGAAGAAGAAGATACACAGGGCAGCCTTAAACAGTCTTAATTATGGAACCCCAGACAACAAGAAGGACAGACAACGGACTTACACGACAAAGGGATTGCAGGCAGGAATGGCTGGAGGAAGGTTCGTAGGAAAGACACAGCGGGGAGGTCCGCTTCGAATCCACGCTCTGGGCTGGAAAAACGAGCAGCCGGCGGCGGCCCCATGTATATGGTGTTAGCGGCGAAAACCCGGCAGGCAGCGCGGTTTATGTTGCCGCTAGCTTGGCGACCCGAGCGCACCGACTCTTGCACCCCAACGATGCTCGTGCTCCAAAAAGCTGCTCGGTGCTCCTCTCTCTCCCTCCTCTCTCTCCCTCCTCTCTCATGAACCTCCTCACGCGTCTAGCCCTTCTCACCGACTCTCTGAAGCAGTCCCTTGCAGTTTCTTTTATTACTCGTGGCCGTATCAAGCCGCCAGCTCTGAGAACACACCGACCGGTTGGCTCTCCGCGGTGCTGGTTGGCTGGTTAGGGCTTATCGACCACGCCCCTGGCGGGTTGATGACAGGGCCACGCCTCTTCCTCGGCGTTCCGCCCCCTTTTTCCTGTCCTTGGCCTCGTGCGTAATGGAGTCCTGGCTTGCTGGTAAAAGAACCCTTACTGCCATCGAGGATAGAAAACCATTCGCACTGGTGTTGTAGAAAACCATTCGCACTGGTGTTGTAGGGAACGAAAGGGACCTATCTTACTTGATTAATGCAACGCAGATTCAACTATTGGAAACACAGCCTTACCTGAAACACATAATAATGAAATAACTACGAAGAGGGCCTATGGTTCGTTACGTTTTGTTCATGGACTAACTAGGGGACGACCTTTGACCTTAACAATGAAATAATTTTTTTTTTTTTTTTTTTTGTATACAAGATCGAGGCTCGTGAAAGAGCTAACATTAATCACACAAAAAGACAAACCGACACACAAAACACAAAAAACAAGGGGAGCGGCAGAAAGATGGGGAGAGAGGGGGAAGGACACAAAAGAGAGGGGGAAGAGGGGGAAGGACACAAACACAACATTTGAGAGCAGGGACATCGGGAGGACTTGGGGGGAGGTGAGAGAGGAATAAAACATATGAACACTGCAAGGACTCTGGGGTGAATTACCGGGGGTAGAAAAGATCAAGGTTTTCGATGGGGGAAGATAAGAGATGGTGGTGAACAGCTGTTTTAAAGACCTGGAGGGAGGAGTGGGATTGAAGGGAGTGGGGGAGTTTGTTCCAGAGGCGGGAGAAAAGGGGAATGAAAGAGTGAAGGTGAGCAGAGAGCCTAGACTTTGGCAGTTTAACCATAAGAGGGTTGCAGGCAGATCTTGTGCGACCTGAAGGAATATTGGGGGGACAGAGCACAGAGAGAGCTGGGGGAGCAAGGCCGGAGAGGAGTCGGTAGAAGACAGAAAGACCACCAACCTGCCTGCGGTGAGTGAGTGAAAGGCCCTCGGTGTTGACTACATCGCAGGAGATTCCAATGATTCTGAAAGCTTTGGCCTCAACAGCATGAAGCCGAGCAAGGTGTGAGGCAGGAGCACCAGCCCAGAGGGGAGAACAGTATTCCATTGAGCTGCGGATGAAAGCCTTGTATGTGGTGAGGAGCTCAGGTGTGCCTAGGAAGGACTTCGCACGACGGAGGATGCCCAGTCGGCGACTGGCTTTGGAGGCCAGCTTGGAAATGTGGTTTTCCCAAGAAAGATCATGGCAGATAGTGAGACCCAAAAGCTTGAGCGACAGAACTTCTTGGAGAGGATTGTTGAGAAAGTAGATGGGAGGGTTGTCCAGTCAGTCCTTTCGGAGAGACATTGTAAGAGTGTGAGATTTGTCAGGATTGAAAGACATGTTCCACTTGTTTGACCAGTCTGTGATTTTGTCCAGGTCTGCAGAGAGTGAGGAGGCTGCAGACTGCCGATCTGAGGGATGAGGAATGGAGCGACAGAGAGTAGAGTCGTCAGCAAAGAGATAGAGAGGATTTTCAAGAGAGTCAGAGAGATCATTGATGAAGACCAGAAAAAGCACAGGGTCCAGAACACTACCTTGGGGGAACTCCAGCCTGAACAGGAAGAGGAGATGAGAGAAACCCATTCAGGGCCACACGTTGACTACGACCAGAGAGGAAGTCCGCCAGCCATGCGTGGAGATTTCCATGGATACCAAAGGAGGAGAGTTTGGTGAGCAGAGCAGGGTGCCAGACCGTATCGAAGGCACGTGAAATGTCAAGGGAGACAGCTCTAATTTCCTGTTTGGCGTTGAGGACCTCCATCCATTGTTGAGAAAGCAGAAGCAGCATGTCCAGAGTAGAGTGACCAGGTCTGAAACCAAATTGATGATCAGAGATCAAGCCATTGGAGAAGAGGAAAGATTTAATATCTGAAGCAATGATGGATTCCATGACTTTGCTGATAATTGGGAGAAGGCTGATTGGTCTGTAGTTGCTGGGATCTGTTTTTGCACCTTTTTGTGCAAACCGGTGATGTTGGCTGATTTCCAAGCAGATGGCAGATGACCTTGAGCAAAAGAGAGGGTGAAGAGAACAGAAAGAGGGAGTGAAAGAGCAGAAGAACATGATTTTAGGACCCGTGGGCTGATGCCGTCAGGACCAGTTGCAGAATCAGAGTCGAGGGTTGACAGAAACTTTTCCACCTTGTCAGGAGGAAAGGACACAGAGTCCAGTAGCAGCTGGGTACGACTGGGTACAGTGGGTACAGAGAGGGATGGGTTTGGGACACAAGATTTAGAGGCAAACACAGAGTTGAGGCATTCAGCTTTTTCACGTGCGGAGTCAGCCGTTAAGCCGTTTGAGGTGAGGGAGGGGATGGAGGGGGAACAAACACCAGAAACAGATTTGACCAGACACCACCAGGATTTGGAAGAGGGAGACAGATAAGAGAGGGGGAGTTCGGTCTTGAGAATGGTGAGATATTGTTTTCTGGCTCTCCTGAGGGTGGACACACACTTGTTTCGGGCTTTGTGAAAGGAAATGAGATTTCCTTCCGTTGGATTTGCTTTCCAGGAGACGAAAGCAAGTTGTTTCAGGGCAACAGCCTCACCACAAGAATCCGTGTACCATGGACGGGAGGAAGGGTATGACAACTGAAGACGAGATGGTATAAATCTGTGCATGAGAGAGAGCAATTTACTTTGAAAGAATTCCCAGGATGAGTTGATGTCAGAGGCGGTAGAGATGGGAGACCAGTCCAGATGATTGATGGCTGCTTGAAGACCGTGGAGGTGGAGGTATTTACAGTGAATTATGTACAAAGGGTATATTTACAACAATTTACAAAGTGCAGAGTTCTCAAAACCCCAACAATATATATATATATATATATATATATATATATATATATATATATATATATATATATATATATATATATATATATATATATATATATATATATATATATATATATATATATATATATTGTTACGGACGCGGTTAAAGATGTTATTTACCGAGCGGTTGGTATTACCGCGACCGAACAGTTATTCCCCGACTAATACCCGATTTGCCCCAAACTTTGGCCGGATCGCGCCACTGCTATTCAATCGGGAAAACTCTAAAGCGACCGAATGCAAAGAGGAAAACGAAGGCAAAGAAAGGTTTGGAAATACTACTAAATTTATTTACTATTCACACACATAAGCAAAAAGACAGCAGTCACGTTTATTTACAAGCACATGAGACGCAGGTGACACAGTGAAAATACTAGCTTATACAGACTTATTGTTACTACCCAGGGACAAGACAAAAGACAGACTACGAGCACACTTACACGGGGAATGATGATAGGGATGGCAGGTGGGTGGCTGGTGGATGGCTGGCGGGATAGGGAGGTCCAACTAGTTCTGCAGCTGATCGACTCGTGGGCAGCCGCCGCTCCTTCGCGGCCCTGCTCCAAACTGCCGTTCAGGCCTCACGCTGCTGTGGCTGCAGTTTCGGTGGCTCCAGCTGCAGCAAATGCAGTTTCAGTGGCTCGAGCTGCAGCAAGTGCAGTTTCGGTGGCTCGAGCTGCAGTGAGTGCAGTTTCGGTGGCTCGAGCTGCAGTGAGTGCAGTTTCGGTGGCTCGAGCTGCAGTTCAACCCTGGACTTCTTCTCGTCTCTCTGTCGTCAAAGCTCATCTCCCTTGTCTGCCTTGGGAACGCCCTGCCTGCGGGTTATATAGGCCCCGCCCCTCAACCTTCGCGAACCTCCTCAATGTTTCTCTCCACACCCTCTCCAAGTCCAACCCCTTGGTCGTGGTTGGTTGAGTGGGGCTGACTCACTCCTCCCCTCTATGACGAGGTGGAGACACGCCTTTATACTCCGACCCTGCCTCGTGGTCAATGGCGGCAATTGGAGGGGAGGTTCTTGGCAATGGCAATTGACGAAAAGGGGGAATGGAAGTTTTGGGAGTGGGAATGGAAGTTTTGGGAGTGGGAATGAAGTTTTGGGAGTGGGAATGAAGGGAATCTATCTCTTTCACTGGTGCAATGGAGTATTTCAATTAATGGGAGACACAGCCTTACCCTAAAACACATAATAAGATATAAGCTATCGCACAGGGGTATTCTATGATTAGCTGTGGTGTGGATGCTTTATGGACTAATTATGGGACGCCCTTTGACCTTTACACAGCTCCGGAGGCAGGAGGCGCAGACTCGAGCAATATTCATCACCAATTTACCACAATACAACACAATCAAAAAAATACAGTCCTCATATCCGCAACACTGCACCCTCCTCCTCTTAGGCACGTCCCGGGCCTACAACTTTTATTTAGTGTGACACGTAGGTGTAGTTCCCTCTACTTTTAACCTGACCCTGAGTGCGACAGTTTTAAAACATAAATAAATGTGTCCCGCTGCTCCATTGCACCCTGCCTAACAGACTTACGCCCACAGTTAACCGAATTGCGGAATGGTCTTCAAACTACACACTGACGGTGGGGAGCATTATTTACAATGACTCTGCTTTTATTTACAAAACTAACCCAGGACCTGTAATTGTTCTTTCTGGGGGGGAGACAGTCTGCTCTGCATCGACGCACCATGAAAGCACCCAAAAACGCACCAACACACCCTCAAGCACCAATCGGTGCAGTCACCACAGTTCATCAGTGTTCAATGCATGTTCAATAATAAAAACAAATCAACAACCCCTAACCCTGCAGGTGGTCTCTTGCTCTTCGGCTCCCTCTGCTGGCCATTATTATTTGTTCTTCCAGATGTTGTCTTTCTTTCATTTTCTTACTGGCGGCCTATGTGACTGAAAAATGCACCCAATGTGTCCTTTTTATTTATTTTATTTATGGCCCACAGGGCCGACTACGTGTGGTTCACCTGTGGGGCATCGGTGCCCTGTGGCCAAGGTCCGCCAGCAAGATTTCGGGCCCTCATGGCCGGTTCCAGCAGAGGGGCCATGCCCCAACCCATGGGGTCCATCAGTGGTGCTCGGCCACAGGCATGTGGTCCATAATGTGGTGCATCGATGCAGACAGCTGGTTCTGGGAATTCCCCGCGCACAATGGAGGACTCACGCATGCTCCCCTCGGCGCCCAATGGCGCACAGGTCATGTGGGAGACAAAAGAGACAAATGAGCGAGGGGTAAGGTCACAAGGGTACACATCAATAAGGCAATGCAAGGCAAAATGCGTACGGAGGGCGAAGTGAGAAAGCTCGTCCCTACCGTACGTCACCCCCCTGTCGCCTACACTACCCTTGCCCTTACCCCATATGTACAAAATCTACACATTACCAATCCGTCGCTACCGTCACGTCTTCCCCTTATTTCCCTTATACCAAATTCGTCTCCACAATCCCTCTAACCAAAATTTGCCATCACCCAATTCATCATCAATCCTCATAAGGAGGAAGAGATGGAACACAAAGCACAATGTCACACCCACGTCATGATGCGTCTCACAATCCAAAACATTTGCATCAAAAATAATTAAACATGGCATGGTGTGGAGTACCTGTCACCTCAGGTGAGTGGATGCAGATGGTGCGAGGAGACTCCAATCCTAACTATCCTCTAAATGACATTAACACACTTTACACTACCCGGGGTCTTTCCCTGCCAATCCATTGGCCACTTACACTATGGGTTCTAATAACCAATTCCCATTGACCAAACTGTGGTGCTGCTCAATTTGGGGTCTCACTCCCCCGATTCATCTCCCGGTGCCCTTGCACAATTTCTGGGCTGTGACGTGTAGCTCTCCCAGCAGGTCTACCCACCTGCACACCTCCACCACTGTAGTTGCCACCCGAGCTTACCTAGCTCCTCACCCTAACCTATCTAACTGGGGAAGGCCCCTCCTGGCTGTCACCCCTTGGTGCCCTCTGGCACTGGGCTACCCGGGTCCGTCCTCCAGATCCTCGGGCCCCATCCACAACTACCGGCTCCCAGAGCCCACCTGCGGCCTCACCTGGCCGACATCCTCACAGTGGTGGAGTGCCCAAACCAACTACACACACTAACAGGCTACACGCCCAGCCATTTCCACAACACTAATGCACCCATCCAAATACCATTCTCTCACCCGCACCACAGATGCCAATATCCAACCACAATTTACCTGTACCCTCTACCTAACACTTACACTACCCGCCCCGGGTATTCGTGATAGGGGTCCACTCTTCCCCCATTCACACCTTCGCACCATCCACTCCACTCCATTGTTTCCATCATACTCACTCCACGACCATCCATTCCAATACTCCATTTATTCCACACTCCATGTCTTCCACACAACCATTTTCCATACACCTGTTGTTGCACACCTGTGCAATCACACCTGGTGCCACCTGCACCCTCCTCCTCTTCCTGGACCATTTGGTCAGCACAATACACAATCACCTTCACTCACTCATACACTGCTCCACACACCTGTCCAGTTGCACACCTGTGCAATCACACCTGTTCCTCACACACTTTTCACAATACACTTCTATACACCTCCAACACTCACACGGCATCATCTCATCTACCTGTTGCCCTGCTAACTTAGTGCTCCCCGTCTTCCCTTTAAACTAAGCACATACCACGTCATTATCATCCACTCTAATCTACCTGCGTCCCCACTACAGGTGTCATTGTCACTAACTAACCTTAACGTTACCTAATGTCAATCTCTAGGGCCCAACACACAATATCCTAACCCACCCGGGCTAGTTTTCACTGCCATACACCCCATAATCTAGTGCTCCTTTGCCCCCCTCTGTGAGGGATGGTGGATTTGCCATCCCACCACATCGGGGGTCTCTCACTATAAATTTTGCTCGTCCAAATTCAATAAATCAAAAATTTGCCAATCACTCTGCCAATCTTCTGCCAATCATCACTCTGCCAATCCTTTACCAATCATCAAGTTTTGCTTTTTTCTAATTTTGGGTCCAAAACACTAACCTCATCACCCGTCTACTTATTAGATCCTCTCGGTGCGCCAATTCCCTTCTAAAGCTCGGCTTCGTACAGCCGAGCAATGAATGCGGGTTGTTTTGTGCCAGCGGCTGGATACGTCCCGCATTCGGGGCAGGGACGGGGGTTTACCCGGGCCGAGATCCCACGCACCATCTCGGCACGGAGCCATCCAATGTCCCGATCTCGACCTGCCGGCACGTCTCAACAAAAAGTGGTCGCCATGACGACCCATCCTATCGGGCTGCCCGTTCCGCCTAGCGGAGCACGGACGCGGCCGTTCCAAGCGCGGCCCAGCGTGGATCGCGTACGGCGGTCCTTTCGAACCCGCCGTGGCTCGGATCCCCGCTGGTTCTCGCGGCACGCGAAGCCCGGCACGCACCGAGGGCCCGATTCGGCTAAATGTCGTTCTAACCGCTAACCCGGTTACCGTCGATGCCTCACCTGCATGCCTACACGCATACGCTACCCCTTTCACCCTCACCGAGCTCGGTGTTCCAATGCCACCCGTACACCCTGCATACTTCGTCATTGCATTCGTTCTTTCGCTCACAGACTTGGTCACACACCTGACCACCGAACACCTTGGCACACATTCGTCGCTCGCACACCTCACCAACACACCTCTTCACGCCCCCTTCTCTGTCACCTCCTCTGTGACAATCACAGGTGTGCTCTCACTCACACACCCAACCACATGCCTCATGACCAACTCAAGTGTGCATTCCCACACACGCTCTACCATTCCAGGTGTGCATACTTCCATTCCAGGTGTACATCCTCGCTCACCTGTCACAACCAACTCACGCTCCGTGTCACTCTCACTACTTTCACCACCACTCTTGACAGCGCACTCACCCTTACTCTCGACAGCGCACGCTTTCCTCATCCACCTGTCCGTTACACACCTTTCTCGCGCACACTCTCCCGTTACACCCTCTGTAACACTCACCACAGGTGTACACTCTCTCGTTACATCCTCTGTAACACTCACCACAGGTGTACACTCTCTCGTTACATCCTCTGTAACACTCACCACAGGTGTACACTCTCTCGTTACATCCTCTGTAACACTCACCACACGCTTCACGCTTCCATGTGCCCCCTCGCACACGCGCTACGACCGACTCACTCTCGACAGCACACTCACTCCTGGGCGCGCACTTTTTCCTCACACACCCCAGAGTCGGACATTCTCGCACACCTCTTTTTTCACACACCAGACCTGTCGCACACTTCACCAACGGCCTCTCACGAACACCCGGGTCCACAACAACCCCCAAGCCGACTGAAGCTTTCCTCACATCATGTACATTTCCACGTATATCGCCACTCACCTTGGCACCTCGTCTCCTCACCTCCTTCGCCACCTGCAAACTCTTTATTTGGTTAGTGAGCATCACATTATGAGTTGAGCACCGACCTTGTACCAATTCCATCACCTCCTCCTGGATTTCTCTTTTAGTTTCTGTCCGTCTTTTCTTAATTTCACTCACCTCTTCTTCCACTTCCTCTAATTTTTGCTTCACCTCTTTTATTTCCCGGTGCGTCTCCTCAAGTTCGTCCTCTAAGGCTACCGTGACCGTCTCTATGTGCATCCTCACCTGCCGGTCCTTTGTCTCCATTACTTCTGTCACCTCATCCAACCTCATTGTCAGTCCCTCACGTACCATCTGACATTGCCTCTGTGTCACTATTAAGTCATTTTTAATTTCTTTTTGTGTCACCTTTAACCCTCCTAGTACCGCAGTGTTCCTTTGAACCTGCTCCACTAACTCCGTTTGTCCCTCTGTCAGCTGTTCCACCTCCTCCCTCAGATCTTCTATTCCCCCCTGTAACCTAGCCGTATTATTCCTCACCTCTTTCTCTATACGCTTTTCGCCTCGCTTTACCTCCTCCCGTACCCCCGAGACCTCCTCACTTACACCTCGTCGTATCTCCTCTTTCATCTCCTCCATCTGGTTCCCCATCTGTTCGATTTCCCGGGCGGATTGCTCCCCTATTTCCCGCAATTTGTCTTCCATCCTATTTTCTAACCCCATTAACCCATTTTTCACCCCCTCTAACTGATTCTCCTGGGCAGCCATTCTATTTTCCACCCCCGTTAACCCATTCTTTACCTCTTTTATCCCGTTGTCTAACCCCTCAAATTTAGCTTCTAGCCGTTCCCCCATTTCTCCCATTTTGCCCCCCATTTCTCCCATTTTGCCCCCCATTTCTCCCCCCAATCACTCACTATCAGCCCTCACTTCGTCCCTCATTACCCCCATTTGGCCCTCCAATCGCTCACTATCAGCCCTCACTTCGTCCCTCATTACCCCCATTTGGTCCTCCAATCGCTCACCCTGAGCATCCATCCGGTTCCCCATTTGTCCCATTTTGGCTTCTAGCCTCTCCATAAGGGCCCCCATTTGTATCATAAAAAGGTCCGAATTCCCCAGCGGCGCTGCTACGGTCACGGGCGCGGCTAGATTTGGTGCCGCTGTAACCGCGTGCGCAAAGCGCCATTTTGCGTGCCTGATACCTCGTGCGCGAGAGCGCCATTTTGCGCGTCTGGTACCCCCTCAACCACAGCCTCCATATACATTTCCCCGAGGTCCTGGGTCGATTCCACCCCGTCTATCTCTAGCTCACCCACCGGCATCCGATCGCCTTGACCAGCCATGGCGCGATTTCAAAATTCGGGTTTTTGTAAAACAACACAAATTTCCAGCAGCTCGTAATTTTGAGCGCGTTAAGCGCGCTTCGGGTCCGTATCTCACTCCCCGACACCAATTGTTACGGACGCAGTTAAAGATGTTATTTACCGAGCGGTTGGTATTACCGCGACTGAACAGTTATTCCCCGACTAATACCCGATTTGCCCCAAACTTTGGCCGGATCGCGCCACCACTATTCAATCGGGAAAACTCTAAAGCGACCGAATGCAAAGAGGAAAACGAAGGCAAAGAAAGGTTTGGAAATACTACTAAATTTATTTACTATTCACACACATAAGCAAAAAGACAGCAGTCACGTTTATTTACAAGCACATGAGACGCAGGTGACACAGTGAAAATACTAGCTTATACAGACTTATTGTTACTACCCAGGGACAAGCCAAAAGACAGACTACGAGCACACTTACACGGGGAATGATGATAGGGATGGCAGGTGGGTGGCTGGTGGATGGCTGGCGGGATAGGGAGGTCCAACTAGTTCTGCAGCTGATCGACTCGTGGGCAGCCGCCGCTCCTTCGCGGCCCTGCTACAAACTGCCGTCCAGGCCTCACGCTGCTGTGGCTGCAGTTTCGGTGGCTCCAGCTGCAGCAAATGCAGTTTCAGTGGCTCGAGCTGCAGCAAGTGCAGTTTCGGTGGCTCGAGCTGCAGTGAGTGCAGTTTCGGTGGCTCGAGCTGCAGTTCAACCCTGGACTTCTTCTCGTCTCTCTGTCGTCAAAGCTCATCTCCCTTGTCTGCCTTGGGAACGCCCTGCCTGCGGGTTATATAGGCCCCGCCCCTCAACCTTCGCGAACCTCCTCGATGTTTCTCTCCACACCCTCTCCAAGTCCAACCCCTTGGTCGTGGTTGGTTGAGTGGGGCTGACTCACTCCTCCCCTCTATGACGAGGTGGAGACACGCCTTTGTTCTCCGACCCTGCCTCGTGGTCAATGGCGGCAATTGGAGGGGAGGTTCTTGGCAATGGCAATTGACGAAAAGGGGGAATGGAAGTTTTGGGAGTGGGAATGGAAGTTTTGGGAGTGGGAATGAAGTTTTGGGAGTGGGAATGAAGGGAATCTATCTCTTTCACTGGTGCAATGGAGTATTTCAATTAATGGGAGACACAGCCTTACCCTAAAACACATAATAAGATATAAGCTATCGAACAGGGGTATTCTATGATTAGCTGTGGTGGTGTGGATGCTTTATGGACTAATTATGGGACGCCCTTTGACCTTTACACAGCTCCGGAGGCAGGAGGCGCAGACTCAAGCAATATTCATCACCAATTTACCACAATACAACACAATCAAAAAAATACAGTCCTCATATCCGCAACAATATATATATATATATATATATATATATATATATATATATATATATATATATATAATTATATATATATATATATATAATTATATATATATATATATATATAATTATATATATATATATATATATATATATATATATATATATATATAATTATATATATATATATATATATATATATATATATAGATAGATAGATAGATAGATAGATAGATAGATAGATAGATAGATATATATAGATATATATATATAGATATAGATATATAGATAGATAGATAGATAGATATATATAGATATATATATATAGATATAGATAGATAGATAGATAGATATATATAGATATATATATATAGATATAGATAGATAGATAGATAGATAGATATATATAGATATATATATATAGATATATATATATAGATAGATAGATAGATATATATATATATATATATATATATATATATATATATATATATATATATATATATTGTTACGGTCCGCGGTTAAGGATGTTATGTTTGCCGAGCGGAGGCCCCGCGACCTAACAGTTTCCCCGATTCACCCGATTCACTCGAACGTTGGCCGTATCACGCCACAGCTATTCAATGAGGGAAAAGACAAAGACGACGGATGTGAAGAAAAGGAATAAGAAGACGAAGCAAAGGTTGAAAATACTACTAAATTTATTTACTATGTACAGGCTCAAAATAACCAAGGAGAAGGAAAGATAATAAAATAATATACAGAAGCTTTTAGAGACACAGTGAAAATACTAGCTTATACAGACTTAATTAACTACCCAGGACAGAACAAACAAAAACGGACTCACACGGGGAATGATGATAGGGATGGCAGGTGGATGGCTGGCGGGATAGGGAGGTCCAACTGGTCCTGCAGCACGATCGGCTCGTTGGGCAGCCGCCGTTCCTTCGCGGCCCTGCTCCAAACTGCCGTCCAGGCCCCAAGCGGCTGTCGAGTGTTGTTGCTGCTGTGGACGCTGCTGCTGGCGAGTAAGGCGACGAATAGCAGGCTTTGTGCTTCCCTGGAGGATCTCCTTTGAACAAGAATCACTGCTGGATGATCTCCCTTCTCTCTCTCGGACCTCACAACCCAGCTCTTTTCTTTGCACCTCACCACGCGGCTCAGCCTTCGACCTCACAACTCAGCTCTCTCCTGGACCCTTTGCAACTCAGCTCTTATAACGCCCAGCTCAGCCCTGGTCACTCTTGCGCGCGCGCTTTTATAACGCCTCCGGCGATTAAGCCGCCGGCCTTCAGGACACGCCCATCGGTGTGCTCACCTCGGCCATGGTTGGTCGCGCGACCCTCTGGCTCCGCCCTTGATGACGACGGGCGGGCACGCCTTTCTTCCCCAACCCGAGCACATGTTCAATGGCGGAAATTGTAGTTGGCAATGCGAATGGCAATTGACGAAAGGGGAAATGGAGGTTTTGGGGAATGGGAATGAAGAATGAAGGGAATCTATCTTTTTCACTTGGTGCAATGGAGTGTCATTCTAATGGAAGACAAGGCCTTACCCTAAAACACATAATAAGGATATAAACTACTGAACAAGGGTATTGTAGTGTCCTTCAATGGATGCTTTATGGAATTAACTACCGGGACGCCCTTTGACCTTTACACAACACTGGAGGCAGGAGGGGCCAGAATCAAACAATGTTACACAGCAATTTACCACAATACAACACAATAAAAAAATACAATCCTCATATCCGCAACAATATATATATATATATATATATATATATATATATATATATATATATATATATATATATATATACACAGTTGCACCCCACTATTCGCGGTTCTGCGTATTCATGGGTGATAAAATGGGACCTGTGGTTTCTCGTGGTTTGTTTCTATTCGCTGCCGTGTTCCGCAAAATCGTGGGGGGTTTTTTTCCTATTCACGGCCAGGTTCCGGAAATTCACGGTTTTTCAAGGGCGCAAAAAAAAAAATTCTCGAGCCGTTGGCTTGACATTCTGTATTTATAAAAGCCATTTTTCACCAGCCATGCATAAAGCAGCTGGACATACACAAAAAACATCTATGAGCCGCGAGCATGACCTGAAACATTCACTGCTTTGTGCTTTGCGTTTTCATGGCTTTCGCGGCCATAAAATTTAGCCGCACTAAAGGCGAGCTTCGCGGGATATCCCACTAGATGTGTACCCCATGAATTATAGAATGCAAATGCTTCATTAAATCTATTATTGAAATTAGCAGATCGGCTCATTACGGCATCATCCGATAACATCCCCCACAAAAAATGTCCAGGGTATTCACCCCTCCCACAGCTAACCACAATTCTCGCATTCCTACAAATACAGACTGTGTCCTGGATCTCGATCATTCTTCTCGTCCCGATGCTTTGATCTGCGTTTTTGACTCTCGCTCTGCTCATCGTTCAATTATGGCTCCCAAGCGCAAAACCAGTGCCGAAGATGTGTCGACTACCAAGAGGCAGAAGAAAGTGATGAGCCTCAGCCAAAAAGTGGAGCTGCTCGACCAGTTTTTCAGTGGAGAGGGTGCAGCCTCTGTGGGCAGGCATTATGGCATCAAATAAATTATCCATTTGCGATTTGTGAGAGTATTTCAGCGAGTGCTGTATCAGCATATGGATCGAGGACAACACGCTGAAGAATATGCCTGAGTGGACCTCTCATTCGTGAAAAGGCCAAACAAATTTATGATCATCTGTCTGGCGCGGATGGTGCCAGCACAAGTGATGATGGTACAAGCAAGGCGACTTCATTCACTGTCGGTAGGGGATGGTTCCATCATTTCAAGGAGCGGTACTGCCTGAAAAATGTGAAGCTCACAGGAGAGCATGCCTCCATGGACCACAGGGAGGCAAAAGCGTTCCCTCCTCAACTCACGAGGCTGATAAAAGAGAAGGGACACCTCCCAGAGCAGGTGTTCAACGCTGACAAGACTGGCCTATTCTGGAAAAAGATGCCCAAGAGAACTTTCATCTCGAAGTGCGAGGAGTCAGCATTGGGATTCAAGGCTGCCAAGGACCAGGTATCTCTTCTCTATACAAACGCAAAAGGGGCCTTCATGATGAAACCCATGATGTTGTACTCTTCCCTGAACCCGCGTGCTCTCAAGGGCAAGAACAAGCAAACTCTACCCATGTTTTAGAGGGCCAACAGGGAAGCCATAATTGTTTCGTCCCTCAGGAGGAGAGGTGCATGGTGGACAAAAACCTTGCATTCAAGTTTCTCTTGCTCCTGGACAATGCTCCTGGCCACCCTGCGTACCTGGACGTGGTTCACCCGAACGGCGAGGTGATCTTCCTGCCGCCCAACACCACCTCCCTCATCCAGCCACTCAACCAAGGTGTGACTTCAACATTTAAAACAGATTACACCCGTCGCACCTTTCGTCGCATTTTGGATGCCATGGAGTCCCAGGGGAACATACCCAGGGATCACGGTCAGGCAGTTTTGGAAATATTTCAACATTGCCCACTGCATCGGCGCCATCAAGGAGTCGCTGGATGAGGTGAGAGCCTCCACCATCAACGCGTGCTGGCACAACCTATGTCCACAGGCATTCAGAAACTTTACTGGCTTTCCCCATAACACTGAGGAGAAGCATGTGATTGTCGGGTTGGCATGGCAGTTGGCAGGGGAAGGATTTTATGACATGCAGCCTGGGGAGTTGGAGGATCTCATTGCCTCAAATGGCGACAACCTCACCGAGGAGGAGTTGGAGGCCATTATAATGGTTTCCAAGGAGGAGGAGGCGGGCAGTGATGAGGAAGAGGTGCCGAGGTCTAACCTCGCAGTCCAGTTCCTGCGCGAGTTGCTGCATGGCATGTGGGTGCTTGTCGACAGGTTGGAAGATGCTGGCCCAGTCATGGAGAGGTACCTCAAGTTCAAGAGGGTTTGGATGATTTGCTTCTCCCCTCCACAGAACTGCATCGAAACCTGCGGCAATCTGCCAGGCAGCTCTCCATTACCCATTTCTTTCAGCTCTCCATTACCCCTGCTTCCTCCACCTCAAGACCATCAGCACCCTCTCCTGCCATCCTCTCAGTATCCTCACCACAGTCCTCACCAACATCCTCAACTGCTGCCTCTCCTGCTTTTCCCTCAGTGCACGACGTTGCAGGACTATAATTTAGGTCATCTTCAGAGTTTGAGGAATTCATGGGATTTTAATTCATCATCATTTCAAAGTTGCGTATCTTTGTAAAATAACAAGACCGAAAGTCTAACAGCGGCGTAGCCGGGCTTGTTTGATACTTTAGTTGAAGATAGACGTAATGTAGCGGGCCACAAAACTGTCGCTACTTTAATTTGCAGAAGATATATTTTAACCTCTCGTAACTTTGTAGTCACTATGAAGGGATTAGTGTTACGATTACATTTTTTATAATATTAACGTTACGTTGTCATTATTACGAAAATGATATTGATATTTAAAAAAAACCAAGGTTAATTCCTTACTTCCGCGGTTACACCGCTTAACATTGATTCATGAACCATACACCTCTTCAATCCATTAACTTTATATTCACAACATTGGGATTAAAGTGTTATGGTTATATTTACTATATCATTATTATTATTATTACGAAAACGATACTGCTGAAACGATACACTACTGAATTAAGAAACCTGGGCTTAATTTGTCTGAAATGGTCCGAAGGTGAGGCATGAAGCCTCAGGCCGATACATACCGTATTGTTGGAAGATCCGTATCGTCTATGTTTTCGATATTTGATGGTCATTTTAACAATCGGTTTGTTTGTGTTTCACACCGAATGAAAAACATAAAGGTAGAGCATGGCGATTGTGATATTTGACAGGTTCGACGATATGTGCAGCCTGAACGAAATTTGAATTATAATGGCAGTGTGCAGAGTCAGCCACCGTACTGCCGTAATGACATCAAACGTAATCACATCACTCTGTCATGTGACCAGATCCTCAGCTCTGATTGGTATACGTTTGAGGGGACATATGGATGGACAAACACTGTTCTAGATGGCTTTGCCCTATGGGCTATGCCGAAAAAATTTAAACTTGACAACACATGATGGTGTTGTTGTTTTTTGTGGTTTTTTCACGGTGCGGTGTGGTTAAGCTGGTTAAGCATTTTTAATAAACTGTAAGTGCATTCCTTCAATAAATCGGAAATGGTACCTGTTGCTGTCGTTTTTTAAAATTTGTAAGCATTTTTTATGAAACTGTAATTATGTGTATTTGCAGTCGAAAACATTTAAAACTTTTGAAAATTTCCTCGATGGATCAGGAACCGCCGGGAACCTATAACGTATCCCCCCTCTTCCCCATTGAAACAATAGCGCGGCATGCATTCACGAGATTTTCATCAACCTTCGCGGCTTTTCATCGACCTTCGCGGATTTTCATCGACCTTCGCGGATTTTCGTCAACATTCACGGGTTTTGTCGCGCCATTTCCGGGACTTTCATCGACCTTCGCAGATTATCGTCGACATTCTCGGGATTTGTCTGACCATTCGCAGATTATTCCTCGCCATTTGCGGTTTGGTCCTCTCTATTCACGGATTTTTGCGACTCGGGAACCTATCCCCCATTCTCCCATTGAAACAATGCCCCACTATTTGCGGTTTCGCAATCCACAGGATTTTCCATGAATGTATCCCCCACGACAAGCGGGGTCCCACGGTATATATATATATATCACCTATAGAGCGACGAAGAGGGTTGGCGTGAGGAAGGGCATCCGGCCATAAAAACATTGCTTCAAAAAAAAAAAGAGAACCATGTCAGTATGTGTATATATACATAGGATATTGTATATATATATATACACCTCGACAGATTTGCAGAAGATTTGCAGTATATATATATATACAGTCACGTGAAAAAGTAAGTACACCCCATGTAAAGTTTTGACTTTTTCAACATATTTCAACATACAGCTATTTGATCTTCATTTCAACAATATTGACAGATAAAGGTGATATAATATAACAAATGTCATGAAACATTTACATTTTGTAGTCCATTGTATAATTTAAATAAACATAAATGCAAATTTCGCATGTGGAAAAAGTAAGTACACCCCTACATTTATCACCACTTCAAATACCGAAAATTAGAATCAGGTGCACCAGCTCAGGTGCAAATGATTAGAACATCGTTAGAGAGGATCTTGGAGGAACCTGTGTTATTTAAACCTCAGACATTTAGTTTGGTTTGCTCTGTGTTGTTGAAGTGTGTGGCGTCACCATGCCTAGATCAAAAGAGCTCTCTGAGGCCAACAGAAAGAAGGTTATAGATGCCTACGAGTCGAGGAAGGGATTTAAAGAGATCTCCAAACAATTTGAAATCAATCATTCGACTGTCCTGAAGATCATCTACAAGTGGAGAAGATTCCAAACAACTGCCAACTTGTTCAGGCCAGGCTGCCCCAGCAAGTTCAGCCTGAGAGCAGACCACAAGATGCTGAAAGAGGTCTCAAAGAACCCCAGAATGTCATCACGGGACCTACAAGTAGCTATTGCCACTGTTGATGTCAAAGTTCACAAGTCTACCATTAGAAAGAGGCTGCACAAATTTGATCTACATGGGAGGTGTGCCAGGAGGAAACCTTTGCTTTTCAGAAAGAACATCAGGGCAAGACTAAAGTTTGCCAATGAACACCAAGGCAAAGACCACCACTATTGGAACAATGTGCTCTGGACAGATGAGTCAAAGGTAGAGCTATTTGGTCACAGTACCAGAAGACATGTTTGGCGAAAACCAAAGACAGCATTTCACCACAAGAACCTGATACCAACTGGTGGAAATATTATGGTTTGGGGCAGCTTTGCTGCATCAGGGCCTGGGCAGCTCACCATCATAGAATCCACTATAAATTCCTTATTGTACCAGAGGGTGCTCGAGGATAATGTGAGGCCATCTGTCGGAGAAGTTGAAGCTCAACCGAAGGTGGACCTTGCAACATGACAATGACCCTAAACATACCAGTAAATACACCAAAGAATGGCTGAAAAGAAAGAAATGGAGGGTTCTGGAATGGCCAAGTCAAAGCCTGGATCTAAATCCCATCGAGATGTTGTGGGGGGATTTGAAACGACCTGTGCATGCAAGAAATCCCTCAAACATCGCACAGCTGAAAGAATTCTGCATGGAGGAGTGGGCAAAAATTTCTCCCAGTCGATGTCAGAGACTGGTAGACAGTTTTAGAAACGCCTACTTGAGGTTGTTTCTGCCAAAGGGGGCAATACCACCTGTGAGAGCCAAGGGTGTACTTACATTTTCCACATGCGAAATTTGCATTTATGTTTATTTAAATTATACCATGGATTACAAAATGTAAATGTTTCATGATGTTTGTTATATTATGTCACCTTTATCTATCAATATTGTTGAAATGAAGATCAAATAGCTGTATGTTGAAATATGCTGAAAAAGTCAAAACTTTACATGGGGTGTACTTACTTTTTCATGTGACTGTATAGGATATTGTGTATATATGGTGTTTCAAAAAGATGGACCCGATTTGAAATCGCTATATCTCTGCAACCACAAACCGCCCATAAATGAACCTCTTACCACTTGAAAGGGCGGGGCATAGAGTTTCAAATGACCACCGCTAGATGGCTCTCCCAGCGCACCAACAGCCTCTAGCCTCAGTCGTTCGCAAGATGGCGACCCCGCAACACAAGGCGTTTTGCGTTCTGCATTTCAGCAAGCCTGAATCCGTAATTGCGGTGCAGCGTGCGTTTCAACGGCGTTTTGGCATTGATCCGCGAATGCCAAAGAGCATTCGTCGTTGGTACCGACAATTTGAGGAAACAGGCTGTTTATGTAAGGGGATGAGCCCAGGGCGACCACGCACTTCAGAGGAAAACGTGAGACGAATTCAAGAGAGTTTTCTGTGTAGCCCACGCAAGTCCACTCGTCGTGCCAGCCGAGAACTTGCGATCCCTCATACGACTGTCTGGCGTGTGTTGAGGTGACGTTTAATCCTGAGGCCATACCGGTTGCAACTGGTACAGGCTCTTCATACAGGTGACAAAGGAAAGCGTGTAGAATTTAGTGATGCGATGTTACAGAACATGGAAGACGACAGCTTCTTACCGCGGTTGATTTTTAGTGATGAAGCAACGTTTCATCTCAGCGGTAAAGTTAACCGTCACAATGTGCGCATATGGGGACTAGAGAATCCACACGAAACTGTAGAGCATGAGCATGATTCCCCGAAAGTGAACGTGTTTTGTGCCGTTTCTCAAATAAAGGTTTATGGCCCTTTCTTTTTCGAGGGAAAAGCAGTTACGGGGCAATCCTATCTCAAAATGCTGCAGAACTGGTTCTTTCCACAACTTAATGAAGATTCCGATGACTTCATTTTTCAACAAGACAGAGCACCGCCACATTGGCACCTGCAGGTTCGACGTTTTCTAAATGACACACTGCCTCAACGTTGGATAGGTCGCACGGGACCCCAAGACTTGGCGCTACACTCTTGGCCCCCAAAATTCCCAGACATGACACCCTGCGACTTTTTATTGTGGGGATACGTCAAAGACCGTGTTTTTGTGCCACCATTGGCGATTAATCTGGATGACCTCAAAAACAGAATCACGGCAGCGGTGACTTCAGTGAAAGAAGACACTCTGAGAGACATTTGGGACGAATTCAACTATCGTCTCGATGTTGTCCTTGCAGCAGGTGGAGGGCACATAGAGCATTTATAAAATGGTTAGTAAAACTTGATAACTCATGAAACCGATTGTAACTTTTTGTGTAATTGTAACATGCTGCCATCGTGAAATATACTGCTTTGAAATTGGGTCCATCTTTTTGAAACACCCTATATATATATATACACATACTGACATGGTTCTCTTTTTTTTTTTTTGAGGCAATGATTTTATGGCCGAATGCCCTTCCTGATGCCAACCCTCTTCCTCGCCTCTTACGACACGCAGGGATATGGTGTACCTATTCTAAACCAGGGTACACACCGGGAGTAGGGTAGAGGATGATGTGGTTGAGCTTGAAAGTGGTTGGATGTCAATGAAAGATAGTCTGTTGGGAGCCGTTGGTGAGCTATGTGGATGGACAAAAGGACCGAGGCACTCGGAAACATGGTGGGGGGATGATGAAGTTGGAAAGAGGATTGACGAGAAGAGGAAGAAGTTCAAGGAGTGGCAGAAGGCGAAGGGTACGGGAGCAGAAAAAGCGGAGCATGAAAGTTATACGGCAGCCAAGAAGGCTGCAAAGAAAGAGGTAGCAAAGGCGCAGGAGGCATGCAGGAAAATGTTCGGAGAACGCTTGGATTCGGAAGAGGGTCAGAGAACGGTATTCAGGATTGCAAAGCAGATAGCGAAAGAGAGGTGTGATGTGATGGGGGTGAGTTGCTTGAAGGATGAAGTGGGACAAATCGTTGTGGACCCAGATGGAATTAAAGGAAGATGGAAGAGATATATGGAAATGCTGTTGAATACAGAGAATGAATGGGATGGCAACATAGAGAGTAACCCAGTTTTAGGACCGGCAGAGAAGATAACTGAAAAGGAAGTTGAGGAAGCGATAAAAGCAATGAAGAGTAGAAAAGCAGGAGGGCCGACGGGAGTTGTGGAAGATATGTTGAAGGCAGCGGGAAATTGGGGTGTGAAGAAAATGAAAGAGATCTGCAATCTGGAGGTGAAAGAAGGCCGCATTCCAGTGGATTGGGAACTGAGTACCCTCATCCCTCTATACAAGGGGAAAGGTGACCCTCTGGAGTGTGGCTCGTACCGAGCGATAAAGTTATTGGAGCATGGAATGAAGGTATTGGAAAGGGTGTTGGAGAGGAGGATAAGGAAGAAGGTGAAGATCGACGAAATGCAGTTTGGATTTATGCCAGGAAGAGGAACGACAGACGCACTCTTTATTGTGAGGCAGTTGCAGGAGAAGTACATGGAGAAGAGGAAGAAGTTGTTTCTTGGGTTTGTTGATCTGGAGAAAGCATTCGATAGGGTTCCACGCGTAGTATTGACATGGGCATTGAGAAAGTTAGGAGTGGAGGAATGGTTGATCAGAGTAGTGATGGCAATGTACAAAAGAGCGCGCACAGCTGTAAGGACGAAGGACAGCAACAGTGGTGAGTTTGAGGTGAAGGTCGGAGTGCATCAGGGGTCGGTACTAAGTCCACTACTATTTGTAGCTGTGATGGAGGTGCTGGCTCAGAACGTAAAGGAGGGTTTACCGTGGGAGTTGTTGTATGCAGATGATCTGGTGTTGATTGTTAAATGGACTGAAGGAAAAGATGAACAAGTGGAAGGAATGTATGGAGACAAAAGGTTTGAAGGTGAATATCGGAAAGACGAAGGTGATGGCAAGTGGTAAAGCATGTGGTGAGGTGGAAAGAACTGGGAAGTGGCCATGTGCTGTGTGCAGGAAGGGTGTCGGAGTGAACTCCATTCAATGTACAATGTGCGCTGAGTCGGTTCATCAAAAATGCAGTGGTCTAAGAGGGTCATTAACCAGTGTGGCAGCTACATTCAAATGTAAGGCGTGCACAGAGGGAGTAGCAGATGGAGGAAATGTTGAGTTGGATCTTGGAGACGGCGTGAAGCTGGAAGGTGTGAAAACATTTTGCTACCTCGGAGACATGCTGAATGGAGAAGGTGGATCAGACTCGGCAACGGTTGCTGGAGTGAGATGTGCATGGAAGAAGTTTCGGGAACTGAGTGGCGTGCTGATGAGGAGGGGAGTGTCGTTGAAGCTGAAGGGAAAGGTGTATGCTGCATGTGTGAGAAGTGTTATGATTTATGGGAGCGAGACATGGGTAATGAACGTAGAGCAGCAACGAAGGCTGGAAAGGGTGGAAATGCGAATGGTTCGGTGGATGTGCGGAGTGTCGTTGAGAGAGAGGAAGACAAATGATGAATTGCGAAAGATGATGGGAATAGAGCCTGTGATTGATGCTGTGAAGAGGAACAGGTTGAGATGGTTTGGTCATGTGTTGAGGAAGGATGAAAGTGACTGGTTGAGAAGAGTGATGGAAATGAATGAAGAAGGAAGTAGAGGACGGGGAAGACCGAGAAAGACTTGGCTAAAGTTGGTGGAAGAAGAAATGCGGGCAAGGGGGTTAACAAGGAGAGATGCAGAAAATAGGGCAAAATGGAGAAGATTGTCATGAGGACCGCAAGGCTAACCCCCGCTCTTGCAGGGAAAATGGCCTTAAAATGCATGTTGTGTGTTGTTGTTGTACACTGACATGATAAAGATTGCCCTCAATACTTCTGCAACTTCTAAACACGAAAAGTCAAGTTTGATTTGATTGTTAAAAAAAAAAAAAACCACAATTTTATCCATATCAAATGTTCAGTTCTATGCAGTAAAATCATAATGATACACATACAGTAATATTTGAATTATAACAGTATTGAAATTGTTCATTTAAGCATGTAATCAAAGGATGGCAGCCAAAGTTGAATGTGATTTGTCACAGAGGAGTAACATTTTGAGATTGCAAAAAAATAATTATTTAGGGGCAACAAAATTCAATGGTATGGTTTTTTATCACCCCTATCATCTGTTATAATTTCAATTGGTTAAAAACGTACAGTATCGGCACATGTTTTAGTGTGTAAAATTTCCCTAAAGGAGAGAAGCTGTGTGCAGCTCACTAAACAAACCCTTAACAAGGAGAAGCTGTTCCTTTTGCCTGTGGTAAATTAGCAAACCATTTTCCTGTCCTAATTCAAACAGCAGGCCTGGTTTTAATTTAGCCGTTTGGGGCTGGAATCATCAAAGTCCCCTTTATCTGATGTGTTAAACGCTGCTGCAAGAGCATGCGATTGGTTTGATCACCCCAGCCGAAGCTCGGCCCCTTGCAGATTTAAAGGCCACCCATTTTGGAAAATTATGCTGTGGAGTTAATATCATCCATTATGGACTTCTCCACTTGCAGCATGGTCCACAATTTGCCTTACATAGTTCTGCACCTTAAACTCCAGATTGGAAACCTTATAAGCTACTGACATGCTGTCATTGGGTCCATCTTTTGTTTCTCTCCAACAGGTGTATCAGTGTCCATATTGCACATTTAGCTGCGCCGATGGCAGTCGAATCCAAATGCACGTGGTGTCACAGCATTCAGTGCAGCCAGCCCTACGTTGTCCGCTTTGTCAAGACCTGCTCAGCAGCAAGATACATCTGCAGCTGCATCTCACCCACCTGCACAGTGTGGCACCGGACTGTGTGGACAAGATCATGATGGTGGTGCGTTTGACTCCTTCCTTTGACATTTCATCCAACTCCTCTCTTTTCCTTCCATTTCGCATTGTGCTAATTTACGTTATGAGATAATGCTCAGGGACACTTCTTGCTATCCGATATCCCTTAAGGTTTCCCTTTAGGGAAAATGGGGTGATGCCTTTGAGCAGCCTGACACTCATCAACAAGGGATTGCTGCTCATGTCTCCTGGGGCCTGGCCTATTTTGATCTTCAGCCATTAAGTAACTGTCTGTGTTTAAGAATTCATCGAAATAGTGGAGTACTGTCCTGAGGACTCTGGCCCATCCCATTGTGCATGTGTCAAGTGTAGCAGTGGTGGGATTAGATCGGAAAGGCTGGCTCAAGTTGCCAATGTTTACTCCCTAGAGGGTCCTACGAGAGTCCTCAAGACCTCAAGGCAAGACCTGACTGCACAAGCTAGACCCAGTAGAAGTTCGCCATCAGTCTCTACTGACCAAACGCACACCGAAAAGGCCCCATTTATACTGTAATGGATTTAACGGAAACCAAAGTTTGATTTACTATCATAGGGAAAAAGCAAACACATAAATGAATGCTTCATAAGGAATGAATTAGGACTCTGTGATTCGGAATTCCAAAGCAAACATGTCGAGTTACTGTTTGTTGTAGTAATTGATTGAATGGATCTGTGGACCGAACACACGTTGTTACAGCTGCGCAGTCCTAACAGGCGACCTTTCTTTGTTGCCGTTCTCTTTCGCCATTCAGCAGAGGTGTGGATTTGTACAGCTGGATGCAGTGCTGTTTATTAGCTCGGTGACATAATGTCAGCCATTTCTGACTTAGTGCAAATTTCCAATTAACACAAACATTCCTTCATTCTCCTTAAATAATCTCTTACTTCTCCTTTCTTCAGTTAAGTAATTACAACGAGAAAGAAAGTGGTCTCACTTTTTCGGGGGGTTTTTTTCGTCCCGTTTTTTTTGTTCGGCCATTGTTTCCATCTGTTTTCTCTCTCATTTAATCTGAATGGCTCAATTTTATGCATTGAATTCGCTAGAAGGTTGTAAATCCCATGACACATCACACAGTGCAAGATATTAATTTGGAGGATGAAATCCCAGGAGTATGAACAGTACTTCCTTGTACAAAGGTCATGGCCTGGATGGAGGCTAGAAACAGTTGGTTTAACAGCCCGTACATCCAATAAGCTGTTCACTTCTGTTTTATAACACCTGGCAAGTCCTCGCGTAATTACTTTATCAATTAATTATGCCTCCATCTGGCGTATAACTTGCAGAATACCATTAATGGAAGATATATCTTCTTGGCCGGATTATTATTAGCTTACTCACCATGTTATGTATACATGTCTGGATTCACAAAAGTTCAGATGAATCAAAATGCACGAGCCTTCTTGCTTCTAAACAATGTATTTATTCGAGCAGCCCAATGGATCATTAGCGGTGTATCTGTGCCGCAAGAACTTTGAGGTTTTTAGAATTTGCTGCTGATCAAAAGAAAGCATATTGCACTTTCTTCTTTCCTTCTCTCAGGCTTAATATATTTGAAAGCGAGAGCTACCCTTACCAGCCAGACTAATGACAACGGTCAAGAGCATATCTGTCTTTTCCCTGAGGCTCTTTCATTGTTTCTGTGCCTTTATGAATGTTTCATCATTTTGCATCACTACCATAACGGCTGTTGTTCGCTCGCCCATGTGTTAGCCTCACAGCAACGAGAATCCATTACATCACTAAGACGTTGGCACAAGGTTCAGAGGTCAGAAGGCTTGGCTACCTGTCGGTGAGAAGTAATCGATCCTCCACCACAAATACATTTCTGGGTTTTGGATCAAATATTCCCTGTCCGCTGATTTTGGCCGACCATACCTGAAATCCAGACGGTGCATCATCCCAGAATCTTCTTGTTAAATTTTATCAACGCACAAAATAATTGGTCTGCAGGAAAGATCTAAACCACCCTCGCTTCACCATTTGTGAGCAAAATTGGCATGTTCATCCAATTATGAGTGGCTTAAAAAATCATAACAAGCAAGATCCTGAAAATGATACGCCTTGTGTGTGTTTTTGCGTGCGCATTTATTAAAGTTAATTTCTTTCTTTCACACATTGAATTTAAACCAGGCCCAGACTTCCTGTGTAATTGCATTGTAGCACAAATGTATGAAGCTATTGTTTGCCTGCGAACCATGGTGTAAAGTGATAAGATTGAAATTTGTTTGTAACGAACGAGTAAATTGTGCCATTTTCAAAATGAGAATGTCCCACATACAGGGGGAAATGCAATCTGCCCCTGTCAAACACCATGCCAGGAAATTTACATGGGACAATAAAGTGCATGGGCACTTTGAATGATCATGCAATGAGCTATTGGCTGTCTATTACAACTACAATGTCAATGGATGTAAGAATTAATAATGGAGGGAAATTGCTTTCAGCATACACTTGTCATTTACAAGCACTGTATATTTTGTTGTCATTTTTGTTGGTAAAATGTGACACACTCAAAGAAGACTGTGATCTGGAAAGCTCTGTGCGCGTAATGGCTGCGAAAACAAGGGGTGATCAGTAACCTTGTACTCTTGACTAAAAATTAATCAGTAAAACTGATTACGCATTATCTTTTTTATCCTGGACATTATGACAATCAAGATAATCCAAGATTCGTTTTGGTGTATACTTGTGAACTGGTTATTTTTGGTGATCCCACTCTCTCTTTCCTCTCTCTCTCCTCTCTCTCTCCTCTCTCTCTCTCTCTCTTTTCTCTCTCTCTCCTCTCTCTTTTCTCTCTCTCCTCTCTCTCTCACCCACTCTCTTTCTCTTTCCTCTCTCCATCACTCTATCTCATTCTCTTCCCTCCCTCCCTCTTTCCTCCTCTCTCTCTCTCTCTCTTTCTTTTTCTCATTATATATCTCTCTCTCTCTTTCCTCTCTTTACACTCCCTCCCTCACTCTTTTGGTTATTTTTGATGATCTCACTCTCTCTTTCCTCTCTCTCCTCTCACTCTCTCTTTCCTCTCTCTCCTCTCACTCTCTCTTTCCTCTCTCTCCTCTCACTCTCTCTTTTCTCTCTCTCCTCTCACTCTCTCTTTTCTCTCTCTCCTCTCCCTCTCTCTCTCCCCCACTCTCTTTCTCTTTCCTCTCTCCATCACTCTATCTCACTCTCTCCCTCACTCTCTCCCTTACTCTCTTTTTCTCTCCATCACTCTATCTCACTCTCTTTCCTCTCTATCTCACTCTCTTTCCTCTCTCCATCACTCTATCTCACTCTCTCCCTCACTCTCTCCCTCACTCTCTCCCTTACTCTCTTTCTCTTTCCTCTCTCCATCACTCTCTCCCTCACTCTCTCCCTTACTCTCTTTCCTCTCTCCATCACTCCATCTCACTCTCTTTCCTCTCTATCTCACTCTCCTCCGTCCCTCCCTCTTTCCTCCTCCTCTCTCTCTCTCTCTCTCTCTCTCTCTCTGTTTCCTCTCTTTACACTCCCTCCCTCCCTCTTTCCTCCTCCTCTCTCTCTCTCTCTCTCTCTCTCTGTTTCCTCTCTTTACACTCCCTCCCTCACTCTTTTTCTCTCTCCCTCACTCTTTTCTCTCTCCATCTCTTTCCTCTTTTTTTCTTCTCTCTTTCCTCTCTATCTCTCTTTCTTCTCTCTCCTTTCTCATTATAATTCTAAAATGTGTGCCTTTCTAATTAGAACCGGGAAATAAGCCATCAATTACAGGCATAACATTTGGGCCCCAAATCATTATCCCATGCTAAGACAATGAATGAAGAGTGTGTTATTTGCTTTCTTATTTAGAGCTACATTAAATAGAGCTGTATGTAATTAGGAGTCTTAAACATTTCCAACAAGGAGCCATTTGTGGGAAATGAACAGGGATGGTGTGAAAAGGGGAAGAGAAGACAGTTATGTTCTTTGTCTTGCACATACTTCAAAGGTATATGTGGATATGTTTAAAGCAAACAGGCTGAATAGTCTTTCATGTGTATCGTGAATTGTAGACAAAGCAATGCAGATACCTATGTGGTCTGAATTGCTTTATGGCGTGCATTCACATGCAAATATAAAGATAAGGTCCAATGACCACTTGGCAGTGCTGACAATTCCTCTTTCCTTGTGTCGTTCCTTTTAGGTTGCACCGCCAGAAGGAATGGTTCCTAACAACGGAGGCCTTTCAATGGTGACCACAGTGACGTCACCATCGGCTGTGACAAGCACGTCAGCAGACAAAGAGACCTTGGCGAGCACCTCCACTCATGATGCCATTGTGAAAGCAGGTGAAGATGCTTAGATGTATAACGAGTGCTCCATCCTGTTTGTGATTTCTTGCACATTGATATTGTCTGGCCTGGTGCATTCGGAGCCAAAACGTTCTCTGTGTGCATTGGGAGTGCATCCATAAGGATATAATCCCATCCATAAGGAAGGATTCTTCATTAGTACATCAATCATAACTATTCATATAATTTGTTTCATACTTCCTATTACCTCTGCCATCGAAGGTGGACTGAGGTTAGGTTTTCACTCCTGTCTGTCTGGCTGTTTGTTTGTTTGTGAGCAGGATATCTCAAAACGTTGTAGACAGATTCGGACAATATATGGTGGAGAGGTTGTATGTGTTATAAGGACCAATTGATTCGATTTTGTTGAAGATCTGAATCTGGATATGATAATTTTTAAATTTTATAAGTGATTCTTCACCATTGAGAGATGGGGGACAAAAATGTTATATAGCATGATGTTTCTAAAAGTTGTGGACGAGTTATGACAAAACTTTGTGGATGAGTTAGTTAGGTGACAAGAATAATTCGATTAGATTTTGGTTCAAGTCCGAATCCAGATCTGCACTATCAGTGGATACAAAACATAAACTGTTCAGTCTGGGGGTGGTATGCTCTCTACCGAGTGCCGTTCTAGTCTGTTTGCTACTTGGCAAAAGTATTTGGCTAAGTATATTGGTCTGGAGAATCTGATTGTTTGTCTGTTTGTCACACGATTTTTATCCACAGTTTTCGAGCAATCGTTCTGAATTGTTTTGTGTATCTAAGTGACCGGCCAAGGACGACAATGCACATTTTTGGAAAAGGTTCCGGATACTATAATTTTTCAAAGTGATTCTTCACCATTGAGAGATACGGCCAAAAATTATATACAGCACGTTATCTCAAAAAGTTATGGACCGATTCAGAAAAACCTTGGTGGACAGGTTGGGTGTGTTGCAAGGATGAATTGATGCGATTTTGGTGAAGATCTGGATGCATAGGCAAATAGAAAAATTCTTTTTTTATTTCTTAAGTGATTTTTCACCATTGACACAACACAACAACAACAGGCATTTTAAGGCCATTTTCCCTGCAAGAGCGGGGGTTAGCCTTGCGGTCCCCATGACAATGTTCTCCATTTTGCCCTATTTTCTGCATCTCCCCTTGTTAACCCCCTTGCCCGCATTTCTTCTTCGACCATCTTTAGCCAAGTCTTTCTCGGTCTTCCCCGTCCTCTACTTCCTTCTACATTCATTCCCATCACTCTTCTCAACCAGTCACTTTCATCCTTCCTCAACACATGACCAAACCATGTCAACCTGTTTCTCTTCACAGCATCCATCACAGGCTCTATTCCCATCATCTTTCGCAATTCATCATTTGTCCTCTCTCTCAACGATACTCCACACATCCACCGAACCATTCGCATTTCCACCCTTTCCAGCCTTCGTTGCTGCTCTACGTTCATTACCCATGTCTCACTCCCATAAATCATAACACTTCTCACACATGCAGCACACACCTTTCCTTTCAGCTTCAATGACACTCCCCTCCTCGTCAGCATGCCACTCAGTTCCCGAAACTTCTTCCATGCACACCTCACTCGAGCAACCGTTGCCGAGTCTGATCCACCTTCTCCATTCAGCATGTCTCCGAGGTAACAAAATGTTTTCACGCCTTCCAGCTTCACGCCATCTCCAAGATCCAACTCAACATTTCCTCCATCTGCAGCTCCCTCTGTGCACACCTCACACTTGAATGTAGCTGCCACACTGGTTAATGAACCTCTCAAACCACTACATTTTTGATGAACCCACTCAGCGCACATTGTCCATTGAATGGAATTCACTCCGACACCCTTCCTGCACACAGCACACGGCCACTTCCCAGTTCTTTCCACCTCACCACATGCTTTACCACTTGCCATCACCTTCGTTTTTCCGATATTCACCTTCAGACCTTTTGTTTCCATACATTCCTTCCACTTGTTCAACTTCTCCTTCAGTCCATCCATACTTTCTGCAATCAACACCAGATCATCTGCATACAACAACTCCCACGGTAGACCCTCCTTTACGTTCTGAGCCAGCACCTCCATCACAGCTACAAATAGTAGTGGACTTAGTACCGACCCTTGATGCACTCCCACCTTCACCTCAAACTCACCACTGTTCCCGTCCTTCGTCCTTACAGCTGTGCGCGCTCTTTTGTACATTGCCATCACGACTGATCAACCATTCCTCCGCTCCTAACTTCCTCAATGCCCATGTCACTACTTCACGTGGAACCCTATCGAATGCTTTCTCCATATCTACAAACCCAAGAAACAACTTCTTCCTCTTCTCCATATACTTCTCCTGCAACTGCCTCACAATAAAAAGCGCGTCTGTCGTTCCTCTTCCTGGCATAAATCCAAACTGCATTTCATCAATCTTCACTTTCTTCATTATCCTCCTCTCCAACACCCTTTCCAATACCTTCATTCCATGCTCCAATAACTTTATTGCTCGATACGAGCCACAGTCCAGAGGGTCACCTTTCCCCTTGTATAGAGGGACGAGGGTACTCAGTTCCCAAGCCACTGGAATGCGGCCTTCTTTCACCACCAGATTGCAGATCTCTGTCATTCTCTTCACACCCCCAATTTCCCGCTGCCTTCAACATATCTCCCACAACTCCCGTCGGCCCTCCCGCTTTTCTACTCTTCATTGCTTTTATCGCTTCCTCAACTTCCTTCTCAATTTTTCTTCCTTCCTCCTCAATTTTTCACCATTGACAGATGGGGCCAAATATATATATAATACATATATATATATATATATATATATATATATATATGATGAGTGATGACCAATTCCTTTTCGCACCGTGACGATGCATACATAGGGCTGCTGAAGCAGTTTCCTTGGCTCTTGGGCGCAATCCTGGATGGGTCGCTACTACCCGAATACTGGCAGGCTACTCGAATGAATGGTTCATTCATCCCAGCAAGCTGGTATTCAATTTGCCAACCTCGGAAGGATGACAGGCTAAGTCAACCGAATCGATTGGTCCTTATAACACACACAACCTAACCTGTCCACCATATATCGTCCGAAACCCCGCTGGCGTTAATTTAACGATCGACGAGGATTCAAACTCAGGATCCTAGGATATTCCAAGCCAGAATATTCATTATGCAATTTTGTATATTTTGGGAAGGTTTTCTGAATGAATCTGCACATTGCACAAATGGAGGCTCGACTAAAGATGCAGGATAAGTTGGACAAATCACGTATGCAGGATAAGGAATGAAGAGGCAGTTACAGTACCAAATGAATCCTGTATATAGAGGAAGTGCGGGTTCTGGTGATGCTTAAGCTCTGCAAACTGAGGAAATGGTGCAGGCAGGAGCAATGGCGGAGGGGGTCAACATTTCTGCCATTATGCGTGCATAAAATGGTGATGGCCAATATGGCATTTATTGTAGATATGTTTTTATATTTGAAAAGTGTGGTGCACACATTTTGCCATATACAGTACTTGGACCACGCAAGTCCTCCACAGCAATAACAAAGCAAGCAATTACTTTGCATTTCATTTTTTTTGGTTAATCTAAAATCTTTTTTTGTGAATTGACAGAAAAGTGCATTCCTTTTGTTCAATTTATGATCATAATTCTGCCAGATCTAATATGTTTCTTGGTGTATATATAGTGTATTTTAAGGTCTGTTGCTAGGCCTGAGTTTGATGGATAGCTTGACTACGACCTCTCAGAATACTTGCAATTCAACATTTTTACAACAGGAATATAGATCAAACCAATTCTCCTTCCCATGAGGTTGACCATTTGGTCATGTGATTAGAACTTTTACATATTTGTGAAATGTTTTGTAACTTTGAATTTGATGCACCCGCTTATTATACTAATCAACAACCACTTAAGCAACTGTTACTTGACTATGCAGATATGGTCCGTTATACAAGCCAGTGCTGCCAAGTTTATAGATAAATAGGCTGTTAAACACAGATGGAAAGTAATTTATTTTCGATCATTTTCTCTCAGGAGAAAACACTGAAGACACTCAGAAGCCAGGAACCTCCCAAGAAAGGACAGGAAGTGGGTTATCTAGTGACCAAGCCTCGCAGAAGGGCCTTCTTTGTTGGAAGAAAGGCTGCAACCAGTACTTCCGGACGCCAACAGCCTTGCAAGCCCACTTTAGTGAGATACACACCAAACAACGAAGCCAAGCAAGCCTGTCCGAGAGACATGCATACCGTTATCGCTGTGAACAATGCAGCCTTGCCTTCAAGACACCAGAAAGGTTGCAGCTCCACTCGCAATACCATGTTGTGCGAGCACAAACAGCCTGCAGTTTGTGTCAGCGGACGTTCCGTTCAACTGCTGCGCTCGCCAAGCATCTTGAGGTAAGCCATCCTGAGCTCGGTGAGGCTGAAATGCGGCAGCTGCATAGTGCCTCACAGAGCAATGGTGACCCAGCAGCTCTAGATGAACGTATTAGCGGGATATCTTCCACTGGAAAGGTTTCGCCTTTTGCAGACCTGGAGAAAGAGGATGGCGAGAGCGACCTTGATGGAAAGCAAAGCCCGCTGGAAGCTGAGGTCGGCTACTTGGCCGAAGATGCATCCTTGGATGCAAAGCGGGCTCTGCCTTTTCGAAAAGGCTCTAATTTTCCCATGGAAAAATTTTTAGATCCGTCGCGTCCCTACAAATGCACAGTGTGCAAAGAGTCCTTTACACAAAAGAACATCCTCCTCGTTCACTACAATTCCGTTTCTCACCTCAATAGACTGAAGAAGGCATTGCATGAGTCATCTGTGGTCGGTGGACAGGCTGAAATAAGTCCAAGTAATGTTGACAGCAAACCCTACCGTTGCAGTACGTGCAATGTTGCCTATAGCCAGAGTTCCACCTTGGAAATACATATGCGCTCTGTGCTGCACCAAACAAAAACTAGAGCTGCCTTGCAAGAGTCTACAGCTAGTGCAAGTTCAGGATACACCAGCCAGAGTGGCAGTGGTAGTTCTGGAGGCAAGAGTAATGGAGGTTCTGGAAGCAAGGCAAGCAGCAGTCCAAACAATATAGAGAGCACGAAGACAACCATGCATGTTAGTGTTACCAAGAATTCAGACCTGTTGGCAGAGCAAAAACAAGTTGAGAAAAAAGTTCTAACTGAGGCTCCATGTTTTGTACCACAATCTCAATCTCAAGCCCAAGCATTTGCCCTCGCTCGTGCTCAAACTCAGGCACAGGTCCAGGGCCATCCTCACTTTCACCATGAGTTTCAACCAGCAGCATTTCTACAGCACCAATTGTTCAACCCAGCTCTTCTGCCGCCTTTTTCGATGACAGCGGAAGCATTTTTGCAATTCCAACAGCAGCCGTTTTTCTTTCCCTTTGGCATTCCTGGAGCAGATTTCCAGTTGCATCCTGAACTGGCATTCCCAAACTCCACTTGTTTAACAATGCCTGGGTCTGCAGCCGCTATATTGGGAGAATTAAAACAGCAGCAGCAACTACAGCAACAACAACAGCATCAGCATCAGCAACAGCAACAGCACTTGCAGAAACAAGCTCAGAAAGCAGAGTCACAGCAAGCACTTGAAACACAAAATTCAGATAAGCAACATGAAATGAGTAAAGAAGAAAAGGTTGAAGAAATAGATGAAGAAGAAGACATAGAAGCCTTGCCCTCAACAGAAATGCACTTAGCTGAGAGTGTTGATTTTCAAAAGCCTGGCACTTCAGACCCATCAATACCCCCACCACGAATTCCAGCATTTGCGAGAGGCAATGCCACGAGGGTTTTACTGGAAAATTTTGGCTTTGAATTGGTCATCCAGTACAATGAAAATAGACAAAAATCAGGACGGAAAGACAAAAGTGGTGGGAATGAAACAACAGATAAGTTAGAATGCGAAACTTGTGGAAAGTTTTTCTCCAATGTTTTGATCTTGAAGATCCATCAAGAGCACATTCACCAGCAGATATTTCCTTTTGATGAGCTGGAGAAATATGCAAAGCAGTACCGTGAAACCTATGATAAAATCTATCCCATCAGACCTCCAACACCAGAAACCACTACAGTTCAAAATCAACCACTGCCCCCTCCGCCACCACCACCACCACCACCGCCACCACCAGCAACACCTCATCCGACACCTACCCCAAAGCGTGCCACCCCACCAGCAACACCAGTCTCATGTCAACCTCCTACACAACAACCGTCTCTTCCACAGCTACCAATATCCATTGATCAGCTACCACTTATGTCACCACTCATGATGCCAACCATGCAGCTGCAATCTATGGCCACACAGCTTGCCACACAACTAATGCCAATGGAGTCTTTTGCTCCAGATCTTTTCCAGCTTTACCACCACCATCAACAGCAGCAAACACAGCAGCAGCAGCAACAGCAGCAACAACAGCAGCAAATTGACCCGGCTCTTTTGCTGCAGCAGGCACAGAACAAGCGGCCTAGAACACGTATCACGGAGGAACAGCTCAGCATTCTCCGGTCCTACTTTGACATCAACAATACACCAAGTGATGAGCAAATCCAAGAGATGGCAGAAAAGTCTGGTCTCCAGCAAAAGGTGATAAAACACTG
Source organism: Myxine glutinosa (assembly GCF_964187855.1). Classification (NCBI taxonomy): domain Eukaryota; kingdom Metazoa; phylum Chordata; class Myxini; order Myxiniformes; family Myxinidae; genus Myxine; species Myxine glutinosa. The sequence goes on along the minus strand of NC_136269.1, from coordinate 47,476,764 downwards.
GTTCCGTAACACACTGTTCAAAGAAAGACAACGCAATAAAGATTCTCCTTATAATTTTAGCATTCCTCCTTGCACTTCTATACTGGAAGATTTTAAGCCTGACCAATCACAGCCCTTGACTCCAGAGCAAGTTCAAGCTGAACATTCATTGAGCAAACGTTCAAGCCGGACAAGATTCACAGACTATCAGTTGAAACTGCTACAAGATTTTTTTGATACCAATGCTTATCCAAAGGATGATGAGTTAGAACAACTATCCAATGTCCTCAACCTACCAACACGTGTGATTGTTGTCTGGTTCCAGAACGCTCGGCAAAAAGCCCGTAAATGTTATGAAAACCAGGCAGAGGGGAGAGATGGTGAGAAGCGGGAACTATTGACAAATGATCGCTATATAAGGACTAGTAATCAAAACTACCAGTGCAAAAAGTGCAGTGTTGTATTTCAAAGAATTATTGATCTCATTAATCATCAAAAGAAGCATTGCTATCGAGATGAGGAGGAGCAAAGTCAAATAGACGACATCCAAACAGAAGATTCAACTTCTTACATTGATTATGATGCATCAATGGAATCTTCTTCTAGCAGAGCACCATCACAGCCGAATACATCAACACAATCTGCAAGCAAATCAGATGACAAAGTCACAACTGCTATTGAATCCGCTGAAGATAATCCCAAAGACGTTTCATCAACTGTGGTCTCATCACAGGTACCATCACAGTCGACTTCATCACAGCATCAACAGAAGCAGCAACAACAACAACAGCAGCAACAACAACAGCAGCAGCAACAACAGCAGCAGCAGCAACAACAACAGCAGCAGCAGCAACCACAGCAACAGCAAGAACAGCAACAACAAGAACAGCAACAACAAGAACAGCAACAACAAGAACAGCAACAACAAGAACAGCAACAACAAGAACAGCAACAACAAGAACAGCAGCAACAAGAACAGCAGCAACAAGAACAGCAGCAGCAGCAGCAACAACAGCAGCAGCAACAGAAGGTAAAGGCAGTTCAATCTCAACGACTTCCTACTCCAGAAACAGCATCTCAAATTCCACAGAGCCCAATCCAGTCATTACCAAATGTGCATCTTAATAACCTTCCACCTCAGCTACTTCACTACCAATGTGACCAATGCAAAGTGGCTTTTCCAACTTTTGACCTCTGGCAAGAGCACCAAAGGATGCACTTTCTCTCTTCACAAAATCCTTTTGTACACCCTAGTACATTCTTAGATTGCCCAGTAGAAATGCCATTCCTGCTATATGACCCCAGCTCAAGTGCCCTAATGCCAGGACCTATGTTGTCAGGACCATTACCACAGATATCTTCCCAGTCTACAACATCACCTTCCACTCCAACATCCACAGCGGGGATGTCTAAAGTGGAGGAGAAATCTGCAAGTGGGAAAGGTGACAATGATGGCACTGAAGAACACCACAGAGACAAGCGATTACGGACAACAATAACACCAGAGCAGTTGGAAATTTTGTATCGAAAATACATGATAGACTCAAACCCTACTCGGAAAATGCTTGACCATATTTCTAATGAGGTGGGTCTGAAGAAACGAGTTGTTCAGGTTTGGTTTCAAAACACAAGAGCCCGTGAAAGGAAAGGCCAGTTCCGTTCGATCGGCCAGATCCAAGCACACCGTCGCTGCCTCTTCTGCCGTGCTTTGTTCAAAGCTCAGTCAGCCCTCGATGCTCACATTCGTTCTCGACACTGGCACGAGGCTAAGCAGTCAGGTTACCACTTGATCTCGAACTCAACTTTGCCTTCGTTGGTTGATTCTCAAATGAAAGAAAGCCAGTTTGACCCCATGGCATTTAATTTCTCTTTAGCACAGTTCAATACATTAACAGACAAGGAAAATCAATCTTCAGCAAGGTCCCAGGAAAACAAAGCAGACACTTCCAACTCAGCAATCTTAGGTCACTTATCACATTCTGTCAAAATAGAAGGTGGTCAGTTTGAAGAATCGTTCACAACAATGGGAGATGCCTCCACAAAAGAGGACACCCACTCCAGCGTTCTTGACAGCTTTCCTGGTGTTTCTTCAAAAATGGTTTATGAACAAAGTAGAAATGACGATGATGACTCCTCTATAAACACCTTGCTCAATGATAGCATCACTACGGATGATTGTAACAATGATGTGCTCGCCTCAATGCCAACTGAGATTAAACTTTCCGATGATGGTCAACCAAAAGTTGAGGTTGTTTCTCCAACTGCGTTGCCGGCAGTCATCAGTGAATACAGTGATGGCAGGTCGTCGGCAAGTGCTGCAAGTCCTGGTCTAAGCCTGTCTGCCTCACTTGATCATGAAATCAATGATTATAGTGAGACGTCCAGCTTGGCAGATGCCCGGACACCCAGTCCAACAGCTAGTACTAGCCACTCGCTCTCTAAGTCTTTATCTTCAGATGAACGGCCTGGGCAGAAACGCTTTCGTACACAAATGTCCAACCTACAACTCAAAGTTCTCAAAGCTTGCTTTGGTGATTACCGCACGCCCACCATGCAAGAGTGCGAGATCCTTGGCTCTGAGATTGGTTTACCCAAACGTGTGGTGCAAGTGTGGTTCCAGAATGCCCGTGCTAAGGAGAAGAAGGTAAAACTTAATATAGCCAAACAATTTGGTGTGGATCCCCAAGCCAACATGGAGCCTACACCTAAAGGAGAGTGTGCATTGTGCTCAGTGCAGTATAGCGCACGGCTTTCTATCCGAGACCATATTTTCTCTCAGCAACACATTAACAAAGTTAGAGAAAGCGTGGGAAGTCAATTGGAGAGGGAAAAAGAGTTCCTAGATCCAGCCACGGTGCGACAACTTATGGCACAGCAGGAGCTCGATCGCATCAAGAAAGCCAATGAGGCGATGGGCTTGGTAGTGCCAACGCACAATCAGCTGCAGCAGTCGGCAGCTACCCTCAATGGTACACAAGTGCAAGGGCTGAGCTTACCACCAGCCTATCCAGCAATCCCTGGTCTGCACCCGATGCTAATCCCTGGTGTTGGTGGCTCATCCTCAGTGTCAAGCTTCAATCCTTCGACTTGTAAGTTGAATTGTTTGTTTTTTCCGCACTGGTTTAAAAGATTAATATTATTATATTTATTGGACAATATTAAGAATTTTTACCCAAATTGACTGAGGTAAAATAATAATGGTAATTTATTTTTCTTGGTTAAGAATGAGTAAAACATTTAAAACATTTTCTTTCAACATCCCATTATACTTTACTTCATGTTGGATGTTCAAGACACTTTAGTGTAACATTGGTAGTTTGTTAATCTGTATATAGCATTGCAATCTTCATTTTGTAACAACTTGACAAACAAATGCCAAACCTCCTAAAAATTTTGAAAAACTTAGATTCATTTGATATTGTTATTTCTTCTTTTAAATTGAGAGGCTTTAAATTTTACACAAACATTTCTGATTGCTCAAATATTGTGGGTGAAGTCATTGTTTACCAGTGTGTTACAAACCCATTACTGTTGAATGCCTTATTAATTACAGCACCATTTTCCCACCAACATTTGATGATTCTTGCAAACATTTGCTTCTGTTTTGCAACGCTTCCAGAGATATTGCCAAATTATTTAACTTTCTTGTGTGCTTGCTCTTAACAGCAGTGTCAGCAACAAGCCCTGGCTTGCTGGGTCTGCGGTTCCCAGGGGTCCAGCCACAGAGTTCTGTGCATGCACCTGTGCTTGGAAAAACGGCCACACAACAAACAGTACCCTCCACAACACCCAAAGCTGGAAGCACAACTCCTACACCACAGCAGCTGCAGCAACAACAGAACAAGGAGGGCAGCGGGAGAGAGAAGGAGCCAGAGCAGGAGAGGTCAAAAGTCAACATCGCAGTGAAGAAAGAAAAGGCTGAGACTTTGGCCACTGGCACACCATCGTCACGGGGATCAAGTGCATTGATGGATACTAACCCCCAGCAAGCATTGCAGGCATTGCAAGCAGCTCTAGCAGGTGATCCTAGTTCTGCAACTACCTTGCTTGCAAGCCAGATCTTTCCTTGCTTCCTTCCAGGCTTCCCACATTATTTGAATGCACCATCTCCACAGCTACCATCTACGACAGCTGCAGCGATGCAGGGAGGCTACCTCCAGCCGCTGTACAGTGTTGATGCTGGATTATTTCCTTATGGCTCAGCCTTTGCTCAGGCTGCCATGGCAGGTGGGCTTGCACAAGGCTCATTGCTTCATCAGCAGATGCAGCAGTATCAGCGAAGCATGCAAGAAATGCTTCAACAGCAACAACAGCAACAACAACAGCATCAGCATCAGCAACAGCACAGTGGATGGATTGCTCAACAAGGAAGCAGCAAGATCTCAACCTCACAGAAACCAAAAGATTCTGTGGGAAAAAATGAAGACAATACTTGTGCATCAAGCAACAGTACTGTGGATGTTAAGCCAGAGCAAGGCCAACCAGATTTTTGCGAACCAAAGTTCAGCCTTGTCTGCCGCAAGTGTCAGATGGTGTTTGATGATGAGGCTTCTGCCATTCTTCATCAGAAATCCTTTTGCTACTTTGGGCAGTCTGCAGTGGATGGGCGCGAGACCCTGCTTCGTGTTCCCTCGGGCCAGTTTCACTGCTCGGCGTGTGACGTAGCGCTGCTGGGGGAGGAGGGCCTACGAAGGCACCTCCAGTCGACCTCCCACCGGCAGCAAGCTGCCAAAAGAGTCTCGACTTACGCCAAAGAGCAGCAGCTAAGCGCTGGACTATTACCTCACTCCTTCCCTGACCCGGACGCCGCATCTACCTCGCAGCAGAGCGACAGCAACACGATCAATACTGCGGCCACCAATGCAGGCTCCTTCCCTCTGGTCCTTTCTCCAAAGTCGTGGCCCTCGGCACCTTCCCTGCCCCACACGCAGATGGTGGTTACCTCAGGTGTGCATGGCACCTCTGGAGGTCCATTATCTGTCCTGCAGGGCAGTGGATCAGAAGGGTCAGAAATGCAAAGCGAGAGTCCATCAAGTGATCACTGCAAAGTATTGGAGAGAGAGGCACAGAGTACAGGTGCTCTGTTGGAGAGGCCCGCACCAGGCACGACATTCGATGGATAATGCCGTAAGGCAAACTGCTGTCGAAGAAGGGTCTTCGCATGAATGACAAAGACTGAAGGCCTGAAAGCTCTTAAAAGAAAGATATCTGAGGTTTAAAGCCAAAGCAGCAGACAGAAATAGGCATTGAAAATATTCATAACAAACATTTTTGGTCTGGTGGCTTTGCTCAAGTGTATGCCATTGGCAGCATTACAAGCAGAATTTTGCTTCGAGTGGGAATAACCAGAATTGGTGTATGGCTTTTGTTTCAAACGAAATGTAATTCAGGCCTGAAAGGGGGAGGGAATGGGGGGGGGGGGGTGTCACACTATGACATTTTAGCAGGAAAGGTCATGGTGTTGTGGAGGACATTTCTTCAACATTTTATTTCCAAAGCTTCCAACCAAAACCAAACATAGAGGTTGGGATTGTTTTCCCATATATTGGATTTGGATGAGGAAGAGAGAACGTTTTGGAACATGGAGGAGAATACTGGTTATGTATATATTTCTGGCTTTAAGCAATTCAGTGTTGGACTTGGACAAGCGCTTACCTCATGGATGCCCCATAAGATCCAAAAAGGATTTCTTCCCTTTGGAATATATTTTAAAGCAATTATTAGAAAAGATTTTAAAAAAAAATTCGACTTATTTATATGCCTTCATGATACCTGGAAAAGAATTTTCCTTCAGGACTCATCTCGCATTTCTCCATGGAATATTGCATTGTTGTGCCCCGGCTTAAGGAATTACCTGAAGCTAGCATCTAATTTATTCTGTGCAAAGATGTCATGGTCACTATTATTCACTTTGCTTCTTTGGTATGGAACAAAGAGTCTGGACTGTTACCAAGCGAAATAACAATAAAAAAAAGACCTCTGCGGAGGGCAGTGCAGGTGTGTATTATCCATACTGGACACAACAGGAATCCACTGGCATTCTGTCCAACAGTTACTGTGACCTCAATTTTTGTTTATGCTAGTTTTGACGGTTTGAGCTCAATATGTACAGTTCTTTAAGATGCATTTGAAATGTGTGCAAACCCAGGACTGCCAGAAAAAAAAAATCCTGGCTCCCTCATTTCCATGCAAGAGCCTGCAATTCTATGGAAGCATCTGCAGAAACTGTGCATAGGATTTTTCTCTGTTGTTGCCGTTCTAGCTGTTTGCTTGTGTTTGTGGTTTTAGTGCACTTGACCTCGCTGTACCTTTGACCACCCAACATTCTGAGTAGGTGTTTGTGTTTGCGCTGTGGTGTGGTCTCCCCAACCCACCTCACTGTCCTTCCTTCCCTCCTTCCCATCCCGTCCACCTCTTCACTTTACCTCCTCTCGCTCCTCACCCTCTTCCTGCAACTCTCTTCCCTTTTTATAATTCTCCCCGATAAGAATCCAAAGACATTCAAGACTGTCGGTGCATAAATGAACGAAGTATTGCATACTTGAAAAACTGCTTGGGGAGATTTTTTTTTGTTTGTTTTTAGCAGAAGGTTGACAGTGAACACATAACACAAGCTGTTGGACAGGTATTAACATCAGGCACAAATAGAAATAAACTGGAGGATTAGAAAAGGAATGTTGAATAGCTGTCACTTCACTTCATGTACCTGCAATTATTACTGAAACAATTGTAATTTGCCTTGGGCACTTGTTTTTTATGTAAAATATGTTTTATTTAACTGAAGAAGAAGAAAAAACCTTAACTGTGGAAGCTTTAAGCTTGGAAATTATGTTCCAACAGCTTTACAAAAAACATTTAGCTTTATCACTTTCAGAGTATTCTTCCCACTTGCTCATCCTGCCTACAGGAGGCTCAGAGGATGCCCTTGAGGACAAACACTGTTCATCTTTTACACATTTCGAAATGGCGATTGAAAGCAGCATGCATGCTGCACTAAAAATCCTCTTTCATTCCAGAGTATTTTGTAGATCATTTGTGGTCATTTTAAGAAAGTGCATTGAAAATGTCTGACTGTATATAACCAAACTTGGTGCACAGTGCAAAATATTTTGCATCTTACTTGCCACATTTGTAGTCCTTTTTGTTGTGTGTAATATAAACGTCTTCGCACAGTGATCAAAGTTTAGAGGAAAAAAAAAACTGATGAATTTTAATTGACAGCATTTGTTGCATATTATGCATTTCTTTTATTGCAAAACTGTAAATAATTTAAATATTGTTTTCTATCATACTGCACATTTTTGTTGCAGCAATTTTTGTACTTTAAGTTTTCCTGCATTTTGTTACATCAGTAGTCTTGTAAGCTCGTTGTCAGAATCTGAGTTGCTGAAGGCGATTTTGTTTAGATTGAAAACTGACAAGACCTGGCCTCCTACGGTGCAATTTGTCCAGTCTTTGTAAGGCTTGGAACTGAACTGAACGTTCCCATACAATCTGTGTATCCAAAGACTTTTCACTGCTCAAAAGTATCCTCATACAATCGGGATGCAAGTCCAACTGGTCTGGGCCACTGTTCCTTGACCGATCTCACGCCTATTTAATCCAAAGCTTGGGAAGAAACGAACGAGACTGTTTGAAACGGAGGATCACGCAGCCATCTGCGTTGGTTGTCGAAGCACTGATTCAAATAAAGCTTTAAAAAAAAAAACTTACATAAGGTGGCCAAACGTTTCCAAAGGATTTTGTTTTCTCTTTGACTGCCACATCAAAAACAGTTGTAATAGACTGTGGCAATGAAATTGTGAAGATATACTCGCGTAATTGTGTTAGATCTTGTGTTTTGAGATTGCTGTAGAAAGGCCCCGGCATGACGAAAAGGAACATGACGTGCTGGGGTGAGTCTTGGCAATGTACTATTTGCTGTAGGTTATGAAGCTCTTTAGCTGTTGACTGTACGCTGCACACTAAACCAAAAAGTAAATGTTCTCATTTTTCTATAATAGTCTTTTTTAGTTATTTTATTTCGGTTCATGTAACCTCTAAATGTCTTGACTCTTGACTAAGCGGTACCGTAATACGGTGGACTAATGAAGTAAAACAAAGTCTTTTTAATTATGTCTCAAAACTTGTCATAGAAATGTTTATTGTAGATGTATTTGAACATATAGTATGGCTCTGCTCGTGATGCATTAAAGTTGATATGACCAAGAGTGTGAATGAGTGTGTTCCTTTATTGCATGTGCGTGCATGTGTGAGGGTGCGGGTGTCACTCACTCAGCCAAGAGTAAGATAACTCGGGAACAGCAGAGCCGCAGCAAATGCACAGGCAATTTATCATTTGGAAAATTGGTGAAATATTTATGGAAATAGTTTCTCGCTGTCGGGAAATTCATTTTCAAACAAAGGCGGGCCTATTGTGCAACGTCGCCAACAAGCCTGGGCCTAATTTTCAGTGGGAAAACGTGTGAATACAGTTGCTGTCGTCGCAGCAGGTTGGGGACGTTGCTCGGGAATTTGGAGAATATTGATAGGGAAAATATAGCCATTGATTGCAAGTCACGGGCACCTCTGAAATCCATGCTAAATAATCCCGCACATAAATTTCCACATACAAATGTGTGAACATGTAATTACATGTTCGCCAATATTTACGTTGATCATGCTTATTGTCTGGAAGGAAATGCATTAATTTTCATGGTTATCCGATAGCGTGTCGTATCTGCGGTGACGACTTGCCCGTGAAATAAGCCATCGTGCTTTACGATAAATAATTGCCCGCAGAAATGTTATCCATGGTGGTAACGCATGATTACCTTGCGTCAATGGACCGATATCATGAGCAACCCGGACAAGAAGATGTCGATGCACAAAACGGCTACAAGGTGCACGGTGCCCGAGGAAAGGCACCAAAGTATGGAAATTGATTTGCACTTTTAGAGCGTATTGCATTCCTCCGGGGATTCATTCGGTGCTGCTGTTATACCGCATTGCATACCACATTGTACTCCCAGCTGAGCTTCTGTTTCATGCGCTTTCCTTGATCACAGTGGGCTATTGCACGAGTATCTTGACAAGGCACATCAATATCCGCACTAGGCCGTAAATAAATCACATAGATCAAAGTCGCCTCTACCCACCATCCGTTCTTTCTCCCTCCTCCTCCTCTGCCTGATGGATCCCCCACTCTGCGGGCTGCTAATAAATTCCAGTTCATATCCAGGTGCTGAGACAAATGGGAGTCACGAGGGTGTCACATCCCTGCAGAATAATGACGCCTGGGAAATGCATCGGCCCTCCAGCGCTGTAAATTTTGCAGCAGACACATTTCAATATCGGGGCACACAGGAAATGAATTTTGCTCATTGGTGAAATAAATTAATTTGGCTACTTCTGTCGCGAGTTCATCATATTGGCGTCACGAGCCCGGATTATCGTACGGGGATGACCTGCGAGCGCTGGTGCTCCGTATGTATTTCGCTTTTTGTCTCCCTTTCTCTTATTTCGCGAATAATAAAGCGCTCGGTGCCGCTACGTATTGCGGCAAATTCGCATTTCAACATTCTGGAAGAAAAAGGGGAAAAAATGTACAACCTACTAATATGGAACGGTGATTTATTCCTAGTTTGTAACCTGTGAAGTTTTACATTTTAAATGCCTTCTTGCCTTGCTTGAAATGAGCGCTGATTTATGGTTACTGGGCAGTTTCCCAGGCAACTGAAATCTCCTGTTAGGTGACTGCAAAGTGCACCGCCTCTCAGCATCAAATGTCATCTCACAGGCATTCAAATTATCATTAGGAATGTCCTTGCAAAACCCTTTGCAGCGCACTTTTAGCCATCACCTCTAATTATTGTTGCAGTCACTGCATAAATTTTTCAGTGAATCACAGATCATTTTGCAAGTGACATTGGAGTTGGAAGGTAATATTCATACCTATAAAGATGTAGAGATTGTGCTGTGCCATGAATCGGAATAAAGGCTCCGATATTACACACTGTACATATATTTATTTATTTATTATTTTTTTTTTTTTTACATACACTCGCCTCTCAGCTGTCTACCTGCGTTTGAATATCAGCCAAGCTATAAACTGTCATTCCACTATTGCACAGGAAGGGTGATTCATCAATGTGAGCGCTGCTCCTCGGATGGATGTTAAACTGAGTGTCCCGTCTGCCGAGATTAGTTACTGGATGCTAAACGTACCACGGTGTCCTTCGTGAAGAGTAGTTAAGCAATCACAGGCCTCATTGCTAAATTCCAAATTCCTGCCCTAACTACTGCTGGGAAAGGGATGGCAAACCTACCAATATGACCCTTGCCGAGAAACTGCTTCGGCAGCACCGGAGTTCCGTAACATAGTATGGTACATCGTACAGATCACTGGGGCTGCCGAAGCAGTTTCTTGGCAAGGGTCATATTGGTAGGTTTGCCATCCCTTTCCCTGCAGTAGTTAGGGCAGGAATTTGGAATTTAGCGAAGATGCCGGTGATGGCTCACCTAAGGACACCGTGAGATTTTTTTAAAACTTACACCAACTAATGCTGACAGACGGGGTGCCCAGTTTCACAAGGACTGTGTGTGTGTAGGTGTAGACTTCTTTGATCCTAGACAATTCCTTACGTCATGAACAATCTCTACCAAATTTTGCATACGTGTTGGGGATATCCGGGTCTGGTCACGGGCATAACCCCCACGTCCCCCTCTCCCCCCCCCCCCCCCCCACACACACATACACGAAAATGATCTGCATGTACGTGTGCGCATGCCTGAAAATCATAGAAAAGCTCCTGGGGAAATCTCCACCAAATTTTCCAAAAGTGCTCGGGTAGCCAGGGTCAGGTCATGGGCACAGGCCCCTTCCCCTTCCCCTTCGAGTGTGGGGAACCAACTTATGATTTCCTCCCATATGGCTGGGCCAAGCCACACCAAATTTTGCATACATGCTGGGGGTTCCAAGTGTCAGGTCATGGGTACAAGCTCTCCCCCCCCTTCCACCCTCGCAAGGCAATTCTCTGTATGTATGTGTGTCCATGGCTGAAAATCAAGACAACAAAGAAATGAGGGCATTTGCTCATCATTGCCGAAGTTTACTCTCAGGTTGATTTTTGCTACGGCTTTAAACATAAATCTTCCTCACTGGGTTTACTAAAGTCTAAATAACCTGATATTGATCAGGTGACCAGGCTTGTATATACGAGGGCCATACCGAAAGTCAAGAGCACGTTTATTGTACAGTGGTGCTTAATATGGCTGCTTGGCTGCCTCATTTGCTGGAGGCGCAGCTGTGCCGCTGATGCAATGCCCCTATTACCAGTAAGCTGGTACTCATTTTGCCAACCTTGGAACGATGGCAGGTCAAGTCAACCCACCTGGTGTTATTTCAATGGCACGGCAGGGGCTCAAACTCAAGACCCTAAGATCTCAAGCCAGCTACCTTAACCGTCAAGCCACCACCTGGCTTTATTGTAGAGTAAAACAAGGTACCGTACTCTACATGGAAGAAAACTGACATTGTCAATAGTATCTAGACGGTACCCTCCACCAGAAAAGTTATTCTGGGATGCTGAGGGATGCATACTGCCTGATGTCCTGCCCAAAAGGGAAACCATAAGCAACATTAGTTTTCTCCAAGAACTCCAGAACGATCCATGCATTTCTGCCAGTGCTGCACGAGCTTGAACATCCCACTTTGATAGAAGTCCGTTCCATCACTTTGCAAGTAGCTTTGCATGGCTATCTGGACTGCCTCGTCATTTTCATAGTGCTGGCTTCTCATGTGATCTTTCAAGGACCCAAACAGATGGAAGTCCAAGGAGGCCAAGTCCAGACTGTATGGGCTTTGGAGGAGCACTTCACAGCCATTATTTGAGATGTCATCCAATGTCAGACACGCAGTGCGATGTCGACCATTGTCATGTTGAAAGACGACAGCCTTTTTTCATTCATCGCTTTTCCTGAAGTGCACGTTGCAGTTTCTTGAGTGTCCGAACATATGTTGATGGTTTCCCCTTCGAGCAGGATATCAACCAGTATGCATCCATCGGCATCCCAGAAGACGGTTCCCATAAGTTTTCCGGCGGAGGTTAGTCCTTTGGCCTTCTCATTTTTTGGAGATGGGGAGTGAAGCTATTCCATGCTTTGCTGTATGGCTTCTCGGTCGAAATGGTGAAACGAGCTTTCATCGCCAATCACGAAACGGAACAGGAAGTCATCGCCTTTGGCAGCATGTCATTTGAAGCAACTGTGATGACACATCCGTTTTTGTGTTCCTCCATAAGCAAACGAGTAACCAAACGGGACAAACATTCTGATATCTCAAGGTCACTATCATCTCCTATATGGCATGGTGTCCTTTGACAAACCACGCTGTGATCTCCCTAACCGTCACCCTTTGGTCCTCACTGATAGATATCATCGTCACCCGTAGATATCTGCAGCTGAATTGCTCTCATTCATGAGCAATTCAAACACTGCAAGCCAGAAACGATATGTTGTTGACAGCCATTTTGTCACAATGGATTGGGGAAACACCAGTGGTGCGCATGCCTGTGTTTATATTGGAAGAGATAGATGGATAGATGTCTCTAATAAATTAGTGTTCTACGAAATTCAGCACAAATTTGTGGAGTCCACTGATGCTTATGACTTTTGGTACAGCCCTCGTGTGTCTGTGTGTGCGTGTGTGTGTACTGCCGTGGCCAAAAATATCGGCACCCATGCACTTTTTTCAAATAATGCTCCATTTCTTCCAGAAAATTGTTGAAATTAAAAAAAAATTGTATCCACATATGTATTCATTTTTGTTTGCAGTGGAACAAAACAAAAAAAGCTGAAAAAAATTACCAAATCTTAGCTTATTCCGTACAGAAATCCTAAAATGTCCCGTACAATTTTATTGGCACCTTTTAGAAGTTGTTGACAAATAATTCGATTTCAAGCAGGTGATTTTCCTTTACTTCGGAATTGAACTCACCTGTGGTGAGTTGCAGGTGCCTGCAATATAAAAATCACTCATTCAACCAATTTGAATAGAGAAAAGGAGTCATTCTGCTGTTCTGTGTCACTGTGTGCACAGAACAGGAGGGCAATGAGCATGGAGAAAAGAAAGAAAACCAGATAATTGTCTGAGTAGGTCAGACACAAGATTATAGCCAAGCATGGACAATCTCAAGGCTACAAGTCCATCTCCAGAGACCTTGATGTTCCTGTGTGTACCGTACGCAATGTTATCAGGAGGTTTAAGGCCCATGGCACTGCAGCCACCTCCCTGGTTGTGGCCGCAAGAGAAAACTTGATCGAAGCTTGCAGCGAAGGATTGTTCGAATAGTGGAGAAAGCACCTCGATCAACTGCCAAACAGATTCAAGCTGACCTTCAGACACAAGGTACAACAGTTTCAACTCGCACCATCCGTCACCAACTCAATGAAAGGGGGTTCTTTGGCAGGAGACCCAGGAGGACCCCACTGCTGAGAGAGAGACATAACAAAGCCCACCTGGAGTTTGCCAAAACGCACCCGAACAAGCAAAAATCCTTCTGGGAGAATGTTCTGTGGACAAATGAGACCAAGTTAAAGATTTTTTAAAAAGCACATCATGTCTATGTTTACAGAAAACAAAATGAAGCCTTCAAAGAAAAGAACACCTTCCCTACAGTCAAACATGGAGGAGGTTCAGTGATGTTTTAGGGTTGCTGTGCTGCCTGCACTGGGTGCATTGAATGTGTGCTTGGCATCATGAAATCAGGAGATTACCAAGACATTTTGGAGCGCAATGTTCAACCCAGTGTCAGAAAGCTGGGTCTCCGTCTAAGGTCATGGGTCTTGCAGCAGGACAATGACCCCAAACACACTTCAAAAAGCACCCAGGAATGGTTCAAGACAAAACGCTGGACTGTTCTGAAGTGGCCAGCAATGAGTCCAGATCTAAATCCCATTGAACACACGTGGGGAGATCTGAAAACAGCAGTTTGGAGAAGGCACCATCAAATCTGGGAGAATGGGAGCAGTTTGCACAAGAAGAGTGGGCCAAACTGCCAGAACAGAGGTGTAGGAAGCTCATTCATGGCTTTAGGAAGCGCCTGAGTGCAGTTATTTTGTCCAAAGGCTGTGATACCAAATATTAAGTCTAGGATTTCAATAATTTTGTCAATGCCATTTTTTTCTGTTTTACAAAACTACATTAAGTTCTGAATCAAAAACAAAAGGTTCTGTAATGTTAACAGTGAAATAAAGAATTGTGGAGACAAAATACTTTTGTCAATTTCAACTTATTTTTAGAGAAAATTGTTATTTGAAAAAAGTGCAAGGGTGCCAATATTTTTGGCCACGACTGTAGAGCACCAGCCCAGAGGGGAGAGCAGTATTCCATCAAGCTGTGGAAGAAAGCTTTGTATGTGGTGAGGAGCTCAGAGGTGCCAAGGAAGGACTTTGCACGACGGAGAATGCCCAGTCGGCGACTGGCTTTGGAGACCAGCTTTGAAATGTGGTTTTCCCAGGAATGATCATGGCTGATAGTGAGACCCAAGACCTTGAATGACAGAACTTCTTCAAGAGGATTGTTGAGAAAGTTGATGGGAGGGTTGTCCAGACTGTCTTTTCGGAGAGACATCATAAGAGTGTGAGATTTGTCAGGATTGAAAAACATGTTCCACTTGTTTGACCAGTTTATGATTTTGTCCAGGTCTGCAGAGAGTTAAGAGGCTGCAGACTGCCGATCTGAGGGGTGATATATGGAACGGCAGAGAGTGGAGTCATCAGCAAAGAGATAGAGAGGATTTTCCAGAGAGTCGGAGAGATCATTGATGAATACCAAAAAAGCACAGGACAGAGAACACTGCCTTGAGGAACTCCAGCCTGAACAGGAAGAATTCCATTCATTCAGGGCCACATGATGAGAGAATTCCATTGAGGGCCACACGTTTACTGCGACCGGAGAGGAAGTCCACAAGCCATGCGTGGAGATTTCCTCTCGTGAGAAGTTCTCACCTACTAGCCCCGCCTATCACATGAGGTGTTCATGCCCACAAATTAATGTATAACATGTCCATAAATTACATATGCTACCTCCTCAGCATCACATTTAACAAACGACTTAACCTGACAGGTCCCTGTTACATGGCAATCTAACCGCTACTCGAAACATACAGACCATACTACACTTACCAGAGTCTGGCTATGGATCCCACCCTGTTACATGTAACTATACTATATATATATATATATATATATATATATATATATATATATATATATATATATATATATATATATAATGTATATATGTACACACACACAAACACATATCCATTGCCATACACGCATTAGCTCAATTATATTAAGATACGAGTCATTTTTACCCGTCACTTCGCTGATGGATTTAATCAAAAGACAATTGTTGTACTTCACACACATTCTGCTCTATTCACTCGATAATTTGCCCAAGATTATCTTCCTTCTGCTTGGAAGTCAGCCAACATCACCTTCATCAACCAACCTTGTAGCTTCTATATAGCGTGAGCAAAAATCCGTTTGCTTCGTTGTGAAGCTCAGTGTTGAATGTTTTGGCTTGAACATCTGCTTAGAATGAGTGAAATTTAACATTTTGAAAATTCCGAATTATTCTCACCCAGATTTCAACATTATCATCTTGCAAATTGTTAAGTTATTTAAACTTTATTTATATAAAAATATTATTTATCATACTGGCTACCACCGGGTGGCGATATACAATACGTATTTACATAGAGAGAATTAGGGTCTTCCCCCCACCCTGAACAGATACACTATGGAACCCCCAGATATACTAACCGGACAGAAGCCATACTTGGAGTACCCTTAAGCAACATGCTAAATTTGGTTGTGTTTTTAAAGTTTTTGAAATATATATATATATATATATATATATATATATATATATATATATATATATATATATATATATATATATATATATATATATATATATACAGACTTGGCATTTAATATGGAATATCTTTTTTGTGGGGGTGAACTTACTTTTCAAGATGACTTAGAACCAAAAGTTCGTTGGAATTATGTTGAAATTATTGTAGATTTTGTTAATGTGACCTTTAAAAGAAACAAAAACCACATTTGACATTTCGAAGCAAATAAATTGATCCTTGAAAGTGATGTAAACTGATATCGAACTCAATTCACGGACAGTACTGTGTTAAACTTCTGTACGTTTTCCAGAAGTATCTCTTTATTTTGCACATTAGCCAAAAAAAATTTCAACAAAAACAAAAGCGAAATTATGACTGGGATTACGGACAGTAAAATTACAGTTCAGTACTTCGTGTAACCCCCACGAGCATTCAGGAGAGCACGTACACGTCGAGGCATGCTGTTCACGAGATTTGCCAAGGTTTGGACAGGAATCGCTTGCCATGCAGTGACAATAGCCTGCTGCAATTCACGCACAGAGGTCGGCTGCTGGTCCAAGTTGTCGATTTGACGCGTTAATTCTGCCCACAAGTTCTCTATCGGATTCATATCCGGGGACATGGCAGGCCACTCCCTATGCTCTACACCATGGCCAGCAAGAAAGTATTGGATCATGCGAGCACGATGAGGCTGTGCATTGTCATCTTGGAAGACAAAGTTTCCTCGAAAGGCTGCACGAGCAAATGGAAGCAATGTTTCTTCCAGAATGACCCTGTACTTGAACTGGTTCAGGTTTCCATTCAGAACAACCAGGTCAGTTTTGCCCCCTGCATGAAAAGCAGCCCAAACGGTCACCCCACCACCTCCAGCTTGGACTCTTGTCACTATACAATCTTCGTTGTGGGCTTCATGCACTTGTCTGCGCACTCGCACACAGCCATCTTGATGATAGACCAGAAATCTAGACTCGTCACTGAAGGTCACGTGATTCCAGTGTCCTGGCTGCCATTGACGGTGCCCTCTGGCCCATTGCAATCGGCGCTGGCTGTGTTGTCTGGTCAGGCGTGGCTTTCTCAGGGGACGCCTGGCACAATAGCCTGCTTGAACCAGTCGTTGGTTGACTAGCCTTCTGGATACAGGCACATTTGTCAGTTGCTGCCACTCAGCCCTAAGCCGATTAGCTGACTTGGTATGGCCATTGCAGACTAACCGGTGCAGCTGGCGATCATCGCTCCTTCTGGTTCTGCGTGGACGTCCTGGCCTCGGTATTGGAGTAGGGACACCCCTCTGAGCATTTCGTTTCAGGATCTTTGACACCTGACCTTGAGTGATGCCATAAACTGGCATCATTTGACACCTGACCAGAAACTGACAAATGTGCCTGTATCCAGAAGGCTAGTCAACCAACGACTGGTTCAAGGAGGCTATTGTGCCAGGCGTCCC
Organism: Myxine glutinosa; assembly: GCF_964187855.1. Classification (NCBI taxonomy): domain Eukaryota; kingdom Metazoa; phylum Chordata; class Myxini; order Myxiniformes; family Myxinidae; genus Myxine; species Myxine glutinosa. The sequence continues at coordinate 47,459,436 of NC_136269.1, read as the reverse complement.
CTGAGAAAGCCACGCCTGACCAGACAACACAGCCAGCGCCGATTGCAGTGGGCCAGAGAGCACCGTCAATGGCAGCCAGGACACTGGAATCACGTGACCTTCATTGACGAGTCTAGATTTCTGGTCTATCGTCAAGATGGCCGCGTCCGAATGCGCAGACAAGTGCATGAAGCCCACAACGAAGATTGTATAGTGCCAAGAGTCCAAGCTGGAGGTGGTGGGGCGACCGTTTGGGCTGCTTTTCATGCAGTGGGCAAAACTGACCTGGTTGTTCTGAATGGAAACCTGAACCAGTTCAAGTACAGGGTCATTCTGGAAGAAACATTGCTTCCATTTGCTCGTGCAGCCTTTCGAGGAAACTTTGTCTTCCAAGATGACAATGCACGGCCTCATCGTGCTCGCATGATCCAACACTTTCTTGCTGACCGTCGTGTAGAGCATATGGAGTGGCCTGCCATGTCCCCGGATATGAATCAGATAGAGAACTTGTGGGCAGAATTATCGCGTCAAATCGACAACTTGGACCAGCAGCCTACCTCTGTGCGTGAATTGCAGCAGACTATTGTCACTGCATGGCAAGCGATTCCTGTCCAAACCTTGGCAAATCTCGTGAACAGCATGCCTCGACGTGTACGTGCTCTCCTGAATGCTCGTGGGGGTTACACGAAGTACTGAACTGTAATTTTACTGTCCATAATCCCAGTCATAATTTAGCTTTTGTTTTAGTTGAAATTTTTTTTGGCTAATGTGCAAAATAAAGAGATACTTCTGGAAAACGTACAGAAGTTTAACACAGTACTGTCCGTGAATTGAGTTCGATATCAGTTTACATCACTTTCAAGGATCAATTTATTTGCTTCGAAATGTCAAATGTGGTTTTTGTTTCTTTTAAAGGTCACATTAACAAAATCTAGAATAATTTCAACATAATTCCAATGAGTTTTGGTTCTAAGTCATCTTGAAAAGTAAGTTCACCCCCACAAAAAAAATATTCCATATTAAATGCCAAGTCTGTATATATATATTGAATATATATATATAATATATATATATATATATATATATATATATATATATATATATAATATAATATATATATATATGTATATATGTATATATGTATATATATATATATATATATATATATATATATATATATATATATATATATATATATAATATTATATATATATATATATATATATATATATATATGTATATATGTATATATATAATATATATATATATATATATATATATATATATATATATATATATATATATATATATATATATGTATATATGTATATATATATATATATATATGTATATATGTATATATATATATATATATGTATATATGTATGTATATATATATATATATATGTATATATGTATATATATATATATATATGTATATATGTATGTATATATATATATATATATATATATATATATATATATATATATATATATATGTATATATATATGTATATATATATGTATATATATATGTATATATATATGTATATATATATATGTATATATATATATATATATATATATATATATATTTATATATATATATATATATATATATATACATATATATATATATATATATACATATACATATATACAAACAAATATACAAATTCACTTTTATAATTTACAAGCGAGGCACCTGTCCATGCTATGCATGGGAGGGAACCCAAAATCTCACAGGCATGGACAGCCGGTTCGTGAATGACGGGCAAAAAACTTTCTGCAGTTGACCCCACTCTAAGGTTGGTAATGCTTCTATAAATGGTCAATGGCGAAACTGCAAATGCTGAATCCGCAAATGTGTGGGAAAAATTGCTGCATCTCACAGGTGGAAGCCAAGAATCTCAATTGGATTGAGAAATTGCCAAAGCCGCGTAAGTGTTTACATGCAGAGAAAGATCGGCGTCGTTCAGGTGGAAACGCAAAATCACAATTACATTGAGGTATTACCAAACCAGCGAATGTTTCCACATGCAGTAATGGCGAAACTGTGAATGCTGAACCTGTGAATGGGTTTACATGCACAGAGAGAGAGACAGCAGTTTCATATGGCTGGAAAGTCACAATCATAAAAATCATAATTTTTCTGAGAAATTTCTGAATCATCCCACCCGCTGGGACTCAAAAGGTTCCACACAAAGTTTGGTGTGGCTAGCCCCATAACTGAGGGGGTAGTTCGGGGACAGACAGACACTCCTGGTTTATTTGATAGATACAATGGCCTGCAAAAGTGTTCACCCTCCTTCAAAGTTTTCACATTTTGATGACACCAGAGCTTATTTTATGATGCTTTCAAATCAAACTTAATACGTATGTAGTCTTCAGAAACAGATAAAAAATAAAATAAAAATGCAGATATGATATGATGAAATGCAGATATGATGCAGAAATGCAGATAAAATGTGAATAAGTTGGATTAATAGAGAAAATCAGATGATCTTCAGTTCCATAAGTATTCAAACCCTTTGCATAATTAACCCTAAATCACTTGAGAAGCAATTTATTTGTTTGAAAGGGTACAATATAAGTGTAATAGGTTTCACCTGTAAAGAATCAGTGTTTTAACATAAAAATTAGGCTCGCCCACTTATCTAAGGAGTTTAAAGGTGCAACTCACCTGGTTTACCAACAAGGCAGACCAAGGAACTTTCCAAAGAAGTCAGACATAAAGTGGTGGAGAAGTACCATTCAGGAGAGGGTTATACGAAAATTTCAAAGTCACTCGTTATCTCTTTGAGTACCTTGAAATTCATCATTAAGAAGTGGAAGATGTATCATACCACCCAGACTCTAACCAGATCAAGTATTCTATCCAAACTCTGCACCTGGGCAAGCAGGAAACTGGTAAATCCAAAAATAACTTTTAAACATCCACAAAGCTCTATGTCTGAGATGGAGGTCACTGTTCATCAATCAACAATACCCGGTTCCCTTCACAAAGCTGGCCTATATGAACAAGTGGCAAGAAAGAAGCCATTACTGAAAAAGACACATCAAAAAGCATGTATGGAGTTTGCAAAAAGAGCATCTTAATAATACTGTACACATGTGTAGAAATGTTTTGTGGTCAAACAAGCCAATAATTGAACTTTTTGGTCTAAATTCAAAGCGTTACGTCTGATGCAAGCCTAATACTACACATAACCCCGTCAACGACATCCCTTCTGTCAAGCATGGTGGTGCCAGCATCATGTCATGGGGCTGCTTTTCATCAGTTGGGACTGGCAAGCTTGTCAGGCTAGAAGGAACAATGGATGGTGCAAAGTACAGGAGAATCCTTGATGAAAACCTGCTTGAGTCAGACATGAATCTGAAACTGATTCGGTGATTCACATTTCAGCACGATAATGATCTGAAGTACAAAGCCAAAGCCACACGGGAGTGGCTGAATAAGAAGAAAATAAATGTTCTTTAGTGGCCTAGCCAAAGTCCTGACTTGAACCAAATTGAATATTTAGAACCTTTATAAAGTATTCACAACCCTTGACTTTTTTCATATTTTGTGCACAGCCTGAATTTAAAATGGTGTCAATTGAGATTTATTTGTCAATGATGCACATATAATATCCCAAAATGTCAAAGTGGAATATTATTTTCTTAGAAATTTTTACAAAACAATTAAATATAAATACAGAAATTTCAAATTTACTTAAGTATTCAATCCCCTGAGTCAATAGTCATAGAGGTGCCTTTGTCAGTGATTACAGCATGGAGTCTCCTTGGGTATGCCTGCATCAGCTTTGCACATTTGGATTTGGGGACTTTCTCACATTCTTCCTTGCAGATTTTCTCGAGCTTTGTCAAGTTAGATGGGGAGCGTCAATGATCTTCAAGTCTTTCCACAAAATCTCAATGGGATTCAAGTTTGGGCTTTGGCTGGGCCACTCAAAGACATGCACGTTCAGTTCTGAAGTCATTCCAGTGTTGCTTTGGCTGTATGTGTGGGGTCATTCTCTTGTTGGAACGTAAATCTTTGCCGCAGCCTAAGGTCTTTTGCACTCTGAAGCATGAACTCCTCAATGATTTCCCTGTGTTTTGCTCCATTCATTGTTCCCTCTATCCTTACAAGTGTCCCAGTCCCTGCCAGTGCAAAGCATCCCAATAGCATGATACTGCCTCCGCCATGCTTTACAGGAGTGATGGTGTTAAATGGGTGATGAGCTGTGCTTGGTTTCCGCCAGAAGTAACGCTTTACATTCAGGCCACAGTTCAATTTTCGTCCCAACAGACAGAATATTTTGCCTCGTGCTCTGTGTCTTTAATGTGCCTTTTTGCAAACTCCAGGCTTTCTGCCACATGTCTTTTTCTCAGGAATGGCTTCCATATGACCACTCTCCCATAAATCCTAGATTTGTGAAGTGCTGCAGAGATTGTTGACCCTCCAGTTCTGGCAACATCACCCATCTCAGCCAACAAGGAACTCTGTAGTCCTGACAGAGTGTTCATTGGGTTCTTGATTACCTCCATGACCAAGGTCCTTCTTGCCCAGTTGTCCAGTTGGGTCTGACAGCCAACTCTAGGAGAGAGCCTGGATAGTTCCATATTTTTCCCATTTCCTAATAATGGAGCTCACCGTGCTCTTGGGAACTTTCAACACTCTAGAAATTGTTTAACACCCTTCCCCAGATCTATGGCTCCTCACAATTCTATCTCGGAATTCTACGGAGAGTTCCTTGGACTTCATGGTAGAATTTCTGCTCTGACATGCACTGTCAACTGTGGGACCTTATATAGAAAGGTGTGTTTATTTCCAATTCATGTCCAATCAATTGAATTCACCACAGGTGGACTCCAATCAAGTTGTAGAGACATCTCAAGTATTATCAAAGGAAATTGGATGCACCTGAGGTCAATTTGGAGTGTCATAGCAAAGGGTTTGAATACTGTTATGTCTGGCGGGTAGTGATATGTAGAGCAGAATAGAGCTGAATAGGCAACATGCTTCGTGTGTCGCTGTAAGGAAAACTACCTGTAATAAGTTCATGTGTAGGCGTTTTGTCGGGTAAGGAGTATACTTGTGAATCTACCAGGAGGTTCGTGTGTTAAGTAGTGTAGGCATTAAGGAGTAGCGCCCCTGTGTGTGTCCTCACTTGATTAGCCAAACCTTTGTCCCTTTTGGCACCGCACACCACATAGACATTCCGACGGATCCTTTAGGCAACACTAAGTAACGCCCTCCCCCATGACATGACTTAGGAAGAAATCAGGCCAGAACACCGCCACATGGCCGCCGCCATTTACACCTCAAACAGGTGTATCCTGTCGGCCTGTCGACCTCGACAGGAGGCCTATCCACCTCGAATAGCACGTGCTATGACACCAGGAGCAGGAGCAGGGAGCGCGAGTGGGAGTGACGCAGTGGGCGTGCACCTGGGCGAGCCGGTGAGTCGGTGGAAGAGACTGATTGGTTGGCAGTGCGCCAGGGCTGACGTCATGAAGAAGATCCGATTAACGTGCGCCGAACGTGAATTCGGGCAGTTGGTTTTGAGGTGCGCACGAGTTGGAGCCCTGGCAGTCGAGTTGAGAGAGTGAGACGAGTCCAGTTGAGAAAGCAGTTCGCTGGAGTGCACGCAATTTGTTCAGAGCAGTTGCTTCTTACAGTGGTTCGAGAGACGCAGAAAAGTGACTCGCTATTGCTGCTCTTTTTCCTCTTGCACAGCCCGAGTTGGGCTGAGGTGTAGCTCGAGTGGAGCTCGCTGTCCAGCTGTGGGACCTTGTGGTGCTTGGAGCAGTGCTGGTGCTTGGAGCGGTGCTCGGTGCTTTGGAGCTTGGTGCACAGACCTCGTGGGAGCGGCGAGAGGCTTGGAGCGGGGCCGAGCTGGGCCGTGCTACACTGGAAGACGACGAGACCAGATAAGACCGAGCTCCGCATTCACAATAACATAACGAACGTGTTTCTTTCGTATTCCATCCCCCTCGTCTTGTATTTGATATCTGGTGTGCGGGATCCCGATTTAGGAGTTAGATTTACCGGCGCGTGCTTTTCCTGTCCCTGCCTTTATTTAATAAACCCTTGCATTATTTTTGTACATATACCTGAATGCAGTTTTCTGGGTGATTGATTTAAACAGGTACGGCTGCAGGGCTCTCGCCGCGCCCCTCCGTCCCGCGTGCTTGGGGTAGCTTTTGGTTTTGGAATCCGCCATTGAGTTTTCACCTCAGGGGTTAAAGCCTTCGCGATCGGCATCCGTGACCGCCTGATATTAATTTCGGCAGTTGCGCGACATTTGGTGTCAAGAGTGAGGATCTGGGCCCGTCGGACAAATTTTTTTGTCCGTGGCGAGACATCGACACGGTCGGGTGTACATCGCGCCCGACGTTCGAATGAAAAATTTTCGTAGTCGGAGGCGGAGAAATTTGAATAGTCGATTCGACATACGAAGTGCGATATTGCGTCTTCGACAAATTTAAATTTTGATTTAGGAATTAAAATAAATAAGCGCGCGGGGAACATCCTTCCGAAAAGCGGATGTCGGAGGTCGACGAAATGGAGGTGCGTAGCGAGGCTTCTGTAAGGTTAGGTAGTGAGCCGGACATGGGGGAATTGGAGCTTAGGCTTGGAACCTCCCCCGTCCCGAGCACCAACTTATCCCCCTCCCCTACCGGGGAGCCGGGAACAATTGGAACGGCCCCGACAACTGACCAGATGTTGGAGGAATTGCTTAGGGCAATGAATGACATTAGTGAGAAAAGTGAGCGAGCCAGTCGGGAAATGAATGACAAAATGGATGGGTTGAACAAAAAAATTCAGGGAATAAATAACAAAATTGGGGAATTGAAAAATGATATGGGAGAAATGAAAAACAAAATGGATGCCCAAAAGGACGAAATGGAGGCTCAGAGTGAGCGCAGTGAGCGACTAGAAAATAAAATTGTTGGGTTGGATGGAAAAATGGACTCCCGGGGGAATGAATTGAAGGAAGGAATGAAGGGATTGAGTGAACATGGGAATGAAATGAGGGAAGTGAATGAACAATTGGAGGTAAATGGGACATGTTTGATATCTGGTGGCCTGGAGGTTTATCGGGACCGGGTGGATGCCCCAACACATCAACCAGGGGATGGATTTGAATCCTTGCTATGCCAGGGCGGTGGTTCAAAGCAACAGGGGGTAGGAATATTGGAGATCCGTGTAACGGAACCGGACTGGGTGGTCATGGATGAATACCTGTCGGAGCCAGAATTGATGGGGGAGGATGATGACAATGAATTGACACAGCGGCTGGAGGCCTTGAACAGTACCATGGAGGTAGAGGTTGACCGGGCCCAAAGGAGCCTGGGTGAAGAGGTGCGTCGGTCCGAGGGGGTGGTTGTGGTGACCGTGGGGACCCTCACTGTGCACAACAATTGGGAACAGGGGGCTCCGAAAATGGATAGCCAGCTAGGGGAGTGTTTTGACTCCGGGCTGGATTTGGACCTTGGAGGATCGGGAGATAGAGCCTCCAAAGATTTGGTCCCTGTAGGGAATGTGGACCAGCTGCAGGGAGGGGCAGAACAACCCGAGGGAGTTGTTACCTGCAGCTGCGGTTTGGGATGGGAAATCAAAATTTCTAAAATAAAATTTAAAATTAAATTAAAATGGGAATTTGATTTGGAGCAGCCTTAGTTGGAGTTGGTCCCCGGGCTGTGGGATTTGGACCAGGGGAGGTCAATGGGGTTGGCCTCAGGCAAAACTTGCCCCTTTCAAAATTTGGGAATGCCAGCCAGCTGGGGGGCTGAGCTGGCGAGATTTGGACGTGGGGTCCAGCCTTGGGTGTCGAGGTACGACCTGGGCCCCACGGGGGCTCTGGTGGAGTGTGGTGTCCCTTGTCCGTTGGGGGACCGGCCGAGCGTGGCTCGGTCCGACAGGGTCACCGGACCCTGGTGGGGGTTAAGACCTCCAGGGGGTCCGAGGTGGTTTCTCAAGCCTGGGATGGCAAATATTGAGGTCCACTAGGGGGAGGTGTTGTGGGTCGTGCTTTGGTGGTGGCACCGTGGACGGCCAGCTTGGGCCTGATGTAGTGACCACCCGGGCATGCGGCCTGACACCCTCTCCCTGAGACTTTGGGACAACCAGCATGTGGAGACCTGACATGCTGTGTTGGTCTATGGACACGGGTCAAACCGAATGGACAGGAATGAGACAGCCTGCCGGACAACCATTGGGGCATCTGTGGAACGTGATGGTATGAGAGTGACCTTCCACAGATGTTCCGTTATGATTTATGGACTCTCGGTTTGGGAAGGGTGCCATGGGAGTGTTGAATCAGGAGATGTGTAACAAGCCGAGCATATGGGCCATGCTCGGCTGGCATGTGTATGGCAAAGCATCTTTCTTTGGTTGAGATTAGTGAAATGTGAAAAATGTTTGGCATGGGTAATCTGTGGGTTAGATGCAAATTTAAGGGTGGATTTTGAAATGTCATGGTGGTCACTGCACAGTGACACCATTATTGATCCAGGTGTGTAGACCAAAGTGTTGGAGGCTGTGATAAAATTGATAGGGTAGCAGGACACAGCTTTCAACTGGTTGCGGGGGCGACTGTGCTGATATTTGGGACGCGAAGTCATGGGGATGTAGTTGTGTAGTTGAGGGTCAACGTGGTGCTGTGCGTGTCTGAGGGATGTGGACCATGTCATCTGGGTGAGCCTCCTGGTGGAGCATGGCTGTCAACTGGACCTTGGTGTGGTCAAGTGTGGGTGAGCACTGGGGGCTGCAGTTCTGTAGTCGGACTGGGGGATGATGTGGAGGTGCAGGGGACGTGGCTGTAGGGATGCCATGCACTGCGACCGTGCCCCCCAGGGCCGAGGTTGTGTGTGTAGTCGGACTGGGAGATGATGTGGAGGTGCAGGGGCTGTGGCTGTAGGGATGCCACGCACTGCGACCGTGCCCCCCAGGGCCGAGGTTGTGCGTGCTGTAGTGTGTGTGGTAGTGTGTGCGTTAGTGTGTTTTTGCAGCAGGTGCTCACCACATTGGCCAGCTGGGGCTGGTGCAGCCGTGTTCCTCGCAGGGGGGCCGAAGGATGGATGGTGGGTCGCACCCTTGTGAACACTCGTGGGCCATGTTGGCGTTTTGACTGCTCACCTTGTCCCGATGACCCTTGCAGAGCTGTCGTGGCCACAGGTAGTTGTGTAGTGATGATCACCGTTGGATGCGGATCCACTTACCTGCCAGTGTAGTGGGGACAAAAGAGAAATTTGGAAGTATTTGGTCGGCCCAATGATAAATTTTGGGATTGTATGGGTGGATTGCACTTTGGACCTGACCAACCGGTAGTTACCTGCACTTGAGGTGAGTGTTGGATGAGTACTGTCCCAGGCTTCAGGACTTGCTTATGGAAATTTTGGGGGACATGTAGTTTGGAGTTGGGAGGCGGGTGAGAGTGATGACATGGCCGGTGAGGGGATGGAATGGGGGCCACACAATGTCTTGTGGGTGGCGTTTGTGTTAGTGTTGTGGTTATGTGTTTTGATGTGGTCGTGAGAGTGGAAACTGAGGATGAGTGATGATTATTGGAGACAATGAGGGGTGATTATTGTGCTTTTGGAAATGTGTAATGTCAAATGTGAACTGGGGAATTTCACATGCGGCAGGCCATGGCAACCTTTGTCCACCTTTTACACCATCTTTGGAATTGTGCTTAATTGTGTTGAGAATTGAATGGCAGCGGGGGAGGAAGTGTGTTTTGGGGTCTTGTGGGTGGGGAAGGTGTGTGTGTCCGCAGGTACGGATCAAGCTTTGAGGAGCAATGCCTGCGGCCCCCTCTGCGGCAATTACCCATGGCAGCCGGTGGTATCTGGAAATTGGAGCTCGTCGGTGGAGGGTCTGGTTGGGCGCCCTGGTGTAAAGGAGACCCCCGGCGACCCGTGGAGCTGCGCGGCAGCAGGAGGCAACGTAGCCTGGTGTGTGTGGAGACCCTCACCGGCGAGGTAACGGCGGAAAGGGGGCTGTTGGGCTGTCACGGGTCCAGGAGGTGAAGGGGGGGAAATGAACTTGTAAGTCGGTTGACTTGTTTTGGGGACTGCGGGCACCACAGCCTCAAGCGCCCCCACCATCTTTTTGTGCGGTACCTCCCCGCTGCCTAGTTGAGGAATGCACACACAAATGACATCAATGCCATGGTCCTGCAGGGGGAGGGGGAGGGGTGAAATAAGTGCTTTGTTGATTTTTGAAGTGCAGTAATGAGTGTGGAATGAGAATGAGTGGTTAAGGGGTTTGTGTCGAATGAATGTTGGCGAAATCCACCGAGCCATGTCACTCACCTACAACACCTGGACAGGGCCCGTGGAAATTTAGGGGTGGATTGGGGATGGCCCCACAGGTAAGGTTGTGTCTTGTGGCATCCACCGGGGGACGCGGTCTGTAGACCGGGGTATGTAAAAATGTTTGGAAGTTTTGAATTTTGTAAGTTTGATAAGGTTTGTGGTTAAGTTAGGTTTGGTGTGTTGTTTGTATCCTCCCTCCGCAGGAACAAAGAAGAAAATGTACATATATGCTTGCATGATTTTTAAGGGTTTTAGAATGGTAAGGAAGTGTAGGTAAGTAGTCTGACTCACTTCCCACAGCCCTCCTGATTTATTTCATAGGTTAATTAAGTGTGAGACAGTAAGTGTTAAGGCTGGAATGGTAGCGCCTGCAGTGAACCTTGCAGGACCTACGGTTCCAAGGGGGTGGGGGGCTGTGTTATGTCTGGCGGGTAGTAGTTTGTAGAGCAGAATAGAGCTGAATAGGTAACATGCTTCGTGTGTCGCGGTAAGGAAAACTACCTGTAATAAGTTCATGTGTAGGTGTTTTGTCGGGTAAGGAGTATACTTGTGAATCTACCAGGAGGTTCGTGTGTTAAGTAGTGTAGGGATTAAGGAGTAGCGCCCCTGTGTGTGTCCTTACCTGGTTAGCCAAACCTTTGTCCCTTTTGGCACCGCACACCACATAGACATTCCGACGGATCCTTTAGGCAACACTAAGTAACGCCCTCCCCCCTGACATGACTTAGGAAGACATCAGGCCAGAACACCGCCACATGGCCGCCGCCATTTACACCACGGACAGGCCCATCCACATCGAGTAGCACGTGCTATGACACCAGGAGCAGGAGCAGGGAGCAGGGAGCGCGAGTGGGAGTGACGCAGTGGGCGTGCACCTGGGCGAGCCGGTGAATCGGTGGAAGAGACTGATTGGTTGGCAGCGCACCAGGGCTGACGTCACGAAGAAGATCCGATTAACGAGCGCCGAACGCGAATTCGGGCAGTTGGTTTTGAGGTGCGCACGAGTTGGAGCCCTGGCAGTCGAGTTGAGAGAGTGAGACGAGTCGAATTGAGAAAGCAGTTCGCTGGAGTGCACGCAGTTTGTTCAGAGCAGTTGCTTCTGGCAGTGGTTTGAGAGACGCAGAAAAGTGACTCGCTATTGCAGCTCTTTTTCGTCTTGCGCAGCCGGAGTTGGGCTGAGGTGTAGCCCGAGTGGAGCTCGCTGTCCTGCTGTGGGACCTCGTGGTGCTTGGAACGGTGCTGGTGCTTGGAGCGGTGCTCGGTGCTTTGAAGCTTGGTGTACGGACCTCGTGGGAGCGGCGAGGGGCTTGGAGCGGGACCGAGCGGGGCCGTGTTACACTGGAAGACGACGAGACCAGATAAGACTGAGCGCGTTCACAATAACATAACGAACGTGTTTCTTTCGTATTTCATCCCCCTCGTCTTGTATTTGATATCTGGTGTGCGGGATCCCGATTTCGGAGTTAGATTTACCGGCGCGTGCATTTCCTGTCCCTGCCTTTATTTAATAAACCCTTGCATTATTTTTGTACACATACCTGAACGCAGTTTTCCAGGTGATTGATTTAAACAGGTACGGCTGCAGGGCTCTCGCCGCGTCCCTCCATCCCACGCGCTTGTGGTAGCTTTTGGTTTTGGAATCCGACATTGAGTTTTCGCCTCAGGGGTTAAAGCCTTCGCGATCGGCATCCGTGACCGCCTGATATTAATTTCGGTGGTTGCGCGACAATACTTATTGGCTCAGGACATTTTAGCTTTTCATATTTCATTATGTTGTAAAAAAATTCTAAGAAAAATTCCACATTGACATTATGGGGTAATATGTGTCGATCAGTGACAAAAAAATCTCAATTTAATCCATTCTAAATTCAGGCTGTAACACAACCAAATTTGAAGAAAGTCAAAGTGTTTGAATTCTTTCTGAAGGCTCTGTAGGTCGAACGCCTTCACCACCCATACTTATATTCTGTGTTTAAACTTCCCCAACTTGAGGGGTACAAAACCATGCTCTTTTATGCCCTATTATTGTAACCAGCTGTTAACGATGGTTTTTCCAACGGTTAATCTGATCCCAACTGTTGGCACTAAAATTTAGGACAACAGGGCTGGTGATTGTGGCACTTGCCCTTGTGTCCACAATGGCGTCTACCCCAACGCCTTCAATTTTGCACCGAATTGTTAAACTACTTGTGCCAATCTGTCCATAATAAACGACTTGCTGCGGAAGTGAAAGCTCTTGTCCATCTACCATTACCGAACACTGCCCGATTTGCTTGGCATTACTACGTTTCTCAGAGCCTGACGCGGAGGAGGGGGCGGGCAGAAGAGTGAGGGTGCCCGGCTGGTCCAATGTGCACTTGGCAGAGTTGGTTGTCCATGGTGCCGGGGTTTCTCCCTCTGTACAGCTTGGCTGTCGCAGGACAGTTGACCCATCCGGTCACAATTATAACATCTTACCGGGTAAGGTGTGTGCCTCCAGAATTCCAAATTTGTCCTTTCAATTATTTATATCCCTCTGTCAGTCTTTTTAGCTCTGTCTTGATCTCATTCGCCATTTTGGCCTGACCTGCCATCATCTCATTCAGGACATGGTCCACACACTCACTCAATTCATTCACCACCCCCCACACAGCCTCGATCCCTGCACAAATTTCCTTGCCCATCGCCTTTATTTCAGCCTTGTCCTCTGCTTGCCCTTCACGCATATCATGCCCTATGCCCTCGCCCATCACCCATAGCCCTCATCTCATTGCCAATCACCTCCTTCCCCGCATCCATTTTTATCACCAACTTTGCCATTAATTGCCTCTTCAACAACATCATCCAGCTGTTGTCAGACTGCGATGGCGATTCCGACCTGCTATCCTGTGTTGGGGACTCCAGAGGGATTACTGCATTTTCTGGGGAATGGGGGTGGGAGTCATCAACCATGATGGGTGCCTCCGCTGCACCCCCTACTGCTTCCCCACTCCACATACCATTGTGGGACGCAGTTTCCTCCTCCATATCCTCCACTAAACCCACCTGGGCCTGCTCGCCTTGGTCTGATGTAGCTGTTTTATTTTGAATAAAACTTCCCTAAGGCATTGCTCTTTATTAAACTTTTGAAGTGTGCTGTTCATGCCCCAGGTCCAGTCCAGCTTTTGACACCAAGGTTATGGATTCTGGGGTGAGCGTAGGGTTCACGAAGGGGTTGCTCGGACCCACTGCTTGACCTCCGAGCCTGATACCACAAGCTACGGATAACTCCGCAGCCCAATGGGTTGCTGAGCAACCACAAATGCAGTCTGAGGAGGCTAAATAGGGCAGGATCCATGCTCCAAGTCTCTTGCTACCTTACTGGTGATTTAGCCCCGCCCAGATGGGGAACTGTGCTGTCGATGTCCCACCCTAGTATCTACTTATTACGTACAGCCGAGCGAAACCGTAGGTGGGAGGTCAGCTAAACTAGTGGAGCGAATTGCTGGCAGGGTATAACATCCAATGATCGAAGATACATTGTCGAACCAATGTTGGAAAAAGATAATCGAGCGTGTTTGAAACCGTTTACCAAATGATTCAAAAGCACGTATTTACAGGCACAAATCACAAGGCAAATACTTACGGTGTCAGCAGTGTCACAAAAAAATCAATTATCCCTTGGCACCTAAAGATTTCCTTAAACATTCGTACTTAACTAAAGAATAGACAGGCACACCTCACTCACTCTGAGAGAGAAAGAGAAAGAGAAAATAACTGGGTCATTGGGTCGATCCCTAGCTCACCCTATGCAAGCAGGTGGGCTTGTGTTGGTCCAAAGGTGGAGGAAAGGGAAAGGGAAAGGGAAAGGATGGAAGGAAATGTGGAGCATCTATCGGTGCGGTGTCGGGAGAGGTTCAGCATATGTGCAGTGAGCTCTGGAGGAAAGGGGTGTGAAGTGCGTATCAGTACCTCACCAAGCTGGGACAGAGATTAATCGTTGATAGCTCTCTTAGACTCTTTGTGCATTTCATGGAGATTAATTTGGAGGTTTAGATACAGAAAGGCAGATTGTGTAAATCAGTATGGAACTGCTGCATGCCAAAAGCCTTGTGACTCGTCTCACCCCATCCCTCTGCTAGCATTCACTACACATTTTCCCAATCCTATATATAATGGGGGTGGGGAAAGATAACCTGACTAACCACAATTACTAATCAGATATTTAACTTGGGGAATCCTTATGTGTTAAGTGTGACTCACCAGGGTCCTTTTCCATAACCATCACAATACACACACACACACACACACATACACACACACACACACACACACACACACACACACACACACACAAACACACACATACATCGGAGTCAACCAACCAAGATCGGGTCATTTAGACTTCAGTAAACCATCACGCAGATTGATGTTATGTTTGAAGGTGGAGCAAAAAAATTAACCTGGGAGTACACCACTGCAATGTTGGGCCAAATAGCCTTTTATGATTAAGAGCATTGAAAATTTGTCGCCACCAAGCGTTCTCGCCATCTTGGGAGGCCCACTCGTAGGAGATACATATTGTCTCACGTGCTTTACTTACCTCGACTTTGATTAATTTGAACCTCCACTTTTACAGCTTTGGCTGCCAAATGCCCATCTCTGTCGCCATAAAGTGTACACACACATACATGTGGAGCATCAAAAGACGTTATCACAAGTACGTTTTGACGTTCATTCAGGATTAATCTCAATTAATCAATTCTCATGGTTGAATGTTATTTCTTGAATATTGTATGTTAATTTTGAGTTTAAGTCAAAGTCAATGGGAACACTTTCTCACATAAATATAACGCAACGCGGGCCCATGATGAATCATTCACTGGGCCTAGCAACATGGCGGTGGCGTGTTCACCAGGAAGGAGTTGTGCGGTGGCAACAGGTGACACAATGGTGCGTGCATGTGAATAGCGATAATCCTTACAGTCTTATATACAGTTTCATGAGCCATCTGGACAGCCTCTTCTTCACCCCGATACTGCAAGTGCACCCTCTCACATGCCATGCCCTCTCATGATATGCATCGATATATAACACAGTCATTAGAAGTATAATGAAGGCGATTTGTATTCTACAGTATTAAAGTATATCATTCCAAAAAAAAATTGAAGGTTTATTGAGTTTAAAGGCGTACAAATAAATTAATTCTGGGTTTTACCGCCATTTAACCCAGTGTCTATTGCATCCCCCTATCGAAACACATTGCATTAGTCTTCGTGGCTTTTGTTTGTGTCCTTCATAACGTCATCAAAAACAGTACGTTTTCTGTTTGGAATGATTTTCAATTTTGTTTGACGGCCAGGACAGAGTGAAAGTAGTATCTCACTCCTCGATTTCTGTGCCTGTGCGAATAGGATTAATTCAGGGCCAAAGTACTGTTAAACGGAAAACTTGTCTTCATATTCATGGTTTGATTGGTGGTCAAAATAGAACATTCAATTTCAATAAGTTGTTCTTAAACTGGAGATTATAAGATGATAAGACAGACAGATGGACGGACCTGAACCAAATTGCTTAACCCTGATTTTCGCTTCGTGTGCGCAAGCTAATAACAACAATGACGAGATGGTATTCATGGAATACTTACCCTGCGCAGTCAACTTGGTGTGAGCCAACTCTTCTGTTTTTGAACGTTTCTCTTTTTTTTGATCCAATATGGCTGCCAGACCACGTGAGTGATGACATCATAAATTTATATTCTCTAATATAATTGTTGCATAGATCATGCTCAACAAATTTCAAATTGATAATAATAATAATAATAATGCATTTATTTTATATAGCGCTTTTCAGGAAGCCCAAAGACGCTTTGACAGAGTGCAAAACATAATGCATAGCAAAACATAAAAACAATCAGACTAAGCGTTGATCAGACTAAGCGTTGTCCCTGTCGAATTATGACGTCATAATTATGGCACCAATGACGTCATCGTTAACAACACATAATTCCTCATATGGAGTTATTTACAATGAGCCACGTTTCAAGTTTTTTCCATAGAGCGGTTTTAGAGATATAGAAGTGCAACGTTTTTCGGTTTTTCCAAGATGGCGCCTGTAACATATGACCTATGACGTCATGATTATCATTAAAATATTCTAAAGGAGGAGGCACTCCGATGGTGAAAATTTCGTGTCCATCAGACCAACAGTTACTGAAAAAAATGAATAATGATCGGATGGATAAGTGTTGTATTTGTCGAATTATGACGTTATAGTGAAGGCAACGATGACATCATTATTAACATATCTTATTCCCCATGGGGAGTAGTTGACAATGAGCCAGGTCTCAATTTTTTCCATTGAGTGGTTTGAGAGATATCGAGGTGTGAAGTTTTTCAAAGATGTCACCTGTACTACGTGACCTATGACGTCATAATAATCATTAAAATATTCTACAGGAGGAGGCCCTCCTTTGGTGAAAATTTCGTGTCAATCGGACCAAGAATTGTGGAGAAAAAATTCATACTGATCGATTCAAGCGTTGTACTTGTCGAAATATGACGTCATAATTAAGGTGCCGGTGACATCGTCATAAAAATATCTTACTCCCCAAGTGGAGTACTTGACAATGAGCCATGTTTAATTTTTTTCCATGGAGCAGTTTCAGAGCTGTGGAGGTGCAACTTTTTTTTCGATTTTTCCAAGATGGCGCCTGTACCACGTGACCTATGACGTCATAATTATCATTTAAAAAATTGCACAGGATGAGCCGCTCATATTCTGAAAATTTCGTGCCAATCGGACTAACAGTTGCAGAGGATTTTTTTTTTTCATACTGATCAGATTAAGCGTTTTACTTGTCAAATTATGACGTCATAATTAAGGCATCGATGACATCATCATCAACATATCTTATTCCACAAGGGGAGTACTTGACAATGAGCCATGTTTCAATTTTTTCCATTGAGCGGTTTGGGAGATATAGAGGTGTAACGTTTTTCCAAGATGGCGTCCATACCACGTGACCTATGACGTCATAATTATGAATAAAAAATTTCTACAGGTTGAGGCGCTCCTATGGTAAAATTTCGTGTCAATCGGACCAATGGTTGCCGAGAAAATGGATTTTAAAAATGCAGACACGGCACACGTACAGCACGTATGGCACACATACGGCACACATACGGAACATGTACGGCACACATACAGGACATGTAACAACCGATTGCTGAACCTCACTTTTCGCTTCGTGAACGCAGGGTAATAAAATGGGATATGAGGCGGTTTACTGCATGTGAAAGAACATTTCTCAACGTTTTATTGACTTTCTTCTCATTTCCAAGTGTCTTCTGTGACACGTGACGTGACATTTACTGCAAATTCCGTCCGCACAAGACAAGGTGCAATGTGTTTCCTGGTTTATTGAGACCGAATCAGCCACACAGGTTCAACGACGCTTCTGGAAGACCTATGGAAGTCAGCTACCATCGACAAAAACGATTCGTTAGTGGCACAAAAAGTTTATGGAGACTGGTAGCATCCTGCAGATGCAAGTGTTGAGGATGTTGAACACGTCTGCCGTGAGTCGTTCGAGCGCAGTCTCCATAGGTATATTCAGATTATGGTGACGATCTTGACAAATATCGACAATAAACTTTGAGAAATGCTCTTTCACATGCAGCAAACAGCATCGTTTTATCCAATGTCGTTATATGTTTTATTTCGGTTTGAATTTGGAACAGTAATTTGTGGACACCGTGCTTGATATAATGTGGGTCGATCAGTAAGTCCAAGCGAAGCGATTAAAAAACGTTATTACTTGTAACCAGTTACCTGGTACTCATTTTTCCGACCTCGGAAGGATGAGCAGGCTGAGTCAACCCCACCTGGCGTTAATTCAACGGGATTCGAACTCAGGAGCCTTAGGATCCCAAGCCCACCACCCCAACCATTAGGCATTTTTCAAGTATATTGGTCGGTTGTGTTTGTTATTCTGTCTGTTTGTCACTCTCCTACAGGTCACAATTCTAAACCAATCGTCATGAAACTTCACAAAATTGTAGAGTTGGTCATAAGGAAGAAAGAAGCTTATTGATTTTGAGGTCAAAGGTCATTTTGAGGTCAAATTTCTAAAATTGTCATTTTCATCCAATTGACTTGAAATTATATAGAAATGGCACAGTGCCTCACTGAATTGGGAAACCAACAATTTTTAAGGCCAAAAGGTAAACTCAAGGTCAACTCAAGGTCAAACTTCCAAAATCATCAATTTTCATCTGAAAAACGGTCAATTTTCATCTGATTGACTTGAAAATTAAACAGCTATTGCACAGTGCCTGGACGAATTGGGAAACCAACCATTTTTAAGGCCAAAACGTAAACTCAAGGTCAATTCAAGGTCAAACTTCAAAAATCATCAATTTTCATCTGAAAAACTGTCAATTTTCATCTGATTGATTTGAAAATTAAACAGCTATTGCACAGTGCCTCGCCAAATTGGGAAACCAACCATTTTTAAGGACAGAAGGTAAATTCAAGGTCAAACTTCTAAAATCATCAATTTTCATCTGAAAAACTGTCAATTTTCATCTGATTGACTTGGCAATTAAACAGATATTGCACAGGGCCACGCCGAATTGGGAAACCAACCATTTTTAAGGCCAGAAGGTCAAAGGTCAACTCAAGGTCAAACTTCTAAAATCAATTTTCAAGCTGGGATTGAAAAAATCATAAATTTTCATTCGATTGACTTGAAAATTATATAGCAATTGCACAGTGCCTCGCCAAATTGGGAAACCAACAATTTTTAAAGCCAAAAGGTCAAAGGTCAACTCAAGGTCAAACTTCTAAAATCATCAATTTTCATCTGAAAAATCATAAATTTTCATCTGATTGACTTGAAAATTAAACAGCTATTGCACAGTGCCTCACTGAATTGGGAAACGAACAATCTTTAAGGCCAAAAGGTCAAAGGTCAACTCAAGGTCAAACTTCCAATTTTTTTTTATTTTTTTTTATTTTTTTTTTGTATATTCAATCGAGGCTCGTGAAAGAGCTAACATTTACTTCACAAACAAATCAACCAGACAAACAAAATATATAAAAAGAGGGAGCGGAAAACAAGATGGGGAGAGAAGGGGAAGCACACAAACACAACATTTGAGAGCAGGGAGATGTGTGGAAGGGAGAGGGCTTGGGGGGAGGAGGCGTGGGAAGGGGGGGGGGGTGGAAGAGAGAAGTATAAAACACAAGGACACCAAGGACTTCCAGGACAGAAGTTGGTATTTCAAAAAAGTGGAATTGGGGTGAAATTAGCGGGGGTAGAAAGATCAAGGTTTTGGATGGGGGAAGATAAGAGATGGTGGTGAACAGCTGTTTTAAAGACCTGGAGGGTGGAGTGGGATTGAAGAGAGTGAGGGAGTTTGTTCCAGAGGCGGGAGAAAAGAGGAATGAAGGAGTGAAGGTGAGCAGAGAGTCTTGATTTTGGCAGTTTGACCATAAGAGGGTTGCAGGCAGATCTTGTGCGACCTGTAGGAATATTTGCGGGACAGAGCCCAGAGAGAGCTGGGGGGGGGGGGGGGCAAGGCCAGAGAGGAGTCGGTAGAAGATGGAAAGACCATCAACCTGCCTGCGGTGAGTGAGTGAGAGGCCCTTGGAGTTAGCTTCATCACGGGAGATTCCAATGATTCTGAATGCTTTGGTTTCAACAGCCAGCGTGAAGACGAGCTAGGTGTGAGGCAGGAGCACCAGCCCAGAGGGGAGAGCAGTATTCCATTGAGCTGCGGATGAAAGCCTTGTAAGTGGTGAGGAGCTCAGGTGTGCCAAGGAAGGACTTCGCACGACGGAGGATGCCCAGTCGGCGACTGGCTTTGGAGGCCAGCTTGGAAATGTGGTTTTCCCAGGAAAGATCATGGCAGATAGTGAGACCCAAAAGCTTGAGTGACAGAACTTCTTGGAGAGGATTATTCAGAAAGTAGATGGGAGGGTTGTCCAGTCGGTCTTTTCGGAGAGACATCGTAAGAGTGTGAGATTTTGTCAGGATTGAAAGACATGTTCCACTTGTTTGCCCAGTCTGTGATTTTGTCCAGGTCTTCAGAGAGTGAGGAGGCTGCAGACTGCCGATCTGAAGGATGAAGAATGGAGCGACAGAGAGTAGAGTCATCAGCAAAGAGATACAGAGGATTTTCAAGAGAGTCAGAGAGATCATTGATGAACACCAGAAAAAGCACAGGGCCCAGAACACTGCCTTGTGGAACTCCAGCCTGAACAGGAAGAGGAGATGAGAGAAACCCATTCAGGGCCACACGTTGACTACGACTAGAGAGGAAGTCCGCCATCAATTTTCCACCATCAAATTCATCAATTTTCATCTGAAAAACAGTCAATTTTCATCTGATTGACTTGGGAATTAAACAGCTATTGCACAGTGCCT
Organism: Myxine glutinosa; assembly: GCF_964187855.1. Lineage (NCBI taxonomy): Eukaryota > Metazoa > Chordata > Myxini > Myxiniformes > Myxinidae > Myxine > Myxine glutinosa. The sequence continues at coordinate 47,438,756 of NC_136269.1, read as the reverse complement.
CGCCAAATTTGGAAACCAACAATTTTAAGGCCAAAAGGTAAACTCAAGGTCAACTCAAGGTCAAACTTCCAAAATCATCAATTTTCATCTGAAAAACTGTCAATTTTCATCTGATTGACCTGAAAATTAAACAGCTATTGCACAGTGCCTCGCCGAATTGGGAAACCAACCATTTTTACGGACAAAAGGTAAACTCAAGGTCAACTCAAGGTCAAACTTCCAAAATCATCAATTTTCATCTGAAAAACTGTCAATTTTCATCTGATTGACTTGAAAATTAAACAGCTATTGCACAGTGCCTCGCCAAATTGGGAAACCAACAATTTTTAAGGCCAAAAGGTCAAAGGTCAACTCAAGATCAAACTTCTAAAATCATCAATTTTCATCTGAAAAATAACAAATTTTCATCCGATTGACTTGATAATTAAACAGCTATTGCACAGTGCCTCACTGAATTGGGAAACCAACAATTTTTAAGGTCAAAGGTCAACTCAAGGTCAAACTTCTAATATCAACAATTTTCATCTGAAAAATCCTCAATTTTAATGCAATTGACCCGAGCTTTGATTTAGATCCTCAATTTTAATCTAAATGAAATGGACAATTTGATGTAGGCCTATATATGACAACTTTTTCGGGGGGAGTGGATTCTGCAAGTATCGTGGTCTGCACGTCGTCTTCGTGTTTTTAGCATCGTTCGCTTCGAAAAACGTTCGATTTGCTGAAGGACCGCAATGAGATTGGCTCCGAATATTATCGGGGATTGAAATAACCGTTTTTGGCAACGTTAGTCACCGACTCCCGCAACTTGTGCGCAATCACGTGCTGATGATCAATGGCAATCGGGCTATGTATTGTTCTGCAATAAAAACGAGCCGCGTTAATTGAAACTTAATTCCGTTTTTTAAGGAGAGAATCGGCCACCTGCCCTGTTTAACATTCAAAGCGCATATGCGGCGCGGCGGCGGCGTACGGTGGTTTCATTTCACATTTCACGGCAGGAATGACAAACGAATGCAAATTGTCCGGAGAGGATTGGCGCGGCTGCGCCGGACTCACACTGAGCACAGCACGTGGCGATTGTCGGCTCCACTCGGGCCGTTAATTGTTCGGTGCATATCATGCCTTCCACACTTGTGTGGTCGGACACACGTTGAACCGCCGAGCGGCGACTCCCCTCCCCACCTCCGGAATCCAAGCTGTGTCGGTGGGGTGAGATGAAAGGCTTCGGATTTCAAGCCGGGCTTCGTATTAACTGCGAGCCATGCTATCACTCCAACAATTCTCGGAAACAGCTGGATGTAAAAATGACTGCCTCATTTTGAAGTCATACTTTTATCACATCCTCCCATACATAACACACGCGCCATCATCGTCCCCGACTCTGCGTGTTCCCCTATAGGGCCTACCTCTCCCTTCATTCTACCTCTCCTTTCCTTTCATTTTCGGGTCAACGCGCATCTTCACGCTGCGATTCACATCCCACGCCCGCTCCTCCCGACTTGCCTCCAAGTGTTTATTTCCATATCGCGCTCTCAATGTTTTCACATTAAATTCTTTGTGTCGTCCATCCCTCGCTTTCTCTATTCACATCGTGCTTGATGGTGTATGTACAGCGACCTTCCCCATCTCAGGTGGGACCCTCGTACACCAAGGACTTCCGACTACGTGATTTATTTATTTATTTCCAGCCAGGTACAATCGGCACACCTTCAAATCGTCAATGGACCTTTGCGAACTGTCATCACGTGAAATTCTTGCGGAACCTATATATTCTGATGATGGCGTCCATGCGGTTATATACCTGCTGTGATTCGGAGCCATCACGCTGGCACACGGGGGCACGTTTGCTCCGAGCACCTTTTTGATAATACTGACCTGTCGACAATGATAGCGAGATCCTTCCAGGGCTTGTGTGCGCCGTTATTTGTTTTGTCCTTCCTGCTATTTCGACCTGACATTCATTGTCCGCTCTGCGAGGATATTTTCAATTTTCAAAATATCAGGATACGATTTGATGTAACGGTTTTCACGGCCTCGAATATCCCAACCACCGAGAATCCCATCACCGTCCTATTCCCCCTCTCCATTCCTCACTCCCCACCCCTCCACCTTTCACCCCCACCATCTGCATTTTCCTGCCTTCCTTGGGTTGAGTCCTCATAATTAGTTATTTAGAAATTGACGATCTAATCAAATGAAAGTCCAAAACACTGCATCCCAGGTCATTATAAGGAATAACCAATAAGCAAAGAGGGAAGATGCAATCATCAGCAGGAACCTGGATAGGTTTCGGGGGGTTTCAGCTGCAACTCCTCTTCCCTCAAACCCATCCAGGCGCAGCCAAGTCTTACAAAACAGTCTTTTTTTTGTAAGATTTATCTTCTCCCGAGACAGATAAATAAAGAAAGAGAGAGAAATTGAGAATAAAAGAGAGATCGCAGAGAGGAAAATGAAGAAAAAGAAAAAGAAAAGCAAGAATTAGAATCAATAAAAAGAAAAAGTAGTCATATATTAATTGTTCGAGTTTGATGCCATAAAATTGACAAGGAACTTTAACACAGGAGGAGGCCATTTGGCCCACCATTTCTGCACGACAACACCACATTAATCCAATCAACTGGTTTATTAACAACTGGGAGGAGGATCATTACTGTGGACACATTAGAGCAGACATTAGACGTCACCAAGGTCTATAATATAAACAGTCGTGGCCAAAAATATTGATACCCTTGAACTTTTTTCAAATAACTCACAATTTTCTCGAAAAAGAAGTTGAAATTGACTAAAGTATTTGGTCTCCACAATTCTTTATTTCAATGTTAATATTACAGAACCTTTATTTTTGATTCAGAACTTGATATATCCTTTTAAATCAGGAAATAAAAGGAAATGGCATTGACAAAATTATTGACACCCTTGATTTAATATTTGGTAGCACAGCCTTTGGAGAAAATAACTGCAGCCAAGTGCTTCCTACAGCCAAGAATGAGCTTCCTACACCTCTCTACTGGCAGTTTGGCCCACTCTTCTTGTGCAAACTGCTTCAGTTCTCCCATATTTGAAAGTGCCTTCTCTTAACTGCTCTTTTCAGATCTCCCCCACAGGTGTTCAATGGGATTTTGATCTGGACGTATTGCTGGCAACTTCAGAACAGTTCAGCGTTTTGTCTTGAACCATTCCTGGGTGCTTTTTGAAGTGTGTTTGGGTCATTGTCCTGCTGCAAGACCCATGACCTTCAACGGAGACCCAGCTTTCTGACACTGGGTTGAACATTGCGCTCCAAAATGCCTTGGTAATCTCCTGATTTCATGATGCCATGCACACATTCAAGGAACCCAGTGCCAGAGGCAGCACAGCAACTCCAAAACATCACTGAACCTCCTCCATGTTTAACTGTAGGGAACGTGTTCTTTTCTTTGAAGGCTTCATTTTGTTTTCTGTAAACATAGAGATGATGTGCTTCACACAACAGCTTTAATTTGGTCTCATCTGTCCACAGGACATTCTCGCAGAAGGATTTTGGCTTGTTCAGGTGTGTTTTGGCAAAGTCCAATCAGGCTTTCTTCTGCCTCTCTCTCAGCAGTGGGGTCCTCCTGGGTCTCCGATCATAGAACCCCCTTTCATTGAGTTGGCGACGGACGTTGCGAGTCAAAACTGTCGTACCTTGTGTCTGAAGGTCAGCTTGAATCTGTTTGGCAGTTGATCGAGGTGCTTTCTCCACCATTTGATCAATCCTTCGTTGCAATCTTCGACCAAGTTTTCTCTTGCGGCCACATCCAGGGAGGTGGCTGCAGTGCGATGGGCCTTAAACTTCCTGATAACATTGCATACGGTGGACAAAGGTCTCTGGACATCAAGGTCTCTGGAGATGGACTTGTAGCCATGAGATTGTCCATGATTGCGCTACAATCTTGTGTCTGACATCCTCAGACAATTCTCTGGTTTTCTTTCTTTTCTCCATGCTTATTGTGGTACACACAGTGACACAAAACAGTAGAATGACTCCTTTTCTCCATTCAAACTGGTTGAATGAGTGATTTTTTTTATTGCAGGCACCTGCAACTTACCATGGGTGAGTTCAATTCCAACGTAAAGGAGACTCACGTGCTTGAAATCTAATTACTTCTGTTATGTGGTCCCCTCGGTGAATACCTGGTCTCGGTGACCCCCGGACCGTGAGAGGAACTCCGCCAGCAAGCTGTACTATATATGCGCTTTCGCCACGCCACCCATATGAATTTCACCCAGGAGACAACTGATGTTCAAGGATATATTTCCAATGGTAATGATACCATACAATTCCAATGACACAACCACGGAGATTTTCCCCGAGCAATCAACAATACACAATCATCCCCAATTCCCCATTCACAATCAATTCCCTAGGATTAAGATGGCCATCTTATACATGTGTGTCCCGGTGAGTACTCACACCCCCTTTCGGTCTCTGCTCCTCACAATGTCTCTGGGCCCCTCCTGACCAAGATACTGGTCGGCGTCTCCGCACTCGGGCGGTTGAACGAACCCCGGGTGGACGTTTCTCCACCGGGCAGGTATCGTACCAGGCACCGTGGCTGCAGCCCCTCGTGGCCACGCGGAGCGGGTACGGTAGAGCAAGCCAAACCCCACGCCGCTTGCAAGGCGCGTTAGGCCCCAACGTGCGACCCGCACGCGTCTGTTTAGACGGTGCCGCGACGATACCAGACGCGGGGTCGATGCACGGCCCCACGTCACTTGACGTCTCCACCGGGCAGGTACACGTCCCGGTGATTCCTCTCGCCAGACAGGCTTCGGAACGCCGCTGTTTCACGCAGCGCAAGGTCGATCCCACCTTTCGTCGGAGCGGGGCGAGGAAGAATAATACTCGTCCTTTTTCCTCGTGTCTTTTCTCTTCCGTTTCCGGTCACTTCCGTTTCCGGCCACTCCCTCCGAAGGGCTCCTGACCCTCCAACCACAACAACTACACAACAACTTAATATACTCCACACGGATAAGCAAAGACCTGAATGGTAATTCCCATACATTCACATAAATATGTAACACTCCCCCCCTTCAAGAAAGAAAGTTTGAACCCAGCGAAAACTTTCTTTGCCGGCCAATTTGGAGAAACAAACCCGATAACTCAACCCCCCCACATTATCAGTTCCCCCCGGGCACAGTTATCACTTAAAAATAAAGCAACCAAAATTTCCCCACAACCCCTCCAGATTACTCCCTCTGGACTAAGCACCAGCAACGACATTGTCTCTGCCAAATCAAACTCCATCTCATGACCCTCTGACTTTGACCGTCAGTTTCTTGTGAATGAAGGTTAAGGGGTTGATCAAAGATCCAAAGTTAAGCAACTCGATAGCACTTTTTCCGGGAGGCCAAGCCGAGTATTCACTACATGGATGCCTTTAGGAACGCGGAGTTCACGGTTAGTCCGTGCAGGAAAGTTCTCTACAGGGGCGCCTTGAGGAACGTGGAGTTCACGGTTAGTCCGTGCATGAAAGTTCACTACATGGACGCCTTTAGGAACGGCGTTCACGGTTAATTCGTGTAGGAATCTTGGCTCGGCGGCTCCGCCGCCTTCAGTGCTTCAACTTCTCAGAACTTCCCTAATAATTAGGGTGGGACCACTGGTCCCTGTAGTCCCATGAATAGCGGTCTCCTTCTCGGCCACTACCAAAACTACCGCCCAGTTGTCCTCTCCTGTAGACCTCTCGACGCCTACGAAATGCCTTCCCTACTGTTATGGTCCGACCCTCCAAATCCTTGCCATTCCAATTCTTCTCTGCCTCTCTGGCGTCTTTTGTGCTGGCAAACGTGACAAAGCCGAACCCTCTTGACTGTTGCGTTTCCCAGTCTCTTACCAACCGCACTTCCACCAGCGGCCCATATCTGTTGAAGACAGAGGTCAGAACTTCTTCCTCTGTTTTGAAGTTCAGTCCCCCTACAAATAACTTGGCACTTTTGTCGCCATCCCGAGCTGGTGTGGTGTTATTTTCCCTGCTGGGCTCTTTACCAACCCTCAGGTTACCATAAACTTGACCCCCGGCCAAATCATTCCCGATAACCACAGATACACCCTCTACAGGAAGCGTGGCTTGTAAACCGACGGTGACCGGTCCTGACACCAAATCGGACTCCAACTGGATGACCTGAAGGGGAGCACTAACACCGCCCCCGATCCCCTGTAAACGAACACTATCCCCCGTTGCCGTCTCCTCGGACCATGGCAAAATGCCTTCAAGCATTAAAGATTGATGGGCCCCTGTGTCCCTCAATATCCTAACCGGTCTCCGGTTAGTCGAGGCTCCATCCAGTGACACAAACCCCTCTGAAATAAATGGTTGGTAACCCTTTTGATGGCGATTTCTTACGCTAGCCATCGCATTCGGAGTTGTAATAGTCGGACTCCGCTCTGGGTTGTCCCTTTTCATGAGGTAACAACTGGACATCAAGTGTCCAGGTTTCTTGCAAAACGCGCAAGTAGGCCCGGAGGAAAAACTCGGGGTCTGCCTCGGGCCCCCCGAACTGTAAGTTTGTCTTGGGCCCGCATCCCTCTGATTTCGAACCGGTGGGGTATCATAGTTGTCCCCATAATCATCTCGAGGCCGCCGCCATGTATGGTCGTTCTCCGCACCTGCTGTTCCCCACCTCCCCTGCGGAGATCTAGGCGAGGAGTTAGGTTCGTGGACCCCTATTCGGTGGGTTAAGGCATAATCATCTGCCATGGTGGCTGCGTCCCACAAATTTGGTACCTTCTTTTCCTGCAGGTACACTTTGATGTCCTCGTGGACACACTGCTGGAATTCCTCCACCAGGATCAAGTCCCGCAATGTCTCGAAGTCTTTCCCGACTCCTTTTGACTCACACCACCGATCAAACATGTTTTCTTTCACTCTGGCAAACTCCACATGGGTCTCACTCTCCCTCTTCCTGGCATTCCTGAATTTTTGCCTGTAAGCTTCCGGAACCAACTCATAGGCCTTGAGGATGTGCTTCTTCAGTACCTCATAATCTGCACATTGGTCCATTGGTAGCGCCGAATAAATTTCCTGAGCTTTCCCCACCAGCACACTTTGCACGAGTATGGTCCAGGCCTCCTCCGGCCAGTTTAATTGTCGAGCCACTTTCTCAAAGTGTGGAAAAAATTTCGCGACTTCTTTTTCACTGAACGGTGGAACCAGCCTCACATGTCTGCCCACATCCCAGGTTTTCTGGTTAGGTGTCGACCCCGTCAGCAAGGGTGGTGCCTCTCCCCGTTCTCTCATTAACTCCAGCTCCTTGAATTTGATTTCTTGCTGAAGCTCCATGTCACGTTCCTTTAATTCCCTTTCCGCTTTTCTCTCCTCTGCTTCGAGGTCCCTTGCAGCTCTCCTCTCCTCTGCTTTTCTCCCTTCTAACCTTTCCTGGAGTTCTCGTTCCACTCTCCTTTCCTCTGCTTGTTTCTCTTCTCTCCTCGCTTCTGCTTTCCTTTCTTCTTCTGCTAACCTTTCCTGGAGTTCTCGTTCCACTCTCCTTTCCTCTGCTTGTTTCTCTTCTCTCCTCGCTTCTGCTTTCCTTTCTTCTTCTGCTCTTTCCTTTTCTGCTTTCCTTTCTTCTTCTTTTAACCTTTCCTGGAGTTCTCGTTCCGCTCTCCTTTCCTCTGCTTGTTTCTCTTCTCTCCTCGCTTCTGCTTTCCTTTCTTCTTCTGCTCTTTCCTTTTCTGCTTTCCTTTCTTCTTCTTTTAACCTTTCCTGGAGTTCTCGTTCCACTCTCCTTTCCTCTGCTTGCTTCTCTTCTCTCCTCTCTTCTGCTTTCCTTTCTTCTTCTGCTCTTTCCTTTTCTGCTTTCCTTTCTTCTTCTTTAATCCGTTCCTGGCTCCGTAATTGCAACTCCAGTTTCCGGAGCTCAACGTCTTCTGGTTCTTCGGGTAGCCACTCCCAGGCTAACTCGTCCCATGTTCCTAATCCCACCATAGATTGTATCACCGTGGCCTGCAACTCTGCCTTCCTCAAATTAGTTCGGACCTCCAAGTTAAAATGTTTGGCCAATTTCAAGAGGTCCGACTTTCGCAACGCTCGGAACTGTGCCTCACTCGGGGTTACCCCAAAGTTCTGTGCCACAAACGCCATGGTGCCTATCGTTAACACCTGTTAACCTTCACCCAAGACTTTACCCCAATTTCTCAAATTTTTTTTTTTACCAATTAATAATTAATTAATAAATTTTAATTAATAAAAAATATTATTATTTTATTATTTTATACAATTTTAAATCCCGGACGTAGACCCAATTGCGAAACCGCAAATCGTAATTTGGACGAGCCCCCAATTCTGTTACGTGGTCCCCTCGGTGAATACCTGGTCTCGGTGACCCCCGGACCGTGAGAGGAACTCCGCCAGCAAGCTGTACTATATATGCGCTTTCGCCACGCCACCCATATGAATTTCACCCAGGAGACAACTGATGTTCAAGGATATATTTCCAATGGTAATGATACCATACAATTCCAATGACACAACCACGGAGATTTTCCCCGAGCAATCAACAATACACAATCATCCCCAATTCCCCATTCACAATCAATTCCCTAGGATTAAGATGGCCATCTTATACATGTGTGTCCCGGTGAGTACTCACACCCCCTTTCGGTCTCTGCTCCTCACAATGTCTCTGGGCCCCTCCTGACCAAGATACTGGTCGGCGTCTCCGCACTCGGGCGGTTGAACGAACCCCGGGTGGACGTTTCTCCACCGGGCAGGTATCGTACCAGGCACCGTGGCTGCAGCCCCTCGTGGCCACGCGGAGCGGGTACGGTAGAGCAAGCCAAACCCCACGCCGCTTGCAAGGCGCGTTAGGCCCCAACGTGCGACCCGCACGCGTCTGTTTAGACGGTGCCGCGACGATACCAGACGCGGGGTCGATGCACGGCCCCACGTCACTTGACGTCTCCACCGGGCAGGTACACGTCCCGGTGATTCCTCTCGCCAGACAGGCTTCGGAACGCCGCTGTTTCACGCAGCGCAAGGTCGATCCCACCTTTCGTCGGAGCGGGGCGAGGAAGAATAATACTCGTCCTTTTTCCTCGTGTTTTTTCTCTTCCGTTTCCGGTCACTTCTGTTTCCGGCCACTCCCTCCGAAGGGCTCCTGACCCTCCAACCACAACAACTACACAACAACTTAATATACTCCACACGGATAAGCAAAGACCTGAATGGTAATTCCCATACATTCACATAAATATGTAACACTTCTAACAACTTCTAAAAGGTGCCAATGCTATTATTGTCCGGGCCATTTTAGGATTTCTGTGTGGAATAAGCTAAGATTTAGTAATTTTTTCAGCTTTTTTATTTTGTTCCACTGCAAACAAAAGAAATACATGTATGGATACTGTTGGATACTGCAAAACCCTTTGGTATTACGCATGACATATTAGGTAATCCTGTTTCTGTTTCTGGGTAGGTGGAGTCAGTTGCTCGATGATGGCCTGCAGCCTAAGGCTTGTGTGTTTGGTCACCTTGTAGTTTGAATAAACTCACATGTTCATTTCTGCCTTCGTGAACTTTTAACATGGGATAGTCGGCAAGAGGAACATTCTTCGGGTAGCCACTCCCAGGCTAACTCGTCCCATGTTCCTAATCCCACCATAGATTGTATCACCGTGGCCTGCAACTCTGCCTTCCTCAAATTAGTTCGGACCTCCAAGTTAAAATGTTCAAGCGAACACGGTGGATGGCAGCGGATTGACTTTCGATTTCCGTCCGTCGTCATCGTTCGCAGGAAGGGGATTTCTCACGTTCGCATCTGTTTCACTTCTCAGTGAGTACGTTTAACACACAGACATGCCTCCCAAAGAGAAACCTACGGAGCACTCTCAGGATGTGACCTCGTTGGTAGTTATTATAAAGGACATGATGGCGATGCAGCAACGTGCTATGTTGAACCAACAACAGGCCACGGCCGATCAACAGCTGGCACACATGCAGGAAATGAAACTGCTACATGAGGCCAGAGCAGGCCACCCGCCCACTGGGTCTGGTGACGTCGGTGACGATGGTGTTCCAGATTGCCAAAACACCCCTGCGACATCATCTTTATCTGCTCTGAAATTCTTGGTTAAACAACCACCAATGTTATCCGAGTCTACGACCTTGTTGGATTTCAAGGCATGGAGAGAACAATGGGATGATTACTACCTCATCACACATCTCGATCATATGCAAGTCTGTGAGCAGTTAGCAACTCTCCGGAACTGTCTGACATTGGGCATGAGATCAGTCCTCAAGAATGCCATTGATATCGATTTCACATCGGACATACTTTCTGTCAGGGATGTTCTCGCCAGCATTGAAGCATATCTGCGAGGATAGCGGCACATAATCCACTATCTGGTTGATTTTCATGAGCGGCACCAAGGGGATGGAAAGACCTTCGACTCATTTTATTGTGCACTAAAGGAGATTGCCACCAATTGTGATCTCTCAACCATGACTGTTGAACAACAGTTTGTTATTCGGAACCAGGATCATCACTGGTATACCTGGTTTAGAGGTGCGTCGTAAGCTTATGGCTGAGAGAGATGTCACACTACAACGTACTCTGGGCATGTACCATAGCGAGGAAGCCAGCAGGAAGGCTGATGATATGATGGCCGGGCATCAGTCCCGGGCTGTCATTGCTAAAAACTCACGTTGACCATTTTATCGTCGCAGCCAGTCCCAACCCGAGACCACCAATTGTGGAAATTGCGGGGGCGATGCCCACAAGAACTCAAAGAACTGCCTGGCTCGTGATAGGAAGTGCCAGAAGTGCGGCACCATGGGCCACTTTGCACATGAATGTCGAAAATTGAAAGGGGACAAGCCTGTATGGAGAGCTAGACAGCACAATGACAACAAGACACCCCCAGGTGTTCGGCGGATTGTCTTGGTCACTGATGTGTTTCACACATTGCAGAGGAAGCAACATTCACCGCGGATTTGTGTCGATGTCGACGACTTCGAGGGTGATTATATTGGTACCCTGGAGGCGTTCCCGGACACAGGAGCTGAGGAAACTATCATCGGTCCTTGACACCTGCAGCAACCTGGCATGCATCCAGATAACTTGGATGACGGTGACGATCTCCGAGTGGTGAACGCCGATGGTGCTTCAATGAAGTGCATGGGCACTCTTCACGTTTGTATCCGTCATGGAGGTAAAACTGTTTGTGAGACTGTATACCATGTGCGATGGGGTCTGAACACCTTGTCTGGCATTTTATTTGTTGAACGACTTGGCGTGGTGCAATTGTGGCAGACCATTCGAACAGGAAACACAGCCTGTACAACATAACACGGTCAGTCGATCCGATGATGACTCGCATTCCGTGTCACCAACGAACTCCAGCACATGGGATTTCAGCGATGAACCTAATCAGCAACAACGATCGCAGGTTTGTGATCATCTGATAGCCGAATTTGCAGACGTTTTCACCACAGACTATAGCATTCGACCTATGGAGGGTGGCCCCATGCGTATTAACCTTGATGACATGGTGAACAAGGGTGTCATTTCTCCAATGGGAAGCGAGCCTTCATATTGGTGTCATTGACTTTTGGTTACTCTGAAACCTAATGGTCGCATTCGCATGTGCATGGTTTTCCGTATGTTGAACCGCCATGTCAAACGCCCTGTATACCCTCTCATCACACCTGCTGAGGCAGTCTCGCATGTGAAGAACGCTTGCTTCTATACTGTATATGATGCGACCAAAGGATACTGGCAAATTCCTCAGCATGAGGCCAGCCAATCCCTTACCATATTCATTACACCATGGGGTCGGTTGAAATAATTGTGAGCTACAATGGGCCTCAACGTGAGTGGAGATGCATATTGCTACAGAGGTGACATCGCTCTTGAGGGAATCCAAAATACGGTCAGGGTCGTCGATGATATGCTAACCTATGGACTGACATTCAATGAGCATGTTCCACATGTGCGGAATGTACTTCTCCGATGTCGGGGACATGGCATCACATTGAACCTATAGAAATTTCACCTCACTCAGGACAGTGTCAAATTTTGCGGATAAATCGTTATTCGCGATGGCGTCGCATCGGATCAGGGCAAACTAAATGCTATTGCAGACATTCCTACACCTACCAACATCAACGACTTACGGTCGTTCCTTGGTTTGGTTCATCAGTTGGATAGCTTTTCCACTGAGATTTTGACAGCTTCACATCCTCTCCGGAGTTTACTGAAGAAGGGATCAGTCTTTGATTGGACTGCCGATCATGACAGCGCATTTCTTGCTACCAAGCATGTTCTTACGTGCTACCATGCTACCAAGCGTGGACTGTCGATCTTACGTTTCTTGCTACCATCACCACCTGTCCTTGCACACTTCGAGCCTTCGTTACCTACGATTTTTAAACCAAGTTTAACACAAGTTTCAACAGATACCAAAATATTTTTTACTTTCAACAATTTTCTGCAAGAAATGCAAGAATGTCTGAAGCTGACCTTCAGACACAGGGAACGACAATTTCAACTCACACCATCCGTCACCAACGCGATGAAAGGGGGTTCTATGGTAGGAGACCCAGGAGGACCCAAATGTGGAGACAGAGAGAGAGAGAGAGAGAGAGAGAGAGAGAGAGAGAGAGAGAGAGAGAGAGAGAAAGAGAAAGAGAAAGAGAAAGAGAAAGAGAAAGAGAAAGAGAAAGAGAAAGAGAGAGAGAGAGAGAGAGAGAAAGAAAGAAAGAGAAAGAGAAAGAGACTTTTTCACTTTTTTTTTTCTTTTTTTTTTGTATACAAGATCGAGGCTCGTGAAAGAGCGAACATTAATCACACAAACAGACAAACCGACACATAAAACAAATAACATCGGGAGCGGTAGACAAGATGTGGAGAGAGGGGGAAGGACACAAACACAACATTTGAGAGCAGGGACCGAGAGACATGGAGACATCGAGAGATCTGTGGGAGGGAGAGGGCTTTGGGGGGGGGGGGCATGGGAAGGGGGGTGGGAGAGGTATAAAACATATGGACACTGCCAGGACTTCCAGGAAAGAAGTTGGAATTTCAAACAAGGTGGATCTGGGGTGAATTAGTGGGGGTAGAAAAGATCAAGGTTTTGGATGGGGGAAGATAAGAGATGGTGGTGAACAGCTGTTTTAAAGACCTGGAGGGAGGAGTGGGATTGAAGGGAGTGTGGGAGTTTGTTCCAGAGGCGGGAGAAAAGAGGAATGAAAGAGTGAAGGTGAGCAGAGAGCCGAGATTTCGGCAGTTTAACCATCAGAGGGTTGCTGGCAGATCTTGTGCGACCTGTAGGAATATTTGGGGGACAGAGCACAGAGAGAGCTGGGGGAGCAAGGCCGGAGAGGAGACGGTAGAAGACAGAAAGACCACCTACCTGCCTGCGGTGAGTAAGTGAAAGGCCCACAGAGATAGCTTCATCGCGGGAGATTCCAATGATTCTGAAAGCTTTGGATTCAACAGCGTGAAGCCGAGCTAGGTGTGAGGCAGGAGCACCAGCCCATAGGGGAGAACAGTATTCCATTGAGCTGCGGATGAAAGCCTTGTATGTGGTGAGGAGGTCCCTTTATTACAAAAATATTGTTGCGGTGGTTCAAATTATCCCACTCCTTAACAACAATTTGTTGCAGGGACCGGGTTCAAAACCCCCTTCTTGCACAACAATTTTTTTTGCGTGATTCCCCTCGGTTAATACCGGAGAATCACGAATCCCTTCAAGGTGCACGGATCAAGGTGCACGCACGTGCCGAATAACTGCGCGATCGAACCCTCGCTTTCACACACCTTATTCAATTGCGTGCCGAGCGGATTTGCATGGTGTGGAAAGCGGCGTTACCCCCACGAGATTTATGGACCTGAGTCTAGCCAAATGCGGTCCCGGATGATGCCAGGCCAATGGAGAAAAGACGTCCCGAACAGGTTGGAAAGTAACAATAAAATGTACAGCCTTTTATTTTGAAGGCACAGAGAAACAGAGACGAAGATTCAGCTTATCAATTATTACCTAATAATAACCCCGACTTGGCGCCTTCACACTCTCTCTCACACACACACACACACACACACACACACACACACACACACACACACACACGGAAAAAGGACACTGGTTAAGGGCGTACTGATGCACGTGCTGGAATTGCCTCGCTGGTGACCACGTGGTCTGGTGTGCGCGGCTCGCAGTTCAATACCCGATCCGGACGTGCAGCCTGGATGAGGTAAGGTCTGAAGGACGAACCGTCGCCTCGAAGTTGGTATGGACGAACTTCAGCACAGGTTGGACAAGCTTGCAGGTCAGCCGGATGGCGCAAAAGATCGGCGCAGAAGCGATTGGTGTCGACGAAGAACAAAGGCCAAAACACGTGTCGTTGGAGCGAAAACAAGAGAGTCCAGAGCAGGGTGTCATCCACGTGGCAAAATCCCAGGCAAGGCAAGATCGAACAGAGCAGGAGGTCGTCCTGTGCGCAGCAAAATCCTCGGCAAAAGAGAGTGATAATGCGCTCCGCGTGGGCTTTTAACAGACCCACACACGCCCTTTAAAATGTTCCAGAGCCTCCCATTGGCTGAGGCTTGTCGCATCCTCGCTAGGTGTTCCCGCCTCCTCACTGGTCACTTGGGCCTGTGCTTCTGGCCACGCCTTCCTGCACATTAGTAATGGCTTCTCCCAGCCACGAAGGCTTGACATCCTGCCTAACTCAATGCATATATGGTCTTTATTACTACACAATGGGAAAGGGCTAATCTTTACATTCAATAAGACATAACTGACTTCTGCAGGCTACATGTTGTCATGGAATTAACTATAGGGGGTCTGCCTTTATGGCACAACCACAACACTACCCCCTTCTCTCACCAAGGCTCGACCCGAGTCGTCCACATGGAGCGGCTGGGGTGAGCTGGCATTCTTTTAACATTACTTTTAGTGTGACACGTAGATGTGATTCCCCTAACATTTTAAACTCTAATCCCAAAGTGTGCGCCTTTTTTTTTTTTACATTTAAATGTACATTTTTAAACAAAATTTGTCCCTCCTAATGCATTGAGAATCTACCTAACAGATTCACACCCACAACCTTATACTGTTCACGTATTGCTGGAATTTTGAAACTAAACACATAACCTGTGGGCAACATTTTTACATTTTACACTAAACACAATTTATTTTACAAAAACTATGACCCAGGACCTGGACTTGAGGAATTAAAACTTGGAGCACTTGTTGCTGGAGTCATCTTCATGCTTCTTGCCTTGGTAGGTGGGCTAACAAAAACCGGCTGGCCCTGACCGGCATACAGGCCATTTGAAGATCAGGGCTATCTAAATCTTCACAATTGCCCACATGGATCACGTTTTCTTTCTCGAGCAGGGTCACTCGAAACATAGTCCAAATGTGTGGCGTTAATGCCACTCAACAGGTGATCCATGTGTGGCAAGATGATGAGGTAGCCAAGAGGTGTTACCATGGAGATGGGTGTGGCCACTGAGCCAGTGGTCCATAAGGTGATGTGTGATGGGATGATGGGAGTGAGTCATGGATAGCAGCAAGATGCTGCGACGGCAAGGTGTTCCTCGTGATGGTCCTGGATCGGGGAGGAAGAGAAGACGCAAAGAGCAAAACAGGAAAAGACACGGTGGCACATGCAAAACACAGGTATGACAAGTGGGTGAGACGAACGCCGGCAGAGTGAACTCGAGCCTGGCCCTACCCGTTCGTGCCCCCCACCGTTAACTACACTACCCTAGCCCTCCTTGTATTTACAATTCGTCTCTACGTCTCGTCTCCCCCGTCCCCTCTTTATTTCAAATTCATCCTCAACTCCCCCCAGGCTCTCCCAGGAAGGAAAGGCGGAATGAACACAATGTTTCGTACTCACATCGTGATGCATCTTACCAATCAAACATTGAGTCGCATGGTGCGAAATCCATCCCCTTTTGGATGGTTGTGGATGGTGCGAAGGTGTCTTCACAAAATTCTAACTACTCTGACATCATTACACATTTTAATCTCCCTGGGGTTGTACCCTGCCAATCGGCCTTCTTTAAACTATGTGGTTCTAAGAACCAGAATTCCCATTGCCCACACTGTGCTACCCTCCGAATTTGGGTCTAACCCCACAAATTTTCCATTCGTGCCCTCGCACAATTTCTGGGCTGGGTCGTGTGGCTCTACCAGCAGGTCTACCTACCTGCACCCCTCCATTCACTGCAGCTGCCTCCCGAGCTTGCCTGCTCCTCACACTAATCTATCTGGGGAAGGCTCTCCTTGGCGCTTACCCCCTCGATGCCCCCCTTGGCATTGGGCAACCCGGGTCCCTTTCCTGGATCCTCGGGCCCCACTCACTTTAACCTAACTGGCTCCCTGAGCCTACCTGCGGCATTACCTGGCCGACGATCTCCCAGTGATGGAGTGCCCCAAATAACTATTTCTACCAATTAAGCCACACACCCAGCCATTCCACCGCCTCATGCACCTTACAAAAAAAAAAAACTATCTCCACAATCAGCACCACAGGTGTCAATATCCATGCAATTTACCTGTACCCTCTATCTA
The DNA here is from genome assembly GCF_964187855.1 of Myxine glutinosa. Taxonomy (NCBI): domain Eukaryota; kingdom Metazoa; phylum Chordata; class Myxini; order Myxiniformes; family Myxinidae; genus Myxine; species Myxine glutinosa. The sequence goes on along the minus strand of NC_136269.1, from coordinate 47,422,207 downwards.
ACTTTAAACTACCCACCCGGGCTTTCGTGAATGGGTTCCACTCCCCCCATTCAATCCTTCGCACCATGCATTCCACACCATTCATTTCACACCATTTATTTCCACACCATTTATTTGCACACCAAATATTTTCACACCACAACACCATTTATTCTCAAACACAGCATCATTTATCTATCTAATTTCCCCTATAACTCGTGCTTCCCCGTCGTCCCTTTACACGACACAAACCCTTTGTTAACAACCAGATAAACTCTCTCTGTCCCCACTACTGTTCATGGTCACTACTTAAATCTTTGTCCCTATGGTCTCTCTAGATCCCTAACAATTATCCTAGCCCTCCCTCAGCTAGTGCTTCGGTGCCCCCCATGGAGCAACCATTGCTGGCCCCTACATGGGCCGAACAATGCCATCCTCCTAAACTAGTGCTCATGCCCCCCCCCCCCCATCGTGGGGAATGGTCACACCACCATACCCACACGTGGGGGGTACAATACTCCCCCAGTTTTCTACACTACGAGCCCCTCCCTGTGGAGGTACCTGGTCGCACCTCGGCCTCTAAGGCCAGAGCGATCCATGAGGGTGCCTGCTCGCCTGCATAGGGTCTTAACTGGTCAGCATGGACGATCCGAGGGAGAGCTCTTGGTCCCATTTTAATTTTTATGACCACATCACAACTTTGGGCCAGGACGACCCTCCGGCCTTGCCAAGGCGACATGAGCTTAGGTCATCTGCCCTTCCGTCTCTGGGGATTGAAGAACCAAATCTTCATCCCCGGAGAATATGGGCTCACCTGGCTCCGATGGTCGTACCCGCGCTTCATTTTAGCACCTGCCAGCTGAAGTTGGCGGCGTGCGAAGGTGTGGACCCTCCCAATGCCTTCCTCTAAGGGACGGGCTTAGCCCTCCCCCGGTGGTTTATCAGGGTGCTCGGGTACGGGCCCACATAGCAGATCGGCGGGAGCCCGTAACACCCGCCCGTACATTAGCAGCGCCGGGCTACATGCGGTGGCCCCGTGCTGACTAGTGCAGTAGGCCATTAACAAATATGGGAGCTGTTCGCCCCAATCGTCCTGATGGGTGGTGGTGAACAGGGCCAATTGCTGGATCAGGGTCCGATTGAACCTTTCCACCATCCCGTCAGATTGTGGTCTCAAGGGTGTTGTTCTGGTTTTCCGAATTGACAGGAGCCTGCACACATCTTTTAACAATTGGCTTTCAATATTTCGCCCCTGTTCGGTGTGCAGCTCCTCTGGAATCCCGTGTCGACATACAAATCCTTCCACGTAGGCCTGTACCACTACCCCGGCTTCTTGGTTAGGGAGGGCATAGGCCTCCGGCCACTTGGTGAAATAGTCCATAACCACGAGGATGTACTTATTACCTTGGCGGGTGCGGGGTAGTGGTCCTAATATGTCCATAGCCACCCGCTCAAGGGGGGGGCCCTACCTGATGTAATTGAAGAGAGGCCCTTATCCTCAGTGCTGGGCCCTTTTTAGCAGGACAGGTTTCGCACCTCCGACACCAGTCCTGTATATCGCGCCCCATATTCACCCAATAGAACCTCTGGCGGACCCGAGATGTTGTCTTTGTTCTGCCCAAATGGCCGCCGGGGCGGGTGCCATGCACCTGCTGTAAAATGGTGGTCTTGAACTGTTCTGGGACTATCACCAGCCAGGAAGTTTTCTCAGAGGGAATCTCTACCCACTTGTGGTACAAGATGGTACCTTTTAATTCCAGGGTTTGCCATTGAGCATTGGGCTCAAATGCCTTTGTTGGTGCCCCGAGGGGGGGTTACCTCTTCCCCACTAGGTCTCTTTCCCAATCGAACCCATTCGTACACCGGTCCCAGTACGGGATCCTCCCGCTGGGCCGTGCTCCAAGCCAAAGTTCCGAATTCCTCATCAGCGGTTAGTGGCAAGATTGGCCCTCTCACCCGGGCTGTGCGAACTACGAAAGCAGGGGTGGGGTCTGCCAATTGTTCCCTGTCCTCGTGTCTCATGCAGAATTTACAGTTTTCCCCAGACAGGGACGTCGAGAGAGTGCATCGGCATTCCCATGGGCCTTCCCGGCCCTATGGGTCACACTAAAATCGTGCTGCTGCAACTTTTCCAACCATCTTGCAATTTGGCCCTCAGGTTCCTTGAACTGTAGGAGCCATTACAAGGAGGAATGGTCAGTTCAAACCAAAAATTTCCGCCCGTAAAGGTATGGGTGGAAATGGCTCATGGCAGACAGCATAGCCAATAACTCGTTACGAGTAACACAATAATTTCGCTCGGGCCTACTCATGGCACGACTGTAATACACAATTACTCTCTCCATGCCCCCCTGTGTCTGGGGCAAGACCGCATCCAATCCCTCCTGGCTTGCATCCGTGTCTAGGGTAAACGTCCCGTCATCGGTGGGGTAAGCTTGAACGGGTGCAGATGTCAAAGACCCCTTCAATGCTAGGAAGGCCTCATTGCACTCCCTTGTCCAATTAAACCTCGTCCCCTTCTCCGTAAGCCGGTGAAGGGGCCTGGCTAGCTCCGCAAATTTTGCCACAAAGCGCCTGTAATAGGAGCAGAGTCCCAAAAACCCCCATACCTCTTTGATGTTACGAGGTGCGGGCCACTCCTCTACCGCTGCAATTTTTCCTGCATCTGTTTTTACCACCTCGCGACTTATGACGTGACCTAGATAGGCCACCTCTTTGGCGAACAAAGTGCATTTGGCCAGACTCAATTTCAACCATGCATGTCTGAGGCACCCAAACACCTGGTCCAAATTAGCTATAGCCTGGGGAAATGTTTTAGCATGTACCAGGACGTCATCCAGGTACACCAGGCATGATTGACATGGCATGCCGCCCAGCACATGCTCCATTAATCGTTCAAAGGTGGTGGGGGCGTTACACAAACCAAACGGCATCACAGTGAACTGATACAGCCCCTTACCTGTGGAAAATGCCGTTTTCTCCTTCCCTGCCCTATCCATCTCCACCTGCCAATACCCACTCTCTAGGTCCAAAGTTGAGAAACAATTTGAGCCTGCAACGGCATCGAGGGTATCGTCAATTCTAGGCAGGGGATAGGAGTCCTTGAGTGTCACATTGTTTAGTTGGCGATAATCCATGCAAAACCGTGTGGTTTCATCTTTCTTTTTAACCAACACAACCGGTGACATCCAAGGACTTCCTGAGGACTCAATGATACCTGCATTGAGCATTTTTTCTACCTGCTCATCAGCTTCCTCCCTCTTGCTTCAAGGGAGCTGTCTGGCAGGCTGACGAATAGGCCGGGCCTCACCGGTGTGGATCTGATGTTTCACCAGGCCCGTACGTCCAATGTCCTCGGAGGACAAGGAGAATATGTCCAAATGGGTTTCGATTAATTTGTGTAAGGCCTCCCGCTGGGTCTCCTCCAACTCTACACTACTCTGGTTTACCATCTCGCAAATGGGATCGGGCCAATTCCTATGAGTTTCTAGAGACTCCCTCCGGTACTGGCTCGGCTGGATGTTCTCGTCCCTCACCTCTGCGACTTCATTAACTGGGGTGCAGCTGGCTATCTTCATGCCCTGCCCTATAGTGCGTGGTTCTGTACTAACATTAATTACCCGGACGGCCACCACTGGCCCGTCCGTTTTTACGACGGTACGGCCCACGACTAAGCCCGGGACGGGCTGCTCTGCCATCGGTTCAACCAGGCCGCAGGACTCCTGCCAGGTTGGGCGAGCCCGCCATCGGGCCGGCACTATTGCCTCGGCCCTCGGGGGAATGGTCACGGCCTCAGAAGCCTCCAGCTCCATCCTTTCAGCCGTACTCACACCCTCTAATGGCAGCTCATCTATTCCCACCTGCAGGATCCCGCGGCACAAATTGATTTTGCAACCGCTGGCATTCAACAAGTGCAGTCCGATCAGGCATGGGTCGCACAGCTCCGCTACCCAAACATCTATCCTCCTTTTAACCGACCCCAACTTGAGGGTCACAAAACCACGTCCTATGATGGGGGCCGTTACCCCGGTAGCCAACTACAAGCTATGATTTTCCAGACTCCGGATGTGATCCCAACTGTCTGCACTCGAATCAAGGACCACAGGGCTGATGATCGTGGCACTTGCTCCTGTGTCCACTACGGCGTCTACCCCCACGCCAGCAATTTTGCATCTAATTGTCAAACTACCAATGCCAATTTGGCCACAATAAATGACCTGTCGCATCAATGAGGGCTCTTTACCATCCTCCTTTGCCAAACACGGCCCTGCACGCTCGACACCTATTAGTTTCACGGGGCCTGGCGGGGGGGGGGGGGGGGTGTTTGGGGTCGGCTAATCCGATCCATTCGGGGCGGTGTTGGTGGTCCCAGGTGCCGGGGTCCATCCGTGTGTGGGGCTCTGCAGTCCCGCGCCCGATGACCCAAGCGGCCACAGTTGTAGCACCTCACCTGGTAAGGTGCGGGCCTCAGAAATTCCGAATTACCCCCCCTATAGATCCGAGTTGGGGTATTCGGTGGTGGCCCACCGCGTGCCATCGCCGGAGCCACCTGCCATGGTCCAGACCCCGCTAACCGCTGGTCCACCAGCCTTTGGACCATGTCCTCCAGGTCCGTGCCCCTTTCAGGGGCGGACCCTCTCAGGGACCCGCCACTAGCTATGGGCCCTACCTGTCTCACTGCTACCACGTGGCGCTCGCCCCCCCCCCCCCCGGGCCAAGGGTCTCGCTGCTTCCCAACGGGCTGCAGCGTCGGCCGCCTGGCTCAGGGTCTGCAGGCGCCACATGGCCAGCTGCTGCCGAAGCTCAGGGTCTGAAAAGGCCTGTATGAAGTGGTCCAGTGCCAAGCTTTCCTGGGAGGTCGCAGCCATGTCCGCATGGGCTATCCCCACTGTGCGGCAAATGTCGTAAACCAATTCCCCGATGGTCTCCTGGGGTTTCTGTTTACGCACCGCGAGCTGAGCTTTAACAAGCTTGCTCTGCTGCTCCACCCCAAACTGATTAATTAGGGCCGAACAGAGATCTGACAGGGTGATAGCACCCAGTGGTAAAGCTGTCAAGACCTCCGCCGCCACGCCGCGCAGTGCTGCTACCAGGTGTATCCCACCTTCGTCCAGCCCCCAACCGTTACCCTTAACACACATGGTCTAACTGGGCCAGGTACGCCTGCAGGTTGCTCTTGCCGTCGTACGGCGCCAGCGATACCATGCGGGTGCCGGAGGTACGAATCCCGCACGCCGGTCCCTGCAGGACCTACGCCGCACCGACCCCCTCCGGTACCCACGGTGCACCACCTATTTGGGACTCGCGCCCCCTATTCATCCCACTGACCCCTATCCCGGTCGGTGTCGATGCCTGAGATGGTCGATTACCCCTCGCATCCCATTCCGTACTTGCACACTCTGCTGCTCACACTCTCTCCACACACTCCGTACCATTCGTACCCCTCACACTTGGCCATGCACAAATTCCCGGGTCTGTCCTTTCTCCCAAGCTTGCCAAACACCCCATCGCACCAAACACATTCCCGAAATCGCCACTCACCTCGGGACTCACCTTCTCCCGGTCCTCTTCAAGAACCTGTAAACTTTCTATTTGATTAACAGGTATTTCTTCATCACGATGCGAGCACCACTCTTGCACACATTCCATCAATTCCTTCCGTAATTCATTCTCCGTCTCTCCTTCTGTCTTTTTAATTTCAATTATTCCTTCTTCCAAAGTTACCTCATCCAACTTCTGTTTTACCTCTGTTATTTGCCGTTGCACCTCCAAAATCTCCTCTTCTAAGGTTAACTTCGTCGGTTCCTCTACCCCCCGCGTCAATACTTCCATTGCCCCAGTCAGTTTGGCCATGCTGTCCTTCAGCCCTCGCTGGACGCGCATCTCACCCCGCTTTACCTCGTCACGTGCACCTGCGAACTCCTCGCCCATCCTACGCCCAAATTCCTCCCCCATGGTGTCCATCCGATCACCCATTTTATTCATTTCACATCTCCCCTCCTCCCTCCTGTCCATTCTATCACCCATTTTATTCATTTCACATCTCCCCTCCTCCCTCCTGTCCATCCGATCACCCATTTTATTCATTTCACATCTCGCCTCCTCCCTCCTGTCCATTCTATCACCCATTTTATCCATTCGATCAATTATTTTGTTCATTCCACATCTTCTTTCTTCTCTAATTCTATCCATCCCATCACTCATCCTCTTCATTCCCACCTCAAAGCATGCTCTCATTTGGGTCATGAACAACTGCATGTCTATAACCCCTGCTTGCACAGCCGGTTCGGCCTCTGCCGCTAGCTGTGCGTGCAAAGCGCCGCCATCTTCTCCACTCCCGACCGTGCCATGATTATCTCCAAGGTCAATCTGTTCCTTTGTGCCCTGGGCCATTAATTTATCCTCATTCTCCACATTTTCTATTCCCACCAGAACCTGCTCGTTTTGGCCAGGCATCATGCGAATTTAATTTTAATTTCTTTTAAATTTGTTTTAAACTAAATTTCCACTCGCTCGTAATTTCGTAGTATGCTAAGCGCACTGCAGGTCCAATCCCACTCCCGGACAGTGTTGCGGTGGTTCAAATTATCCCACTCCTTAACAACAATTTGTTGCGGGGGCCGGGTTCAAAACCCCCTTCTTGCACAACAATCTTTTTGCGTGATTCCCATCGGTTAATACTGGAGAATCACGAATACCTTCAAGGTGCAGGGATCAAGGTGCACACACGTGCCGAAGAACCGCACGATCAAACCCTCGCTTTCACACACCTTATTCAATTGCATGCCGAGCGGATTTGCATGGTGTGGAAAGCAGCATTACCCCACGAGATTTATGGACCTGAGTCTAGCCAAATGCGGTCCCGGATGATAATAGGCTAATGGAGATAAGACGTACCAAACAGGTTGGAAAGTAACTTCAAAATTTACAGCCTTTTATTTTGAAGGCACAGAGAAACAGAGACGAAGAATCAGCTTATCAATTATTACCGAATAATAACCCCGACTTGGCGCCTTCACACTCTGACACAAACACACACAGGGAAAAAGGACACTGGTTAAGGGCGTACCGATGTACGTGCTGGAATTGCCTTGCTGGTGACGACGTGGTCTGGTGTGCGCAGCTCGCAGTTCAATACCCGATCCGGACGTGCAGCCTGGATGAGGTAAGGTCCGAAGGACGAACCGCTGCCTCGAAGTTGGTATGGACGAACTTCAGCACAGGTTGGACAAGCTTGCAGGTCAGCCGGATGGCGCAAAAGATCGGCGCAGAAGCGATTGGTGTCGACGAAGAACAAAGGCCAAAACACGTGTCATTGGAGCTAAAACAAGAGAGTCCAGAGCAGGGTGTCGTCCACGTGGCAAAATCCCAGGCAAGGCAAGATCGAACAGAGCAGGAGGTCATCCTGTGCGCAGCGAAATCCTCGGCAAAAGACAGTGATAATGCGCTCCGCGTGGGCTTTTACCAGACCCACACACGCCCTTCAAAATGTTCCAGAGCCTCCCATTGGCTGAGGCTTGTCGCATCCTGGCTAGGTGTTCCATCCTCCTCACTGGTCACATGGGCCTGTGCTTCTGGTCACGCCTTCCTGCACATTAGCAATGGCTTCTCCCAGCCACTAAGGCTTGACATCCTGCCTAACTCAACGCATATTTGGTCTTTATTACTACACAATGGGAAAGGGCTAATCTTTTCATTCAATGACATAACTGACTTCTGCAGGCTACATGTTGTCGTGCAATTAACTATAGGGGGTCTGCCTTTATGGCACAACCGCAACAATATAAAAGTGTGTATGTACAATTTACAAATCCAAAAAAATCCCAATAAAACAGGAGAGAATAAGAACGCAAGGAAACAACAAGTATAACAATTAATCATTTCATTTTTACAAAAACATAAAATAAAGCAAAACTACCAAAAATATATAAAGACTTGATTATTTAAGAAAGAGATAATACCAACTCATTTTGGCAAACTTCACAAACATTCTCTAAACACCATTTTTCCACAAACACGTCAAGTTCAGCCATGGCCTTGGAAAAATTAAATTCAAGTTTTACCCTTGCAGAAACCAGCGCAGTGAAAAACGTCATGACGTTGCATTGGTAAAGCGGTTTACCGTTACGCTTCTCCTTTCTTGACAAGTATGCAGCAAGTTTTGCTGTTGCTACAAAAACACAACAGTTCATATTTTTTGTCTTGTGTGCATTTATTTTTGAACCCAAAAATAAAGGAACGAAAAGTAAATCTGAAATTCAATTTGTGTGACACAATGTTCAACCAGTTAAATAATGGAAACAGTCTTTCACAGCCAATGAAAAAATGAAATACATCCTCATTTACAGAGCAAAAGGGGCAGCATGCAGATATTGGGGCACAATTCCTCACATATGTATTGCATGGGATGATCCAGTGGGCAATGCGCCACTGGAGATCTCCTGTTCTTTTGGTGATTTGTTTACAATACATCGCTTCCCATACAGGTTCAGTGGGGGGCCCTGCAGGGAGTAGTCTCTTCCAGCGTGTTACTCCGTTTAATGGAGGAACACAGAGAATTAGGGACACGCAACACCTATGCAGGCTCTTGCTGCTTGCAGCTTGCAACTCATTTGTCCCTGTGCTAAAAAGTGGAAGTTCTCTGGGGGAGCAGTCAAAAATCAGTTTAGGGAAGTATGACTCATCAGGATGTCCATGTGTATTCTGAGTCCATAATACCCGTAGCTGATGACCTTTTTGTACAACTTTCCTCAATATTAAGCCGATTGTCCTCTTGGACCGAATTCCTGTCATATTTGAAATTTCTTTCACAGTCTTCCACCCTACACCAGAGTTTGGCCGTAGGTGCCATACTTTGTTCATGCCTGCATCAATGAAGCATTGGCACAAATCACGGCTTGAATACATCATGGAAGAGAGGGTTGTAAAACAGAGGTTCAACTTCGAACATACCTGGGGAGTATGTGTCCACTTTGCGACTCACTGTAAGACCTTTCCAGGCATTGAGGATGCTCTGGTAGAATATAGGGAGCGTTGATGTATCCACATACTTGAGGTGGGTCAGGAATACTTCACGACCATAGCCAAGTCTGCCGGCCTGTTGCAAAATATGACAGGCCAATGGGTAGTTTGGCAGGTGCTCAACATATAGAAGGCGCTGAATGGAGCACAAGCGAAAGGCCATGAGGCGGGATTTCACGTGAACAAGGCCTTGACCTCCTTCAGATGAAGTATTGCATATTACGTTTGGCCGCAGCCAATGATGGCCTCCCCAAAAAAAGTCCACAAGTTTGGCCTGGATCATTCTAAGCAGCACTTCCGGCGGTTGTAGGCAAATAAATCGATGCCATAAAGTTGCAGCAATCAAGTTATTGGCAACTAAGACACGGCCCTTAAATGAAAGGTGCGGTAGGGCTCTTCTCCACAGGTTCAGTCTCCTCTCCATTTCTTCAATCAAGCCTTCCCAAATTATTTTCCATAAATTGTGTGGAACCAAGGGACACACCAAAGTAGTCGATACCATCTACCTTCCATTTTAAGTTTTCCGGAAGAGGAGGTAGATGTGTCGAGACAGGGAGGCAACTATTAAGGTATGGCACCCAAATAGCTTTGCTTTTCCTCCAATTAACTTTCAGGGAAGAAGCCTGGAAAAAGGTTCTCAAGGATTTAACAAGAGCATAAATATCCCGGTTGCTTCTGATTATGACGCACACATCATCTGCATACGCTGATATAGTCAGTGATGGACTTCTTGGGAAACACGTCAGGCCAGAGATATTCTCCCTGAGCGTACAAAGTAATGGTTCCATTGCTAATGCAAAAAGCAATCCTGAGACTGGGCAACCCTGCTGTACACCTCTCTTAACCTGTATGGGGGAAACGAGTTCATTGTTTACCTTAATTACACGAGAGATGCCAGTGTACAATAGAGATATGAAGGCTCTGAAATTAAACCCACAGCCACATGCTTCCAGAACACGCCACAAGAAAACATGATCAATACTGTCAAAGGCTTTTTCAAGGTCTAGAAAAATTATTCCAAACTAATTTTGATCGTGGTAAGTGCCCATTAAATCCCGAACTAAAAAAATGTTGTCATAAATGGATCGACTGGGGATGCAGAAAGTCTGATCGGGTAAGACCAGGTCACCCATGACTTTCTTCAGACGATTTGCCATCGCTTTTGAAAACAGTTTGTAGTCGGTGCACAATACTGAAATTAGTCTCCAATTCTCCATCTGCCGGAGATTTCCTGACTTTGGGAGGAGACTCACCACTGCTCTCCTTAGGCTTAATGGCATTGCACCAGTTCGCAGGGATTCTTGGATTACATTTAAGAGTTCCGGACCTAAAAGGTCCCAAAATTCCAAGTAAAACTCAGCTGGTAGGCCATCAATTCCTGGAGCTTTTCCAGATTCCATTTCAGCCAGAGCACATTCTAATTCAGGAAGGGTTAACGGCATATCCAGCTCCAGCCGTTGAGTCTCAGTCAGGGATGGGAGATGGGAGGTAAAGAGTTTCATCTTATCCTCACAAACATCTTTTTTTTCAAACAGTTCTGAATAGTACTTTCTAATGGTATTTTTTACCCCATCAGAATTTGCAATTACATTTTCACAGGGGTCCATAACTGATAAAATAAGCTGAGCTGGCTTCATTTCAGATTCAAGGTGGAAAAAGGATTTGCTAGGGCTATCTGATACTTTCATATTTTTTTATTCTTAATCTAACTAGTAATCCTGCAGCTTTCTCCTGCAATAGTTCTCGAAGTTGGGTCTTTCTTTCAAGGAGTAACTTATAGTTTGCCTCATTCTCTTGTTTCACCAGTTTGCTCTCCAGGTTTAGAATTTCAGTTTCTAACTGAGCCAGTGTGACTCGACTTTCATGAGTGACATGAATTAAACTGTTGGCAAAACAGCCTTATATGGGTTTTCATATTGTCCCACCACACGTCAATGGAAGCAAAACGGGGCTTTTTTTCAACTACTGCTATCCATAGGTTGCGAAAGGCTTCCTCAAAAAAGGCATCATCCAAAAGCCTCGTGTTAAATTTCCAATGGGCACTAGTATGTTTAAAATGAGGAAAGGATAGGCCCATAGTGACCATGTGGTGGTTAGAGAAGATAGAGGGGACAATATTTGAGAAGGTTATCATATTCCTAAAACGTGGGGTGATGTACCATCGGTCAAGCCTCGCTAAGGACACTTGAACATTGGAACATCGACACCATGTGTACTGTTGGTCATTTGGGTGTATCAAGTGCCATACATCAAGAAAACCCACGACGGAAAGAAAATGGGAGAGGTCACTATGGGCTTTGGGATGTGGTTCTGGTGAGTTCCTGTCCAATTTGGGCTCAACCGTGCAATTAAAATCACCCCCCATGCATTTGCACTGATTGAGGTCAAACAATTTTAATTGGTTTACCACGACAGTAAAGAAAGTTTTACGGTCAGTACTTTCACTCGGTGCATATACATTAAAAATAACAGTTTTTAGGTTATTAATCACCATTTCCAAGGAAGCAAACCGGCCCTTTATCACCTCCTGAAAGAGGCAAAAGTCAGGTACAAGTCCTGGTTTTACCAAGAACCCAACTCCAGCAGATACAGACGACTTGTTACTGAAGAAGCATTTACCTTTAAAAATGCTGCTCCAGTCAAGTTCAACCTTCTCAATGATATGAGTTTCCTGCAGTGATATCACATCAACTTGTTTCCGTTTGAATAAACTATTTACTTGGATCTGGCGGATGTTATTCGCCCCACCACCATTTATATTAAGAGTTGCAAGAGTGAATGTCTTAATATTTGTTTGTGAATTTTGTCTGACGCCGAGAAAACTCAAACTTTGCCTTTGTTATTATTTTCTTTAGTCGATGAAACTGTGATTTTGTTTGGTTTAGCTCCTCAGATTTTTTTAGGACCAGTTTTGCAGCCTGAATAAAGGAATAACATTCCGTTGTCTGTAAGTTTCATTTAGAAACGAGAGAACAAGATGAGGAGGGACTTGGGGCTGATCTACCATCGATTGTGATAAAACAGTCACATCCACCTCCTCCTCTGATTCCGATAAGTCAGACATTGCCCCAAAGGGGTCTGGGTCAATACCCTCGCCATTCCTGTTTTATGAACAAGTATGCCAGCATCTGGGGGGACCCAGAGTGTTGGGTTAGGGAAACATCGGCAGCCTGACTACGACTTTCCTCACATGGAGTCAAATCATTGTTTCCACACTCCTGTGGATTTGTGTTTACACCCTCATTTGTTAAATGGGCATAATGATGTTGGACCATAGTTTGATCACATTCATGTGGTCGGATTGATGATGTATCATTCATTCACAGACTCACTGTCAGCCATATTTACATCATCACACTCGTCCGTGCGGGTAATGGAAGCACCTTGTTGTACCATTTGAATCCCGTTACACTTCTCCAGGTGTTCCGTTTCATTTATTTGGTCCACGTTTTGCACTGAGATTTCAGGAGAATCCTGAAAGAGTTTCTGCACGGAAGGTTTGCACATGGAGCACAACCTTTTTACCAGCACCAGATGTTAACGACTCATCTCTTCGTTTACTCGTCACCAATTTATATTCGGTATCCAGAGCAACGCTTTGCCGAGGAGGAATAACTTTGGAGGTTGAGCTGATGGTTTCACCCTCATTGGGAACAATAAGCCGTGAATTAACGTTTACCTCCTCCTCGTTGGGAATGTTAGTTTGCATACCAGTAACCTCCTCCTCGTTGGGAATGTTAATTTGTGTACCGGTAACCTCCTCCTCGTTCGGAATGTTAGTTTGTGCAGTCACGGTAACCTCCTCCTCGTTGGGAATGTTAATTTGTGGCATACTGGTAACCTCCTCATTGGGAATGTTAGTTTGTGGCGTACCGGTAACCTCCTCCTCGTTGGGAATGTTAATTTGTGGCATACTGGTAACCTCCTCCTCGTTGGGAATGTTAGTTTGTGGCATACCGGTAACCTCCTCCTCGTTGGGAATGTTAATTTGTGGCGTACCAATAACCTCCTCCTCGTTGGGAATGTTAATTTGTGGCGTACCGGTAACCTCCTCCTTGTTGGGAATGTTAGTTTGTGGCATACTGGTAACCTCCTCCTCGTTGGGAATGTTAATTTGTGGCATACCGGTAACCTACTCCTCGTTGGGAATGTTAATTTGTGGCATACCGGTAACCTCCTCCTCGTTGGGAATGTTAATTTGTGGCGTACCGGTAACCTCCTCCTCGTTGGGAATGTTAGTTTGTAGAGTAAAGGTAACCTCCTCCTCGTTGGGAATGTTAGTTTGTAGAGTAAAGGTAACCTCCTCCTCGTTGGGAATGTTAATTTGTGGCGTACCGGTAACCACCTCCTCGTTTGGAATGTTAGTTTGTGGCATACCGGCAACCTCCTCCTCGTTGGGAATGTTAGTTTGTGGCGTACTGGTAACCTCCTCCTCGTTGGAAATGTTAGTTTGTGGCGCGAAAGACATTCGCTGGCGTCGAATCCACATGCGAGGCACGAGCGCCTGCTCTCGATGACTCGACATCTGCAGGGCCACCTGGCCTGTCCCGTGCTATTATACCACTCATGATTGAAGGAATTTTTGCAAATGCTTTAATTGACACAGGATCCACTGATAGTTATGTCGATTTTCGACTTGTTCAGAGGCATGGCTGGCCAATTCTCGGGACAAAATGCAAAATCTTCATGGCTTCTCAAGGGCTATGGCTCAGCACAAAGGGGGGATGTCGACTGAAGCTTGTAATTAAGGGTCGAATGTTTCCGGATGTACATTTAATGGTCTTACCAGCACGATGTGCAAAAGTTTTGCTAGGACACGACTTTCTCCCGCGACATGGGCGTTTGGCAATGGAATTTGGTGGTACTGATTCTCTTGCTGTGTGTGCTCTTGCAGGGATGGAAATTGAACTACTGTCGCTGTTTCCCAATATGACTACTGACTGTACTCCGGTGGCTGTTAAATCACGACGCTACTCACGGGCTGACACGCAATTCATTGCTGAAGAGACTGCGCAGCTGTTAAAGGAAGGTATTATAGAACCCAGTCGGTCGCCTTGGCGGGCCCACGTTTTGGTGGTTCGAACAGAATCGCACCGCAAACGCATGGTAATCGACTATTCGCAGACAATTAACCGGTTTACCCAATTGGACACCTACCCGCTCCCGGGAATGGATTCTCTGGTACAGCAGGTCGCACAATATTCGGTATACAGCACTTTCGATCTACGTAGTGCGTATCATCAAATTCCAATCTCTGAGGCAGATCGCATCTAGACTGCGTTTGAATCCGGACAGAGGTTGTACCAGTTCACCCGGCTGCCTTTCGGGGTCACGAATGGGGTAACGTGCTTCCAAAGGGCTATGGACGACTTCATCGCTAAGGAGAATTTAACCGATGTCTTTGTTTATCTGGATAATCTAATGGTTTGTGGGTACGACAAAGAACACCATGATGCTAATCTGAAGTGCTTCCTCGAGGTTGCGCACAAGTATCGCCTGACTATGAACGAGGCTAAAGGTCGCTATTCTGCTCGAACGATAGCTCTCCTGGGGTACACTATGACCCACGGCTCTATTGCTCTGGATAAGGAGCGTCTGCGACCCTTACTCGACATGGCCCCACACCGCGATCGAGCTTCTTTGAAGCGAGCTCTCGGGCTGTATGCCCATTACTCTAAGTGGGTTCAAAATTTTTCCAAGAAGCTCCGCCCGCTTGTCGATTGCGATGCGTTCTCCATGAGTCGCGCTGCCGCTGTGTCGACGATAGATGAAAACAAGTTCTTTGTTTTGGAAAGCGATGCTTCGGATCACGCGATAGCTGCTACTCTCTCTCAAGTGGGGCGACCTGTGGCCTTCTTTTCAAGGACTCTCTCCTCCGCGGAACGACGACACTCGTCTGTTGAAAAGGCGGCATATGCCATTATTGAGTCTATCAGGCGCTGGCGGCCATATTTGCTTGGCAAATGTTTTGAGATCATTACAGACCAACAAAGTGTTGCCTTTATGTATGACACGCAACATGCTCAACGCAATAAGATTGAGAAAATCACTCGCTGGCGGATTGAACTAGCCGATTTCTGTTACAAAATCAAATATCGCCCAGGGAGGGATAACCTCGTTGCCGATGCTTTATCGCGGCCTGCGATGTGTGCGAGCCTCACCTCTTTTGAGGATCTGCGCAGTTTTTCATGACACCTTGTACCATCCCGGCATGACGCGTTTCGCTCATTATGTATGCAGTCGTAACTTGTCCTGCGAACAGCCGGCGGCTCCACACGGCAGGGCTTTCTGCAGCAAAAGGTCCCTCCTTACTCGTCTGCTTCAAAAGCTGCTTGCCAATCTGTTGCGTGGCAGGACGTATATCTCCTCATCTGCACGCGCGTCTCTGAAGCTCTCTCCTCTCTCTCATCTGGCCCCCTCGCTCAACTGGCGGTGGGGGCTTCCCGTGATGGGTTATATAGCCACGCCCTACCAAGCCATGCCCACCGATTCCTGGTTGGTCGTAAGGGCTTCTTGGCTCCACCTCTTGATGACGATGGGCGGGCCATGCCCTTCTTCTCCGAGTTGGAGCACATGGGCAATGGCGGCGAATGCTGTTGGAGATGTAGGCGAATGCAGTTGGAGATGTAGGCGAATGCAGTTGGTAATGGAGGCAACTGCTACGGAAAAGGGGCTCTATCTTATTTGATTTGGTGCAACATAAGATCGACTATTGGACGCATGGCCTTAACTGAAACACAGAATAATGATATAACTATAGAGAGGTTATATGATTGGCTACGTGCTTGTACATGGACTAGCTAAGGTGCTCATTTCAATTAACAGCCAATTAAGGGGGAAATGTACACAGGGGTTATTTATAAGGAATTTTAATACTAAATTTGATGTGAAGGTTCTAAAAACTGCAACACAGCACCCTCATTCCTCACGGGACGTCCCGGCCTGGAAACTTTAACTTAATGTGACACTCAGGTGTAGTTCCTTCTACAATTAACCTGACCCTGAGTGTGACAGTTTTAAAACACAATAAATATGTCCCCCTATTACGTTGCACCCTACCTAACTGATTCACGCCCACAGCTAACCGAATTACGGAATGGTTTTCAAACTACACATTTACGGTGGGGAGCATTATTTACAGGTGACGTTATTTGACTATTTACAAAACTGCAACCCAGGACCTGTTATTTTTCTTTTAGGAAACAAAAAGAATCCTGTGGGAGGGAGGAGACAGCATGCACTGCATTGACGCACCAGCACCAATAAACACCAAAGCACCACATCAAAGAGCACAGTCACGCACCATCCAGTGCGACATTACACAATAATAAAACAAAATAAACACACTGATGGTCTTGCTCTTCTGCTCCCTCTGCTGGCCGTCGTTCTTCCAGATGTTCTCTTTCTCGGTCTTCTTTGCTTGCGGCCTATTTGGACATAATAAAACAAAAGCACAAACCGTGTCCATGTTTTTATTTGTGGCCAACAGGGGCCGACTATGGTGGTCCACCTCTATGGCTTGGTGCCACCTCACCGAGGTCCGCAAGCAAGATCTTTCTCTGGCCAACCTGGCCGCTCCCAGCAGAGGGGCCATGCCACACAACGTGTTGTCCATAAGTGGTGCTCGGCCACAGTACTGTGGTCCATAAGTGGTGCATGGATGCAGGCAGCTTGCAGCGGGAATTCGGGCACACAATGGCGGGCTCCTGCACGCTCCCCCTCAATGCCCAGAGAGCACGGGTCATGGGTGGGGAAGGAAGCAACAACAACACAACATGCATTTTAAGGCCATGTTCCCTGCTAGAGCTGGGGTTAGCCTCCTAAGGCTAAGTTTCCCTTCCTGGGGAAGGAAGACAAAGCAGAATTAGCGAGGGGTAAGGGCGCAAGGGTACACATCAACACAGGTAATGCAGGGCGAGGTGTGCACGGAGAGCAAAGTGAGAACTGATCCCCACCGGCTCCCGCAATACCCACAGCCCGGCATGGACCGAGGGCTCACGTCGGCTAACCGTTGGTCTCACCGCTGCTCCAGTCCACGTCGATGCCTTCCTCGCATGCTCACACGCATACGCGACCCCTTTTACACTCACCAAGCCCAGCGTCTCAGCGCCTCTCATGCATTCCACACACTCCGTCCATTCCACCACTGCACTCCCGGTTACACACCACACCTCTCGCGCACCTTCTTGCGCACACTCGTCGTTCGCACACTTCCTTAACACACCTCTTCACGCCCACTCCTCGGTCACATCCTCTGTGACAACCATGGATGTGCACTCTTTTGCACACCCGATCACGCGCTTCGGTGCACCCTCCCGCACACGCGCCACCACTAACTCAGGTGTACACTCTCGCACACGTTCCACCACCAGCTTACTCTCCGTGTCACACTCCGTACACTTACGCTCTGACGTGCCTTCTCGCTCGCACTCGGTATCACTCTCATCACCGCACGTACACTCTGTATCGCTCTCACTCTCTGTGTCACATTCACTCTCCGATGCACACTTTTTTCTTACACACGCGCCATTTTCTCTCACACAGCACCAAACGGACCTCCCACAAATGCCCGCGGTACGCTGGGATCACAAGCGCGCGAAATTTCTTTTCGCGCCAAACACTTTTCCGAAAAACCTTTTCGCACCATACACAGCCCGTCTCACCTTTGGGATCCTCCTCTCCATGCGCACCTGAAAATCTTTATAAGGATTAGCAAGTACGGCATCAGGATGTGAACTTAGACTTTGTGCACAATCCATTTCTCCCTTCAATTCCTGGGCTACCGCCGTCGTCTTTTCAATTTCAATTCCAACTACTTCCTTTTCTTTATTCACCTCGACGACCGCTGGCTTTATCAAAATTCCCTCTTCTACCTCAGCGGTCGCCGGCTTCCCCAAACCCCGGGTCGCGATCTCTATACCCGTCATTTTAACCGCGCTTTGCTCCAACTCGCTCAACCTGCGCTCCTCGAGTCGCGTTACCTCGTCGTGCACCCGTGTGCCCCTCCCGCTCAACCTGCGGTTAACCTCCCTCTCGGCTTCCCTTACCTCATATGCGGCTTGCCCCCTCGCCAACCCCTCATTAATTTATTTGGCTTGGCTAATTATGCCCCCAGTTTGTCCCCTAATCTGCTTCCGAATCCCTCCAATTTGCTTCCTAACTTGTTTCCTACTCCTCCCAATTTGCTGTTTAATCCCTCACATTTGTTGTCTAAACCCTCAAATTTGGCTCCTAGCCCCCCGAATTTATTGTCTAACCCCTCAAATTTATTGTCTATACGGCTTTCCAAATTACCTAACCCTTCCTTCAATTCCCGAGTGGACTTATCGCTTTGGGTGTCCAACTTTGCCATCATTTGAATCATAAAGACTCGCATGTACACTGGCATCGCGGGCTCGGCTGCCGCGACCACGTGCGCAGCGCCATCTCGTGCGCCTCCAACCTCATGCAAGGCGCCGCCATCTTGTGTGCCTGAAATCTCCGCTACCGCATTCGTATTGCCCTCCTCCTCCATTATTCCCACTGTCTCCCTGGGGTCCTGGGTCGACTCTACCCCCTCTTCTAGCTCCCCTGCCGGCATCCGATCACCTTGATCATCCATGGCACGATTTTAATTTGGATTTTATAACAAAATTTCGGCCACTCGTAATTTTTTTGACCAAATTTTTCAGATGTTAACAAATTTGGTTCGGGTCCAAATCCCACTCCCAGACACCAATTGTTACGGATCTCAGACGTCGGGCTTCCCCTTATCAAGGAGGGGTTAGCCCCTTGTCTGTAACTGACCAACATGAGTCCTGGAAATCCCAACGCTCCTTCCCGTCGGGAGCAGCCAGGGTAATTGGTCAATGAAAAGTCCCAAGGACCTGAGTGAACTATAGAATAACTATAGAATAAATAATGATATAACTATAGAACCTCTCTATAGTTATATCATTATTCTGTGTTTCAGTTAAGGCCATGTATCCAATAGTCGATCTTACGTTGCACCAAATCAAATAAGATAGAGCCCCTTTTCCATAGCGGTTGCCTCCATTACCAACTGCATTTGCCTACATCTCCAACTGCATTCGCCTACATCTCCAACAGCATTCGCCGCCATTGCCCATGTGCTCCAACTCGGAGAAGAAGGGCGTGGCCCGCCCATCGTCATCAAGAGGTGGAGCCAAGAAGCCCTTACGACAAACCAGAAATCGGTGGGCATGGCTTGGTAGGGCGTGGCTATATAACCCGTCACGGGAAGCCCCCACTGCCAGATGATATGCATTGTCAGCTGTGAGACCTTATTGTGGTCATTGTGGCTGTGAGATCAGGGGTTCTTAACTTTTCTAGTGTCGCGCCCCCTTTAGCAATTGTTGCTCGTCTCCACGCCCCCCTCCACCTACATCTGATGAAGCCGCTCGTTGGGGAGAGCGCGAGAGGGGTTTCCCCTCTCGCAGGGGGGGGGGGGGGGGTCTGGGGATCCCCTCGCGGGGGGTCCCCCCCAGGAATTTTTTGAATTCTAGGTGCTCTGTGGTGCATTCTGAGGGGTTTGTTCGTTGATATTGAAGCCAGCCAGGGCTGGGCCCTGGGCCCTGGCTATTGACTTAGATTCCAGTTAATTAATCTGTCGGAAGAAAAAAAGAAGTGTTAGTTGAGACTGAAACAAACTAGGAATTATATAAGGCGCTATCTTTTCAGTTAATTAATTTTTTTCAGTAGGGGGATTATAATTCCCGTTTGGGGTTATTTAGACGTTTATACTGCCATCCCGCGCCCCCTCTGAAAATTGCTCACGCCCCCCTTGGGGGGCGCGCCCCACAGGTTAAGAACCGCTGCCTTATATAGACTTTCCAAATCATGTCCAATCAATTGAATTTACCCCACGTGGACTCAAATCGAGTTGAAGAAACATCTCAAAGATGATCAAGAGAAATGGGAGGCACCTGAGATAATTTTCAAGTGTCATGGCAAAGGGTATGAATACTTATGTCAATGTGATATTTCAGTTTTTTCTTTTAAATAAATTTGCAAAATTTTCTAAAATCCTGTTTTCTCTTTGTCATTATGGGGTATTGAGTGTAGATTGATGAGGGAAAAAATGAATTTAAACGATTTCAGCATAAGGCTGCAACATAACGAAATGTGAAAAAAGTGAAGGGGTCTGAATACTTTCTGAATGCACTGTATATTGTTACGGGGTCCTCCCCTATCCCCTGGTCTCGGTAAACCTCCGAACCCCGAGATGGTCCCCGGCAGAAAGATATGTTATCCTTGGTTGAAATCAATCAAATCAATAATGAGACCACAGCAAGGGTTATGAACAAACAATAATATATGATAAATCACACCGGAATCACGACACAAATAATAAGAGCAATTCGCCCTACAATCACTATTTCAAGATGGTACCACCTTATCTATTCCTTTAACCCCAACTCACAGCACTCCCCCAATGTCTCTGTACCCCTCCAAGGCGAAGTCAATTCGCTCCAGCGATCGTTGGATCAATGCCCGATCGCAATCAATTGAGTCGTGGACGATCGAAGCAACCCATAGGTCATGTGGTCCAACACCCAGCACAATAGCGGTGGAATGGGAAACCTCCCAAAGATGCGCTCCAACGTAAACGTTTGCGGTTCAATCAGCGAGTCTCCTTATAACCCTCAAAAGCCACTTTCTTGCACAGCCGTCCCTGGCAACCCACCGGGGAATAATGCCCGGCCGACGCGACAAAAACCTTTTCACTGAAGTGAAGGTAGCGCACGTGGCGAAATGGCGGACGGCTTTCACTCGAGCCGGGCTTCCAGGCAAGGACACTCCGGACCCACAATGTAGATACCCGACTACGCAGGCTCAACAGCACTCCGGCGATGTCACCTATCGCATGAACTTCCTTTCAAGGCCTCAAAGTTCACTCGCACTGCCCGCTCGACGGCTCGGTCTGGAGCTTCAACAAAAACGTCTTTCCACGATCTCTTCATGCGTCTTCTTCCTCGCTCCCTTTCTCTCCGGGTCCCGATCCGGATTTCCGGCCACATTTTACCAGGAGCGCTTTTAAACCTTTTAACCACAATAACCCTTACTGAGAACCAACAATAATAATAATACCAACAATAATTAGGGCCAAATCCGTAACACTTCCCCCCCTCAAGAAAGAAAGTTTGAACACAGCGAAAACTTTCTTTGTAGGCAAATTCTTGACCAACACAAGTAATCAATGTTTCCCCAAAAATAAATTAACAAACTTTCACACCACCCCCAGAGCTTTCCCAAAATTACTTCCCTCTGGACAAAGCATCAGCCACGACATTGTCCCGGCCCTTTACACGTTCAATTTCCAAGTTGAACCCCTGCAAAGCCAAACTCCATCTCATCAACTTCTGATTTTTATTTTTCATTTTTTGAATGAAGGTTAAGGGGTTGATCAAAAATCCAAAGTCCAGCAAATCGATAGCACTTTTTCTGGGAGGCCGAGCTGAGGGCCAGGTTCCATGGTGGGTGGGTGGTGAGGCCTGGACATATTCACTACATGGACGCCTTTAGAAACGTGGAGTTCACGGTTAATCCATGTAGGAAAGTTCACTACATGGACGCCTTTAGGAACGTGGCATTCACGGTTAATCCGTGTAGGAATCTTGGCTTGGCTGCTCCGCAGCATTCAGTGCTTCAACTCTTTCTAACTTTCCTGACAATTATGGTTGGACCACTTGTCACAGTAGTCACCTGAATGGCGGTCTCTTTCTCGGCCACTGCTCTGATAATCCTTCCTTCGGGAACTGTCATAACTCTGGAAGCCTCCATAATAATATCGATTGCGGCCACCACCACTACTACTCCGTGGTCCTCCTCTGTAGCCCCCTCGACCCCTAGGAAATGCCTTCCCTACTGTGATGGCCCGACCCTCCAACTCCTTGTTATTCAGATCCTTTTCTGCCTCTCTGGCATCCTTTGAGTTTTCAAACGTGACAAAGCCAAACCCTCTTGACTTTCGTGTCTCCCTGTCTTTTATCAGCAGCACTTCCAAAAGCGGTCCATATTTGCTGAAGGCAGACTCCAGAACATCTTCCTTTGTTTTGAAGTTCAGTCCCCCTACAAAGAGCTTGCCAATATTGCCTCCATCCCTGATGTGCGTGTGCTGACACTTAGTTTCAGGGTATTTCCTCTTCTCTTCAGGGCGCTTCCTACTAGGCTTTTCAACAAACATCGGGTTACCAGCAACTTGGCCACCGGCCAAATCATTCCCGATAACAAAAGATACTCCTTCTACAGGAAGAGTGGCTTGTAAACCGACGGTGACCGGTCCTGACACCAAATCGGACTCCAAATGGATGACATGAAGTGGAGCACGAACACAGCCACCAATCCCCTGTAAATGAACACTATCACCAGTTGCCGTCTCCTTGGACAATGGCAAGATGCCTTCAAGCATTAAAGATTGATGTGCTCCTGTGTCCCTCGCCACGTGCGAGGTGCCACCGTTTTCTACCCCTACTGCCAGCCCTTCATCAATTGTCTCTTCTTCCCCCAATGCTACCTGTGGGTCCTGGGTTATTAATTATATCTCCTCTCCCTCATCATTTACCCCCACAGGCATCCGACCGTCTAGGCTAGCCATGGCACGAATTAAAATTTTGGATTTTAATAAATACATTTCGGTCGCTCGTAATTTGAGTGCGTTAAGCGCACTTCGGGTCCTAATCCAAACTCCTGACACGAATTGTTGTGGCCAATATGCAAAATTGGTGCCCAAAATTTGGTCTAAAAAATTTCGTCCCAGGTTCCAAATCCCCACTCCTGACCACCAATTGTTGCGGATCTGTCGCCGGCCTTCTCCCCTTACCAAGGGGGGATTAGTCCCCTTGTCTTTGACTGACCAGGCGCGACCCAAGGCCTATGACGTCCCTTCCGGACAGTGCGAAATAGGGTATTAGGACTATAAATCGCTATTACCTAATTACTCGCGCTGCCCTGAAACGAGGAAATAAGCCTCGCACGAACCACGTGTGTTGAGACGCCGAGCGGTGCGTACACACGATCCATGCCGTTTAAATGGTGAACCCGGTTCTAGCGGTCTTATTCGTGCCACGCTTAGTCAATGGCGAAATCACAAAGGCGATCGAATTGGAAAAAGGAAGAACAAGATTTATTTACACTATTCACAATCTGTGAATAGTTGGTCCCTGTTGGTCCCTGTGAATGTGCGATCCCTGGTGTTGGGCTAGCGGCTAGGGTGCCGGCTTAGGATCCTAGGATCCTGGGTTCGAATCCCGGTCAATCGCTGAATTAACGCCAGGGGGGTTGACTCAGCCTGTCATCCTTCCGAGGTCGGCAAATTGAGTACCAGTTCACTGGTAATTCCCTGCTTGTCGTTAAAGGCGGCAAAAAGGGTTGGCGTCAGGAAGGGCATCCGGCCGTAAAACATTGCTTCAAAAAGGGGACCGAAAAACAACAACAACAACCACAGTTCCCGAAAAAGGCCAACCCCCGCTTGCGGGGGAAAATGGCCTCTAAAGGTGGTTTTTTATTCACAATGATTCAGAGCAGAGACACAGAGCAATCCTTACACAATCTTACTTAATACCCAGGACAAACGGGCCCGTCTCACACACACACACACTCACACGGGGCTTGCAGCTGCAGGATGATGGTCCACGCGTCCAGGGATCGCTCTCGTGCAGCTCCCTCCGGTCTCCGGCTCGTCCCGTGCAAATGGATCCAGGAGAAGGCAGGAGCTTGTAGTCATCGCCTCTGACGCTCTGCCTCGACGCCGCTCCCACCCTGACCCCACGCTCCTCCTTCTCAGGCCTACCTCGTGTTACTCGACTAGTGGGCAGCCAATGCGTAACAAACTGAGCGGGCAGCCAATGTGTAACAAACTGAGTGGGCAGCCAAATGGGGCGTGGGATGGATTCCGCCCATCGAGGTGGAATTGGACGGTGGACGCAAAATGAACGGGACCTACTCTCATGTCTTTACACAACGCAGATATTAATAGGGGGAAATGGCCTATACTTACTGTTATGGATTCGTCACTTCCGTTGTGGTGGTTTTCATCCACTGTAAACATTTTTGATTCCATGTACTATGATTGTTTTCAAAAGGTTTATTGTTTATGAACTGTTTTCAAAAGGTGAAACAGTTAGAGTTAAAAGAAACAGGAAACCGGATCGGGAACCGGACGACGACGACGAAGAGGAAGAAGAGAGAAAGAGGGCGGAGCGAGTGGAGTCGGACAAGAAGCCAAGTTGCTTTGCGGCCTGTAGCGAACGTTGGCGAGCAAGAGTCACGAATGAACTTTGGGTTTCCCAGGAAAGGGATTCCTGCGACAGAGTTGTTATCGCTGTTACAGATCAACCTGCATGTCAGGTTTTGTGGCCGATTCTGAAGAGAATCGTTGGACTGCCGTTACGTCTCGAGTATGGGCCGTCGGCCATTTTGACTCGCGCAGGACTTGCGCTTCGCTTAAGGTTTCATCTCGTTTCGACCATCTTCACCGCATTCAGACGTCGATCTGGTGTGTGTGTGTGTGTGTGTGTGTAACGTGGCTTTTGAGTGGAAAATCTGCGTGTGGCCGACTGTGAGCCGTGGAACGTCCATACCCGAGGGTGTGATTTCCCAGTCGCCTGGAGGGCGCCTTTGGATTTCCCAGTCGCCGGGGGGCGCCTTTGCACAGCTTTGGCAGCAGGACTGTAACTGCCAACCCAACGGGATTCTGGTCTCGATTGGACATTGATCTGTCGATCGCTGGAGTGGATAGACTTTGGCTTGAAGCCGGGGATTAGAGACATTGGGGATGTTCTTGTTTCACTCACTTGGAGCACAGTGAGTTATATATTACAAAACTGATGGCACCATCATAGGATATTGATTGTACTTTTGATTCATATAATTGTGGTCCTGTTATTCTTGTGTGATCTTAATACAATATTTGTTTGTTGGTAACAATTGGTGTGGCTTCACCATTGATCTTTGACATACAGAATAACACATTTTTCTGCTGTGACTCCTCTCGGGGCTCGGAGGTACACTGTGACCAGGGGGTTGGGGAGGAGCACGTAACATAAATTGGGGGCTCGTCCGAGAAATTGGGAACTCGTCCAAAATTGGCCCAAATTGAAATTGGGGTCCTCGTCCGGGATTAAATTCCCTAACATTCGTCCGGGATAGAAATCCCTAACATTCCCCAAATTCCCAAATTTGGAATTTTTCTAACATTCCCAAATTTTTCAAAGAAATTGGAAAAAAATTTGTGTGAAGGTTAACAGGTGTTAACTGATAGTCACCATGGTGTTTGACGTAGAAAAGTTGGTGGCGTCCCCTAATGAGGCACAGTTCCTAGCGTTAAAAAGATCGGAACTCTT
Organism: Myxine glutinosa; assembly: GCF_964187855.1. NCBI lineage: Eukaryota > Metazoa > Chordata > Myxini > Myxiniformes > Myxinidae > Myxine > Myxine glutinosa. Next base: position 47,396,864 of record NC_136269.1, on the reverse strand, counting down.
GATATTGGCCAAACATTGTAACTTGGAGGTCCGAGCTCATATGAAGAAAGCAGAGATGCAGACATTGGTGGTAGAATCTCTGGTGGGACAGGGAACATGGACAGAGGTAGCCTTTGGATTGGTTACCCGAGGAAAAAGAAAATGTGGAGCTCCAGAAAATGGAGATGCAACTGCAGAGCCAGGAAAGGTTAAAAGAGTTGGAATGGAAAGCCGAAGAGAGAAGAGCAGAGGAAAGGAGAGCTGAAAGAGAACTGAAGGAAAGAAGAGTAGAACAGGAACGAGAACTCGAGGAAAAAAGAGTAGCACAGGAACGAGAACTCGAGGAGACAAGAACAGAGGAAAGGAGAACTGAAAGGGACCTCGAAGAAAGAAGAGCAAAGGAAAGAGCAGAGGAAAGGAGAGCCGAAAGGGAGTTAAAGGAACGTGACATGGAGTATCAGAAGGAAGTTAAACTCAAGGAGCTGGAATTAATGGGAGAACGGAGAGAAGTAGTATCCATGCCGGCTAATTCGACAACTAGTCAGAACACCTGGGATGTTGGTAGGCATGTGAGGCTGGTTCCACCCTTCAATGAAAAGGAGGTAGCCAAGTTTTTTTTACACTTTGAGAAAGTGGCTGTAATGCTAAAATGGCCTGTGGGGTCCTGGACTATGTTAGTGCAAAGTGTTCTGGTGGGTAAAGCTCAAGATATCTATTCGACTTTACCGATTGACCAATGTGCAGATTATGAGATAGTGAAGAAAACCATTCTCAAAGCCTATGAATTGGTCCCTGAAGCTTACCGGCAAAAAATCCGGAATGCCAGGAAGAGGGAGAGTGAGACCCATGTTGAGTTTGCCAGAATGAAGGAAACCATGTTTGATCGGTGGTGTGATTCGAAGGGGATTGGGAAAGACTTCAAACTGATGCGACAATTGATCTTGGTGGAGGAATTCAAACAGTGTGTCCACGCGGACATTAAAGTACATCTGGATGAAAAGAAAGTACGAGAGTTGTATGAGGCAGCAACCGTGGCATATGACTATGCATTGACACACAGGATGGGGTTCCACAAACCTAACTTCCCGCCTAGAGTTAGCCAGGGGAGTTATGGAAAATCAGGTGTGGATAACAAATAATCATGGAGGCGGCCTAGAGATGACTATGAAGACAAATCTGATACCGCGACTTTTAGGGATCAGAAGACTACAGTTCCAAGACAGACTTATCTTCCGGGGGGCCCGAGGCAGACCATGAGTTTTTCCCCTGGGCCTACTTGCGCTTTTTGCAAGAAACCTGGGCATTTGATGTCCCAATGTTATGCCCTGAAAAGGAAAAATCAGGAGCCGAGTCAGACTAGTACAACTCCGAATGCATTGGCCAATGCGAGAAATCGTCCTTGGAGGACAGTGCCTTGTGAAGGTTCCCATGCCAAAGTTACGGCATCACAGGATGACCTTGTTCAAGAGGGGTACAAACCTTTCATTTCAGAGGGGTTGGTGTCACTGGATGGAGACTTGACTAACCAGAGACCTGTTAGGGTATTGAGGGACACAGGAGCACATCAATCTATGATGCTTGTAGGCATTTTGCCATTGTCAGAGAAGACGGCAACTGGTGTTAGTGTTCTTTTACAGGGAGTTGGTGGCTATGTTAAAGCTCCACTTCATGTCATCCATTTAAAGTCTGATTTGTTGTCAGGACCTGTCACCGTAGGTTTACAAGCCAGAGAGTGAATGCGACACAGAGAGTGAGAGCGATACAGAGTGTACGTGTGGTGATGAGAGTGATACCGAGTGCGAGCGAGAAGGCACGTCGGAGCGTAAGTGTACGGAGTGTGACACGGAGAGTAAGGTGGTGGTGGAACGTGTGCGACAGTGTACACCTGAGTTAGCGGTGGCGCGTGTGCGGGAGGGCGCACCGAAGCGTGTGATCGGGTGTGCAAAAGAGTGCACACCCATGGTTGTCACGAGGAGTGGGCGCGAAGAGGTGTGTTAAGGAAGTGTGCGAACGCCGAGTGTGCGCAACAAGGCGCGCGAGAGGTGTGGTGTGTAACCAGGAGTGCGGTGGTGGAATGGACGGAGTGTGTGGAATGCATGAGAGGCACTGAGACGCCGGGCTTGGTGAGTGTAAAAGGGGTTGCGTATGCATGTGAGCATGCGAGTAAGGCATCGACGTGGACCGGAGCAGCGGTTAGACCAACGGTTAGCCGACGCGAGCCCTCGGTCCGTGCCGGGCTGTGGGTATTGCGGGAGCCGGCGGGGATCGGTGCAGCATCGCTTCTCTTCGAAGCGTCGTGCACGATCCGGGCCTGGCCCCGCCCCGCACGGCCGAGTCCGGGCCTTGCCGGGCAAGGCGACCGGTCTGGTTCGAGGGCAGGTAGGAGGGACCGGAGCAGTGCCCAATTGTGGTTGCGGCGTTCCGGCCGGGCGAGATTGAGCCATCGGGCCGGAGACCGAAAGCCTCTGCGCCGAGATGGTGCGTGGAATCTCGGCCCGAGCAAACCACCTCCCTTGAACCAAATGCCGGACGGACTCATCCCACGGTAGACGAACCACCCGCATTCGTTGCTCGGCTTTGCGAAGCCGAGTTTTAATGATGTCATGACGTACCGAGAGGCTCAGATATAGCGGACTGTGATGATGATAGTGTTTTGATCCGAAATTGGGAGAGTGAATAGGATTGGCAGTAATGATTGGCAAATTTGATGGGTAAAAATGATTGGCAGATGATTGGCAAATTTGATTGGCTGAAAATTGGATGGGCAAAATTTATAGTGGGAGATGCCCGATGTGCAAGGATGGTAAATCCACCATCCCTCACACATCCCGGGCACATGAGCACTAGTTATGGGGTTATGGCAGTGTAAGCTCGCCGAGGGAGGGTTTGGATAATTGTATAGGGATCTACAAAAATGACAATAGGTAACGGTAGAGGTAAGTAGCGACATTGTACAGGTAGTCGGGGACGTAGAGAGGTTAGAATGGTTGTTAATGACATGGTATGTGCTTAGTTTAAAGGGAAGATGGGGAGCACCAAGTTAGAAGGAAACCAGGTTGATCAGATGATGCAGTGTGTTTGTGGTTTTTATCGAATGAGGCATTGCGTGTGAGAACCTTTGTGTTGAGAGGCAATGCTCGTGAATGGTGCCGTGTGTGTGCAGAAGGTGTATGGAGCAGTGTATGAGTGAGCAATGGTGATTGGGCGTTGTATTGAGCAAATGGTCCCGGAGGAAGGAGGGTGCAGGTGGCACCAGGTGTGATTGCACAGGTGTGCAAGTGAACAGGTGTATGGAGAATGGTTGAATGAATGGTATGGAATACGTGGAGTATGGAATGGATGGTGTGGAGTGAGTATGGTGGAAACTGTGGAGTGGAGTGGTTGGTGTGAAGGGAGTGTATGGGGAGGATGGACCCCTATCACGAATACCCGGGGATGGTAGTTTAAGAGTTAGGTAGAGGGTATAGGTAAATTGTGGTTGGATATTGGCATCTGTGGTGCGTGTGGAAGAATGGTGTTTGGATGGGTGCATTAGTGACGTGGAAATGGCTGGGCGTGTGGCCTGTTAGAGGGATGGTTGGTTGAGCGCTCTGCCACTGTTAGGATGTCGGCCAGGTGAGGCCGCAGGTAGTCTCTGGGAGCCAGTAGAGTTGTGAGTGGGGCCCGAGGATCCGGAGGACGGACCCGGGTAGCCCAGTGCCAGAGAGGGCATGAGGGGGTAAGTGCCAGGGAGGGCCCAAATGTGGATGGGTGCATTAGTGACGTGGAAATGGCTGGGCGTGTGGCCTGTTAGAGGGATGGTTGGTTGAGCGCTCTGCCACTGTTAGGATGTCGGCCAGGTGAGGCCGCAGGTAGTCTCTGGGAGCCAGTAGAGTTGTGAGTGGGGCCCGAGGATCCGGAGGACGGACCCGGGTAGCCCAGTGCCAGAGAGGGCATGAGGGGGTAAGTGCCAGGGAGGGCCTTCCCCAATTAGATAGGTAGGGTGAGGAGCTAGGCAAGCTCGGGAGACAACTTCAGTGGCGGAGGCGCACAGGTAAGTAGACCTGTTAGGGGAGCCACACGACTCAGCCCCGAAATTGTGCAAAGGCACAGGGAGTTTAACCGGGGGAGTGAGACCCCAAATTGGTGAGCACCACAGATGGTCAATGGGAAATTGGTTTTTAGAACCCATAGTGTAAAGTGGCCAATGGTTTGGCAGGAAAAGACCCCGGGTAGTGTAAAGTGTGTTGAAGTCATTTAGAAGGTAGATAGGATTGAAATGTCCTTGCACCATCTGCATCCACTCACCTGAGGTGACGACAGAACTCCACACCGTGCTGTGTGTTGTTGTTTTATTTTTGTGCAAATGTTTTGGAAATGTGAGACGCATCATGACGTGGGTGTGACATTGTGCTGGTTGTTCCATCTCTTCCTCCTTATGAGGATTGATGATGAATTGGTGATGGCAAATTTGGTTAGAGGGATTGTGACGAATTAGGTATTAGGGGAGATATGGGGAAGACGTGACGGTAGTGACGAATTTGTAAATGTGTAGGTTTTGTAAATATGGGGTAAGGGCAAGGGTAGAGTAGGTGACAGGGGGGGGTGGCGTACGGTAGGGACGAGCTTTCTCACTTCGCTCTCCGTGCGCACCTCGCCCTGCAATACCTGTGTTGAAGTGTACCCTTGCGCCCTGACCCCTCGCTAATTCTGCTTTGTCTTCCTTCCCCACACATGGACCGTGCTCTCTGGGCACTGAGGGGGAGCATGCGGGAGCCCGCCATTGTGTGCCCGAATTCCCGCTGCAAGCTGCCTGCATCCACGCACCACTTATGGACTACAGTACTGTGGCCGAGCACCACTTATGGACCAGACGTTGTGTCCATGGCCCCTCTGCTGGGACCGGCCAGGTTGGCCAGAGAAAGATCTTGCTTGCGGACCTCGGTGAGGTGGCACCAAGCCATACAGGTGGACCACCATAGTCGGCCCCTGTTGGCCACAAATAAAAACATGGACACGGTTTGTGCTTTTGTTTTATTATGTCCAAATAGGCCGCAATCAAAGAAGACCGAGAAAGAGAACATCTGGAAGAACGACAGCCAGCAGAGGGAGCAGGGGAGCAAGACCATCAGTGTGTTTCTTTTGTTTTATTATTGTGTAATGTCGCACTGGATGGTGCGTGACTGTGCTCTTTGATTGGTGCTTTGGTGTTTATTGGTGCTGGTGCGTCGATGCATTGCATGCTGTCTCCTCCCTCCCACAGGCTTCTTTTTGTTTCCTAAAAGAAAAATAACAGGTCCTGGGTTGCAGTTTTGTAAATAGTCAAATAACGTCACCTGTAAATAATGCTCCCCACTGTAAATGTGTATTTTGAAAACCATTCCATAATTCGTTTAGCTGTGGGCGTGGATCTGTTAGGTAGGGTGCAACGTAATAGGGGGACATATTTATTGTGTTTTAAAACGGTCACACTCAGGGTCAGGTTAATTGTAGAGTGAACTACACCTGAGTGTCACATTAAGTTAAAGTTTCCGGGCCGGGACGTCCCGTGAGGAATGAGGGTGCAGTGTTGCAGTTTTCAGAACCTTCACATCAAATTTAGTATTAAAATTCCTTATAAATAACCCCTGTGTACATTTCCCCCTTAATTGGCTGTTAATTGAAATGAGCACCTTAGCTAGTGCATGTACAAGCACGTAGCCAATCATAGAACCTCTCTATAGTTATATCATTATTCTGTGTTTCAGTTAAGGCCATGTCTCCAATAGTCGATCTTACGTTGCACCAAATCAAATAAGATAGAGCACCTTTTCCATAGCGGTTGCCTCAATTACCAACTGCATTCGCCTACATCTCCAACTGCATTCGCCTACATCTCCAACAGCATTCGCCGCCATTGCCCATGTGCTCCAACTCGGAGAAGAAGGCATGGCCCGCCCATCATCATCAAGAGGTGGAGCCAAGAAGCCCTTACGACCAACCAGGAATCGGTGGGCATGGCTTGGTAGAGCGTGGCTATATAACCCGTCACGGGAAGCCCCCACCGCCAGATGAGCGAGGGGGCCAGATGAGAGAGAGGAGAGAGCTTCAGAGACGCGCGCGCAGATGAGGAGATATACGCCCCGCCACGCAACAGATTGGCAAGCAGCTTTCGAAGCAGACGAGTAAGGAGGGACCTGTTGCTGCAGAAAGCCCTGCCGTGTGGAGCCGCCGGCTGTTCGCTTCCGAACTGTGAACTTGGAGCGGACCTCTCTACTGCGCATTTTGCCCGGACCTGCCTGCCCTGTGTCCCACCTGAATCTTCTCCTTCCAGCCATTCACTCCTGCCTGCAATTTCCCTTTGTCGTGTAAGTCCGTGGTCTGTCCTCTGTGTTGTCTGGGGTATAAGTTAAGCTTGTTTTTAAGAATTGCACTGTGTCTTCTTTCCCTGTAAATTACATTTCTTTTCTTCTCTTTGATTTTGGTTTGTGTAAATAATTAATAAATACCTGTTCTCCCTTCACTTTGGTTTCTTTCTCATCCGATCGCTTTCGAGATTTCCCAATTGAGTTCCTGTGGCACGATTTCGGCCAACGCTTTATGAATCGGGTTAGTAATTGCTAACGGCTTGGATTCTGGATTGCTAAACCGCTCGGCAATTACCATCTTGTCCATGATTCGAGCGGAGTTACCCACCTGCCTTGTGGAGGTGCACGGGAATCCCTTGACCAATCACCTCGGCCAATCCCACCCCACGGGGGAGCGGGGTAGCTTCAGGAACGGAGACGGCCAGTGTACAACACAAGGGGATTAAACCCCCCCTCGGTAAGGGGACTGCCGTCTTCAGATACCGTAAGAATATATATTTATATTTATATATATATATTTATATATATATATATACAGTGAAACCTTGACTTACGAGTGCACCAACTTACGAGTTTTCCGAGATACGAGCCGTCGATCGCTCGATTTTTTGCTTTGTGATGCGAGCCGAGATCTGAGTTACGAGCGAGCGAGCTTGGATATAAAACACGTAATCGTCGAAAAACATGAGCGAGGTGTGCGTGTTGTCGACTTGGCGAGGCAGTACGATCGTAGTACTTCTACGATATGTACGATTTTGAAGCAGAAGGAGTCGATAAAGGCTATAACGCCAGCCAAGGGCGTTAAGATTATTTCAAAGCTCCGGACCTCTGTCCATGAAGAGATGGAGAAGTTGTTGTTTGTGTGGTTGACGGAGAAGCAGCTCGCAGGAGATACCGTGACGTGACCGAGAGCATCATCTGTGAGAAGGCACGAGACATTTACGGGGATTTGGTGCAGCAGACGGCGGGAACATCAACGGACGAGGCATCGGAAGAGTCATTCAAAGCCAGTCGGGGATGGTTTGATAATTTTAAGAAGAGGACCGGCATTCACTCCGTCGTCAGGCTTGGTGAGGCAGCAAGCTCGGATGTGAAGGCAGCTGAAGATTTTATTATAACTTTTGCCGAACTGATAGAAGCCGAAGGATACATCCCCCAGCAAATCTTCAACTGTGACGAGACAGGGCTCTTCTGGAAAAAGATGCCGAGGAGGACGTATATAACGGCAGAGGAGAAGAGCATGCCAGGCCACAACTTGTTCAGAGTGCCGGCGATAGCTCGCCTTCTCTTTGTGGAAGACACGGTGAGATCCTTAACATCAAACAACTAATGGGACGCAAACGGGGTGCCCAGTTTAGCGGTACACACATTGATGAATCACCCTGCCTGTGAAACACCGACATGACAGGTTATAGCTGGGTCGGGATTCAAACCCAGGCTGGACAGTTTAGAGTCAAGTGTGCGTACCTCCAGTCCAGGCCATCCTGCCAACTTGTATGATGCATACAGGTGAAATATAAAGCGCGAGATATTTTTATATATACTGTATATTTCAAAAACAATTGGTGTGGTTTTTCGGGGGCTGGAACGGATTAATAGCATTTCAATTCATTTTAATGGGGAAATTTAATTTGAGAAACGAGCAAATTGAGTTACGAGCTCGGTCACAGAACGAATTAAACTCGTAAGTCAAGGTTTCACTGTATATATATATATTTACAGTATATATATATATATATATATATATATAAATAAAAAATAAAAAATAAAATATAATATATATATATATATATATCTATATATTATATACATATACATATATATATATATATATATATATATATATATATATATATATATATACATACATACATACATACATACATACATATATATATATATATATATATATATACATATATATACATATATATATATATATATATATATATATATATATATATATATATATATATATATATATATATATATATATATATATATATATATATATATATACATACATACATACATACATACATACATACATATATATATATATATATATATATATATATATATATATATATATATATATACATACATATATATATATACAGTCACGTGAAAAAGTAAGTACACCCCATGTAAAGTTTTGACTTTTTCAACTTATTTCAACATACAGCTATTTGATCTTCATTTCAACAATATTGATAGATAAAGGTGATATAATATAACAAATATCATGAAACATTTACATTTTGTAGTCCATTGGATAATTTAAATAAACATAAATGCAAATTTCGCATGTGGAAAAAGTAAGTACACCCCTACATTTATCACTACTTCAAATACCTAAAATTAGAATCAGGTGCACCAGCTCAGGTGCAAATGATTAGAACATCGTTAGAGAGGATCTTGGAGGAACCTGTCTTATTTAAACCTCAGACATTTCGTTTGGTTTGCTCTTTGCTGTTGAAGTGTGCGGCATCACCATGCCTAGATCAAAAGAGCTTTCTGAGGTCTTCAGAAAGAAGGTTATCGATGCCTACGGGTCTGGGAAGGGATTTTAAAAGATCTCCAAACAATTTGAAATCAATCATTCGACTGTCCGGAAGATCATCTACAAGTGGAGAAGATTCCAAACAACTGCCAACTTGTTCAGGCCAGGCCGCCCCAGCATGTTCAGCCCGAGAGCAGACCGCAAGATGCTGAAATAAGTCTCTAAGAACCCCAGAATGTCATCACGGGACCTACAGGTAGCTCTTGCGACTGTTGATGTCAAAGGGCACGAGTCTACCATTATAAAGAGGCTGCACAATTTGATCTAAATGGGAGGTGTGCCAGGAGGAAACCTTTGCTGTCCAGAAAGAACATCAGGGCAAGACTAAAGTTTGCCAATGAACACCTAGGCAAAGACCAGCACTTCTGGAACAATGTGCTCCGGAAAGATGAGTCAAAGGTAGAGCTATTTGGCCACAGTACCAGAAGACATGTTTCGCGGAAACCAAAGACAGCATTTGACCACAAGAACCTGATACCAACTGTAAAGCATGGTGGTGGAAATATTATGGTTTGGGGCAGCTTTGCTGCATCAGGGCCTGGGCAGCTCACCATCATATAATCCACTATTAATTCTTCATTTTACCAGAGGGTGCTTGAGGATAATTTGAGGCCATCTGTCGGAAAGTTGAAGCTCAACCGAAGGTGGACCTTGCAACATGACAATGACCCTAAACATACCAGTAAATCCACCAAGGAGTGGCTGAAAAGAAAGAAATGGAGGGTTCTGGAATGGCCAAGTCAAAGCCCGGATCTAAATCCCATCGAGATGTTGTGGGGGGATTTGAAACGAGCTGTGCATGCAAGAAACCCCTCAAACATCGCACAGCTGAAAGAATTCTGCATTGAGGAGTGGGCAAAAATTTCTCACAGTCGATGTCAGGGTCTGGTGGACAGTTATAAGAAACGCCTACTGGAGGTTGTTTCTACCAAAGGGGGAAATACCACCTATCAGAGCCAAGGGTGTACTTACTTTTTCCACATGCGAAATTTGCATTTATGTTTATTTAAATTATACAATGGACTACAAAATGTAAATGTTTCATGATATTTGTTATATTATATCACCTTTATCTATCAATATTGTTGAAATGAAGATCAAACAGCTATATGTTGAAATATGTTGAAAAAGTCAAAACTTTACATGGGGTGTACTTACTTTTTCACGTGACTGTATATATATTGCTACGGTTTTGAGGTTTGTACAGTGAGCTCAATAAAGGTTAAAGGTTGTCCCCCATAGATAGTCACACAAGCAACATGTAGCCTCATTTGTAGTATAGTTATGTCTTAGTATGTGTAAGAATAGGCCCTTTCCCGTGTTAATTCTGCGTTGTGTAAAGACAGGAGAATAGGCCCTGCTTCTGCAAACCATTCTACCTCTGTAGGCGCAATCCATTTTGCTACCCATTGGTTGTTCATTCATCGAGTTAACACGAGGTAGGCCTAAGAAGGTGGGGCCGGCATTGAGGTCGTGGCGGCAGAGGCGATGACGGTAAGCATGAGCCGCCAATCAGAGCTCAGAGATGGTGGTGTCAGAGGGCGTGGTGAGAAGAGTCTGGTGAGTTCCGGAAGGTTCGCGGGGCCGGCCTACATAACCCGCTGCGCAAAGCCCTCGAAAGGACTTGCAGAGGAAAGAGAGGACTTGCGTCACAGGACTTGCAGAGAGGGGACTTGATGAGAGAACTCGCATTGTACCGCTTGATGAACTTGACCGTCGCATGAGAACGCGCGCGCTAACCAACACCCAGTGAATTGAGGAAGAAGAGTTGGTTGCTAGATATACGCGGGCGCAGCCAGGTGCATTTATATCGATATAGCGCATTCCAGCCGCGCGAGTGAACAAGGCTGAGTAACCGCCCTTTGCCGTAAAAGCCGTCCCGCCCTTTGCCGTAAAAGTCCTCTCTACCGTTCGTCCCGATATTATCTCCGTGGTTCGAGAGACACGCCACGAGTCCCTGCCTTCGCCTACCTCCATCTTCGCGGACGTGCCGGGGACCGTGGAGAGCTGGACGAGGACCATCCTTGGACGCGCTGGGGAACACCTGCCCATCTGCAATACCCCGTGTGATTGTGAGACGGGCCCGTTGTCTCTGGGGTAATTAATACTGTCTGAGCTTGGTCTGTGTCTCTTCGTCCTTGAGCTGTATATACGTGTAATAATAATTAAACCAATCTGTTATTTCTTCTTGATTCGATCGTCTTTGTGGGTTTCATCATTGACTAAGCGTGGCACGAATAAGATCGCTCCAATCGCGTTCCATTAGTTAAGACTGCGCGGATCATGTGTACGCAAACCGCTCGGCGTACTCCAACCTCACGTGGTTCGTGCGAGGCTTGTTTCTTCGCTTCCAGGGCAGCGCAAGTACTTAGGTACGAGCAAGAATTTGGTCGTGAAACCCTATTTGGTGCTGTCCGGAAGGGACGTTGCAAGCCCCGGTTCCGCCAGGCCCAGTAAAGACAAGGGGATTAATCCCCCCTTGATAAGGGGAAGAAGGCCGGCGAGAGAACCGCAACAATTGGTGTCAGGAGTTTGGGATAGGACCGGAAGTGCGTTAACGCACTCAAATGCATTGCACCAAAAATTAAATTCGCGCAATGGCTAGCCAAGCCGGTCGAATGCCGGTGGGGGTAGAAGATGAGGTAGGAGAGGAAGAATCAATAACCCAGGACCCACAGGAAGAATTGGGAGAAGAGGAGAATATTGATGAGGGTCCGGCAGTTGGGGTAGAAAATGGCGGCGCCTCACACGTGGCGGCGGAAGCCGAGCCCGCGATACCAGGGTACATGCGATTTTTTATGGACCAGATAATGGCGAAAATGGACGCCCAAGGTGACAAAACCAACAAAGAAATGAAAGAGATGAGGGACGAAGCAAAGTGTAATCAGGGCGAGCTGAATAATGGTATAAATAAAATACATGGGAAAATGGACATCCAAGAGGAAAAGATGGATGCTCAGAAGAACCAATTGAAGGAAATGGGGGACAAATCCACCCGGGAAATGGAAAAATTTATGGCGGCGTCGAAGAAGGATATAAAAAAAGCGGGGGAGGACTTTGGGCACAAGCCGAGCGAGGAGGTCACAGAGGGACGCGACGAGGTAACGTGGTGCAAGGAACGCGGGGAGAGCGAGGTTGAGCAGGGCGCGGCTACATGGACCGAGGGGATAGAAATTGCGACTCGGGGTGTAGAAGAGCCGATGGCCGTCGAATTGGAAAAAGAAATTTTATTGGCACTCGCAATTGGCGACGGCGGTCGTCGAGGAAAAAGAAATTATAGTTGAAATTGGGGCCGAAAAGACGGCAGAATCAGAAATTAAATCGGAGAAAGAAATGGAATGTACTCAAAGTCTGTGTTTGCACCGTGATGTCGGGCTTGCTAATCCCAAGAAAGATTTGCAGGTGGTGCTGCTGCGGAAGAAGGTCCTTAAGGTGAGCAGGAGTGTGTATGGCAGGAAGGGTTTTTGGCGCGCTTGGGATCGAGACGGAGCCCGGGCGCTCGTGGAAGGTCCTTTTTGAGGTGTACGAGAGCGAATGGCATGCGTGTGCGAAAGAGGTGTGCACTGGAACACGAGTGTGAAACAGAGTGTGCGATGGCCGAGAAGAGTGAGGGAGAATGCACACCAGAGTGTGTTGTAGAGAGTGTGCAGGAGTGCACACCAGAGCGTGTGATTGGGTGTGCAACAGGATAGTGCACACCCGTGGGTAAGTGTGCGCTTATTGCGTGTGCACCAGGAGAGTGCACACCAGTGGACGTTACGGAGTATGTAATGGAGGAGTGTGCGCGAGGGTGTGCGATGGCCGATGGTGTTACAGAGTGTGTAACGGAGGGTGTGGAAGATATGAGTGTGCCTAGGTGTGCAGGTGCAAGTACGGTGTGCGAGGAAGAATGCACACCAGACCGTGTGCGGAGAGAGAGTGCAGTAACGGAATGCAGGGAGTGTATGGGAGGCGCTGGAGCGCCGGGGTGTACGAATGTGGAATGAGTTGCGTGTGGTGAGAACGCGGCCTGAGCATCGACGCAGACCGGGGTTGCGTTTAGCGCGACGTATAGCCGACGCGAGCCCTCGGTGCATGGTGTGCTTTGTGTGCTGCGGGGATCGGCGGGGATCGTTGCCGCGGCGGTCTCACAAGAAGCGCCGTGCACGATTCGTGCCGGGCCCCGCCCTGTATGGTCGGTGCCGCGCCTTAGCGGGAAAGGCGATCGGCACGGTCCGAGGGGGGATAGGAGAGGTCGGAGCCGTGCCCCCTGGCGGCTGCGGTGCTCCAACCGTGGGCGGTTGGGCCATCGTGCATGGGACCGCAAAGCCTCGCGCAGGGATTGAGCCTTGAACCTTGGCCCAAGCATGCCTCCTCCCCTGAATCGAAAATGCCGGACGGACCCAACCTACAGGTGACCAACCACCCGCATGCATCACTCGGCTTTTCGAAACCGAGCTGTGAAAATGTATTTCTGCACCGAGAGGCTCAAGTGGAGTGGACGAATGGCGATAGTGTTGGCGAATGGTACCCGGGGTGGGGGAGTGGTGGTTTCGCCATTCCTCACTTGGGGCTCATGAGCATTAGGTTAGGGGGATGGCAGTGAAAGCTAGCTGTGGGCGGGCTAGGATAATGTTTGGGATTTAGTAAATGACAGTAGAGGACATGAGAGTTAAGTAGTGACTTTTGTACAGGTAGAGGGGACGTAGTTAGATTAGGTGGATGTTAATGACGAGGGTGTGCTTAGTGTAAGGGAAGACGGGGAAGCATGAGTTTTAGGGGAAGCAGTCAGTTAGATGATGCTGTGTGTGTGAGGATGGTATTGAGCTTGAGCAAATGAGGAATTGGTTGGGAATAACCAGAAGTGGTGTATTGAGGACAAATAGAGTTGTGTTGAAGTGAATTGACTTGCATGGTGTGCAAGTGGGGAACAGGTGTGTGAGCACAAGAGGTGTGCAAGAGAACTTGGTGTGTGGGAGAATATTTGGTGTGGAATGCTTGGTGGGAGATAAAAGGTGTGGAATGCATGGTGCGAAGGAGTGAATGGGGGGAGATGGTCCCCTTCACGAATACCCCGGGTGGGTAGTTTAAAGCCAGGTAGCGGGCTTAGGTTAATTGTTTGGATATTGACACCTGTGGTGCGGGAAGTAGCAAGACGTGCTTGGTTGGGTGCATGAGTATGTGGAATGGCTGGGCATGTGGGCTTTGTTGGTGCATATGGTTATTGGAGCACTCCTCCACTGGTAGTTTGTCGGCCAGGTGAGGCCGCAGGTAGGCTCCGGGAGCCAGTTAGAGTCATGAGTAGTGTTCAATGGGGCCCGAGGATCCAAGAGAAGGACCCGGGTAGCCCAATGCCAGAGAGGGCATCAGGGGGTGAGAGAGCCAGGAGGGGCCTTCCCCAATTTAGGTAGTCGCAAGGAGTAAGGTAAGCTAGGGTGGCGATTTCAGTGGCGGAGGTGTGCAGGTAGTTGGACCTGCTAGTGGAGCCACATGACCCAGCCCCGAAATTGTGCAAACGCACAGGTGAAAAATTGGGGAGTGAGACCCAAATTCGCAAGGCACCAGGTGGTCAATGGGAATTGGTTTTTAGAACCACATAGTGTAAAGAGGCCGATTGGCAGGGCATGACCCCGGGTAGTGTAAGTGAGTTAATGTCATTGGAGTAGTTAGGATGAGGAATTCCCTTCGCGCCATCCACATCCATTCACCGAGGTGACAAAGCTCCGCACCAGCACCAAGTGACTGATTTGATTAAGTAATACGCATCATGATGTGAAAGTGACATTGTGTGTTATTCCTTCACTTCCTTCCTGGGAGGGATTGGACGACGAATTTGGTATAGAGGGGGATATGGGAGACAAGACGTAGTGACGAATTTGTAAATATAGGGAAGGGCAAGGGTAGTGTAAGCTGACATTGGGGGGTACGAACGGTTAGGGACGAACTTGCTCTGCTCATTCACCCGCGCCCCTCATGCTGCATTACCTTGTTTTGATGTGTACCTTTGCACCCTTTCTGCTTTGCTGACTGTGCTTTGTCTCTCCTCCCCACCCATGGACCCACTTTGGAGGAGGAGTTGTGCAGCAACATGGAACCATGCAGCTGCACCTGTGCAGCACCCTTGCTGCACTTTGCTACACCCATGCAGATGAACTGCGTGGCACTTTGCTGCCGTATTCTTTATTATAACTTTGCTGCACATGTACAGCATTTGCTGCCACAGACACTTTGCTGCACAGCACCACATTACACATGGACCACACGTTTTGTGGCTTTACACTTTGCTGTAAACTTACATTGCATCTTTGGACCACGTATTTTGAGTGGCATTAATGTCACGCAGTTGGACCACATAGGGTTGGCCCTGCTGGCAACTAAAACGAACTCGGGTTTTTGTACATTTTATTCTTGGTGTGCCAGGAAAGAAGAGCTATAAGTTTTGTTGCACACAGAAGATGTAGACACCAACAGCAGCAAATGTGAACTTTGTGAATTGATGAATGTGTATTGGTGCTATGATGTGCTTTCTCTCCCTTCCAATCTTCTTTCCACAAAGAACAGGTCCTGGGTTATAGAACTGTAAATAAGTAGGTTTTGTGGTTGTAAATAAGATGCTACCCACCGGCTTTATGTGTAGTTTGAAATTAATTCCGCAATTCGGTTAGCTGTGGGTGTGAATCTGATAGTTAGTTACACAACGCAGTAGGTGGGACACATTTAGTGTTGTAAAACTGTCGCATACACGGGTTAGAGTAAATGTTAGGGGGAACCACATCTAAGTGTCACACATAATTAAAAGTTAGTCCCAAGTCTTGCTCAAAACCGGTCGTTCCCACTTGTGTAGGTTCGACTCGGGGACGAGTCTGACGAGGGAGGGGGGCAGTGCTACGGTTTTGATGTTTGTACAGTGAGCTCAATAAAGGTTAAAGGTTGTCCCCCATCGATAGTCACACAAGCAACATGTAGCCTCATTTGTAATATAGTTATGTCTTAGTATGTGTAAGAATAGGCCCTTTCCAGTGTTAATTCTGCGTAAAGACAGGAGTCTGCGTAAAGACAGACACAGGTTGTGTAAAGACAGGAGAATAGGCCCTACTTCTGCAAACAATTCTACCTCTGTAGGTTCAATCCACTTTGCTACCCATTGGTTGTTCATTAGTCGAGTTAACATGAGGTAGGCCTAATAAGCTGGGGGCGGCATTGAGGTCGGAGCAGCAGAGGCGATGACGGTAAGCATGAGCCGCCAATCAGAGCTTAGAGGTGGTGGCGTCAGAGGGCGTGGTGAGAAGAGTCTGGTGAGTTCCGGAAGGTTCGCGGGGCGGGCCTATATAACCCGCTGCGCACAGCCCTCGAAAGGACTTGCAGAGGAAAGAGAGGACTTGCGTCACAGGACTTGCAGAGAGGGGACTTGATGAGAGAACTCGCATTGTACCGCTTGATGAACTGGACCATCGCATGAGAACGCGCGTGCCAACCAACACCCAGTGAATTGAGGAAGAAGAGTTGGTCGCTAGATAGACGCGGGTGCAGCCAGGCGCGTTTATATCGATATAGCGCATTCCAGCCGCGCGAGTGAACGAGGCTGAGTAACCGCCCTTTGCCGTAAAAGTCATTCCGCCCTTTG
Organism: Myxine glutinosa; assembly: GCF_964187855.1. NCBI lineage: Eukaryota > Metazoa > Chordata > Myxini > Myxiniformes > Myxinidae > Myxine > Myxine glutinosa. Next base: position 47,380,393 of record NC_136269.1, on the reverse strand, counting down.
CCGTAAAAGTCCTCTCTACCGTTCGCCCCGACATTATCTCCGTGGTTCGAGAGACACGCCACGAGTCCCTGCCTTCGCCTACCTCCATCTTCGCGGACGTGCCGGGGACCGTGGAGAGCTGGACGAGGACCATCCTTGGATGCGCTGGGGAACACCTGCCCATCTGCAATACCCCGTGTGAGTGTGAGACGGGCCCGTTGTCTCTGAGGTAATTAAGACTGTCTAAGCTTGCTCTGTGTCTCTTCGTCCTTGAGCTGTATATACGTGTAATAATAATTAAACCAATCTGTTCTTTCTTCTTGATTCGATCGTCTTTGTGGTTTCATCATTGACTAAGCGTGGCACGAATAAGATCGCTCCAATCGGGTTCCATTAGTTAAGACTGGCGGATCACGTGTACGCAAACCGCTCGGCGTACTTCAACCTCACGTGGTTCGTGCGAGGCTTGTTTCCTCGCTTCCAGGGCAGCGCGAGTACTTAGGTACGAGGGAGAATTTGGTCCCGAAACCCTATTTGGCGCTGTCCGGAAGGGACGTTGCAAGCCCCGATTCCGCCAGGCACAGTAAAGACAAGGGGGTTAATCCCCCCTTGATAAAGGGAAGAAGGCCGGCGAGAGAACCGCAACTATATACACTTGGGTGGGCTGAGATCATGAGATCTGGGAGGCCAATTCATATCTCCAAGTCTTGAGATGAGCTTTCCAGAAAAGTGCTCTCAACAGTGTCCCATGCATAGCCTTGTGGTGTGCCATGTTGCCGTGTCGTGTTGTTTCACAGAAGCTTGCTACCAAACTTGGTAGCTACAACCTACAATCGCAGAAGATTAAAAAAAAATCCCGTTTCTCTGCTACAACCTGAAAAAAAACAAAACATAAATTACCTTCCATCATCATCCGATCACTATTCTACCCTGAAATCTGTCCCATCTTTTCGGCACACCAGTGTCCAGTGTGTCTATTTTACATACCGGTACGTAATATGTGGATGGGCTTGCATCTGGACATATCTGAGCCACTTACAGTACCACAAAACCTGATATAATGGTGGTTGCTCTTTGTATCGGAATAAGACTGTTCACATGAAACATGCGAATCACCAATCAATTTTGTTTGCAGCGCAGAAGTTGAATCGCAGACAGTATAACACACTTTAAAGTGTCGTCAGCAGTGTAATCGGGTGGCAAAGAACCTCCAATAAAACCAGATCACTTGCCATTTGCAGTTCAGGCAGAAATTTGTAATTTAGCCAGGTGCCGGCGATAACTTGCCTCCTCTTCACCACGGACCCTTAACGTTCCCCAACTAACGTCAGCATTCGGGACACCAAGCTAAACATCCGTCCGATCCGATGGACGGCACACGCATTGGTGCAGCTACAAGCCAATGACGACAAGCGTTACGACTTGCGCCGCTCGCTGCACACCATGTGACCGACGAACAACCAATGAACGCGCGTGTTGCTGTGAAAGCATCCTGGCGTGGCAAACACGAAAGTGAGGAGAGCCGGTGAGGTGCTATGGTTCCTCTCGGAGCGCAGATTAATTTTTCTCCAATCCAGGTGAGCAAATGTGCTCTGCGTTTGCATTCTGCAGAAGCTGACGAAACACGTAAAGGCGCACCTTCTACATGCTCTGTCGCACCGATGTTGTGGAGGGAATGAGATTGAGAGGTTGCTCGCTTCGGGGTGTGTGGGGTTGGGGGGGTGAAACCTGAGGTAATTTTGAAGCAAACATTCAACATTTATTGTGGAAATTAATAACAGCAGCATCTTGTTTTTTGAGGAAAACCTTGAAGTAATCGTTTAAAATCCCCACGTTCGTCGTTCCCAAGTATTTTTTTTTTTCATGCTCCATGGGGGTGGGGAGGGGGGGGGGGGGGTTGGGGGTGGAACGAGGTAATTTTGAAGGAAACATTCATTTATTGTGGAAATTAATAACTGCAGCATCTTGTTTTTGGAGGAAAACCTTGAAGTAATCGTTTTAAATCCCCACGTTCGTCGTTCCCAAGTATTTTTTTTTTTTGTATTACTTCCCTCATGCTCCTCGGGGGTGGGGGGCGGGGGGTTTGGGGGTGAAACCTGAGGTAATTTTGAGGCAAGCATTCATCATTTATTGTGGAAATTAATAACAGCAGCATCTTGTTTTTGGAGGAAAACCTTGAAGTAATCGTTTAAAATCCCCACGTTCGTCGTTCCAAGTATTTTTTTTTTTTGTATTATCCATGCTCCATGGGGGTGGGGAGGGGGGGGGGGGGTTGGGGGTGAAACCTGAGGTAATTTTGAAGGAAACATTCATTTATTGTGGAAATTAATAACTGCATCTTGTTTTTTGGAGGAAAACCTTGAAGTAATCGTTTAAAATCCCCACGTTCGTCGTTCCAAGTATTTTTTTTTTTTTTGTATTATCTTCATGCTCCATGGGGGTGGGGAGGGGGGGGGGGTTGGGGTTGAAACCTGAGGTAATTTTGAAGGAAACATTCATTTATTGTGGAAATTAATAACTGCATCTTGTTTTTTGGAGGAAAACCTTGAAGTAATCGTTTAAAATCCCCACGTTCATCGTTCCAAGTATTTTTTTTTTTGTATTATCTTCATGCTCCGGGGGTTGGGGGGGTGAAACCTGAGGTAATTTTGAAGCAAACATTCATTTGTTGTGGAAATTAATAACTGCAGCATCTTGTTTTTGGAGAAAAACCTTGAAGTAATCGTTTTAAATCCCCACGTTCGTCGTTCCCAAGTATTTTTTTTTTTTGTATTACTTCCCTCATGCTCCTCGGGGGTGGGGGGCGGGGGGATTGGGGGTGAAACCTGAGGGAATTTTGAAGCAAACATTCATCATTTATTGTGGAAATTAATAACGGCTGCATCTTGTTTTTTGAGGAAAACCTTGAAGTAATCGTTTAAAATCCCCACGTTCGTCGTTCTAAGTATTTTTTTTTTTGTATTATCTTCATGCTCCTCGGGGGTTGGGGGGTGAAACCTGAGGTAATTTTGAAGCAAACATTCATTTGTTGTGGAAATTAATAACTGCAGCATCTTGTTTTTTGAGGAAAACCTTGAAGTAATCGTTTTAAATCCCCACGTTCGTCGTTCCCAAGTATTTATTTTTTTTGTATTATTTTCGTGCTCCTCGGGGGTGGAGGGGAGGGAGGGGGGTGGGGGAGGGGGGTTGGGGGTGAAACCTGAGGTAATTTTGAAGGAAACATTCATCATTTATTGTGGAAATTAATAACTGCAGCATCTTGTTTTTTGAGGAAAACCTTGTAGTCAGGTTCACTATGTTAACAAATATAATTTTTTTCAAAATTTTGGGATTAGCAAACCTGTACATTTTTGGAATCTTCAGAGCATGAGGAATCCGAAAATCAATGTTGGCATTTGCACAGACACCTGCATGGCCGCCATTTTGGATTTTGAAAATGGCCACCATAAAATACATATTTTGCGCGATCTCGGCTTCTAGTCAACCTAGAGACTTAATTAAATATGCTAATCCTATGTTTTCTGGGTCAAGGAATCCAATAAAGGCCTCAAAATGGTGCTCAGGATTATAGAAAAGCAACAAACAAAGGTAATTGAAAACCATTGTCTATATATTTGTGATATAACTGTATTACATAATACATGATATTGCAAGTCCTTTGAAGTTATAGGTTGTTATAGGAAGTTATAGGTAGTATCAGATTGAAGTATAAGTCCTATACACAGGATCTACGAGGTCTATACTGTTCAGGAATATGCTTTTACAGATCTTCATCACTGTCCTGAGTGTCATTTTCGCAAAGGTGTCTACGCAAATGTAAACATTAATTTTTGGATTCCTCATGCTCTGAATATTCCAAAAATGTATAGTTTTGCTAATCTACCAAAATTTTGAACGAAAAAACATAGTGAACCTGACTATTGAAGTAATCGTTTAAAATCCCCACCTTCGTCGGTCGTAAGTTGTTTTTTTTTTTTTTTTCTTCTTCTTTCTTTCTTGATTATTTTTGTGCTCCTCGTATTAGAAGGGAAATTTAGTGTCCATCGATCGTTTCCACAGTTTCTTGCCCTGTTCGCGCTACTAATGTCCAACACGTCCAACTAACTGATTTGATTTCGGAGTTGAGATCAGATAAGGAAGATAAATTGATGAAGGTTTAAATACGTCAACTTTAATCCCACGTGTACACATATTTTATGATTAAGGCGTACTACAAGTTGATCTTTCAGTATTGTAAGATTATCCGAATTAAATCTGTTACACGTGACCTCATTTTTAAATAAATCCGTGGCCTGAATTGGAAACTGGCTTCGGTTTTTTTTTTTTTTTTGGTATACTGAATCGAGGCTCGTGAAAGAGCTAACATTTACTTCACAAACAAATCGACCAGACAAACAAAATACACAAAAAGAGGGAGCGGAAGACAAGATAGGGAGAAAAGGGGAAGCACACAAACACAACATCCGAGAGCAGGGAGATGTGTGGAAGGGAGAGGGCCCGGGGGGAGGAGGCATGGGAAGGGGGGGGGGGGGGAGGGAGAAGTATAAAGCACAAGGACTTCCAGGATAGAAGTTGGTATTTCAAAAAGTGGAATTGGGGTGAAATTAGCGGGGGTAGAAAGGATCAAGGTTTTGGATGGGGGAAGATAAGAGATGGTGGTGAACAGCTGTTTTAAAGACTTGGAGGGTGGAGTGGGATTGAAGAGAGTGAGGGAGTTTGTTCCAGAGGCGGGAGAAAAGAGGAATGAAGGAGTGAAGGTGAGCAGAGAGTCTTGATTTTGGCAGTTTAACCAAAAGAGGGTTGCAGGCAGATCTTGTGCGACCTGTAGGAATATTTGCGGGACAGAGCCCAGAGAGAGCTGGGGGGGCAAGGCCAGAGAGGAGTCGGTAGAAGACGGAAAGACCACCAACCTGCCTGCGGTGAGTGAGTGAGAGGCCCTTGGAGTTAGCTTCATCGCGGGAGATTCCAATGATTCTGAATGCTTTGGTTTCAACAGCGCGAAGGCGAGCTAGGTGTGAGGCAGGAGCACCAGCCCAGAGGGGAGAGCAGTATTCCATTGAGCTGCGGATGAAAGCCTTGTATGTGGTGAGGAGCTCAGGTGTGCCAAGGAAGGACTTCGCACGACCGAGGATGCCCAGTCGGCGACTGGCTTTGGAGGCCAGATGGGAAGTGGTGTCCATGAGTGGGAGGATATGTGGTTGGGAGAGTGACCTCTCAGGTGGTAAACCTAATTCAGGTGCCTAACTAACTCAGGTGCCGAACTCAGGTGTCTCAGTAAACCTAACTCAGGTGCCTCAAGGATCAGTAGACACCATTGTTATTCATCATTTACATCAATGATTTGGATTGTGGGGTGAAGAGTAGATTTTAAATTCGAGTTTGGAGGTGAGGCAGAGGTGGTGGTGATCAGATTCAGGAAAATTTCGACTTTGTAAGAGAATGAAAAAGGAAACTCTCTTCAATCTCACTCTTCCCTCCAGGTCTTTAAAACACCTGTTCACCACCATCTCATATCTCCCCCAATCCAAAACCATGATCTTTTCTACCCACATTAACCCACCCCAAACCCATCTCTTTCAACTTCCCTGTTTTCTTTCCTAAAAGTCCCTGTAGTGTCCATCTTCTTTTTCTGCTCCAGCCCTCTCTCTTCCACAGATCTCCTGATGTCCCTGTTTCCTACTGTTGTTGTGCTTCCATCTCTCACCTCCTTTTGTCTCCCGCTCCTTTTATGATATGTTCTATGTGTTAACTCTTATACGAGCCTCAACTTGGTATACAAAAAAAAAGAAGCTCCAGTTGCAACAGCAACCCCTTGACGTCCTTTGACTCTCAGACGTTGTCTCCTATTCTTGTGAATGTCGTTATTACAATAAGTTATACATTCTGTGATGCCATAAGCCACAAGTTTCTTTATCATCCTCTTACATGGGTAGAGTATTGAATTGTTGTTCTTGTCGTGTTCTTCCCGTTCTTCTTCTGTTCCCTCAACCTATCCGCTCTCTTTGTCATTCTCTCTTGCCCCATCCGCACCAAATGTCCTGCACATCTCAGCCGGCATTTCACCAATCTCCCCGTCAAGCTCATCTGCACCCAAATGTCCTCCCTCAGTTCATCCATTCTCCTTCTATCCGCCCTCTTCGCTCTTACAATCCTGCTGACCCAGTTGTTCTCGCAAATTTACAGCCTCTGTTGTTGTGTCTCTGTCAGTTGCACCGTCTCCAGACCATAACGGTAAGGTGGTGTTACACTTGATATCAGAACCTTTCCTTTCAATCACCTTGAAATCTTTGTCTGCCATTACACCTCCACCCATTAGCACCCACCTGAATCCTCCTCTGCACCTCTGCCTCTGACTTTACCATCCCTGGTTACTGTTTCACCCAGATACTCAAATCCATTTCCTTCTCTGATCTCCTTTCCCTCTAACCTGATGTTTATTTATTTTCTCTGCTGCCCAACCTACATCACATCTGCCTTCTCAGTGCTCATTTTCAGCCCATGTTTCTCAAATTCCTCCTTCCACTCCCCCAGTACTTCCTGCATCTCCTGCCCACTCTCCACCACAATAGCCAGATCGTCCACCCACAATATCCTTCCCAGAATATCTTTCATGTTTACCTTCCTGCTTACCAGCTCCATCACCATGATAAACAGGAGTGGGCTGAGAGCGCTTCCCTGCCCCAAACTGATGTTCACACTGAAATCCTCTGACATCCCAGGACCAACCCAAACTCTTCCCTTCGTTCCCTTGTACATCCCTTCCACCAAACCTAACTTCTGCCTCTGGCACTCTCATCCATCTCAGTGTTGCCATCACCATCTCAGGACAGTGTCGTAGGCCTTCTCTAGAGGGTTAATGTAAGTGTTTTGTGAGGTAGGGTTAATGTAGGAGGGTTATGTGAGGTAGGGGTAATGTAAGAGTGTTGTGTGAGGTAGGGTTAATGTATAAGAGGGTTATGTGAGGTATAGTTCATGTAAGAGGGTTATGTGAGGTAGGGTTAATGTAAGAGTGTTGTGTGAGGTAGGGTTAATGTAAGAGGGTTATGTGAGGTATGGTTAATGTAAGAGGGTTTTGTGAGGTATGGTTAATGTAAGAGGGTTATGTGAGGTAGGGTTAATGTAAGAGGTGTATGTGAGGTAGGGCTAATGTAAGTGGGTTATGTGAGGTAGGGTTAATGTCGGAGGGTTATGTGAGGTAGGGTTAATGTAAGAGTGTTGTGTCAGGTAGGGTTAATGTATCAGAGGGTTATGTGAGGTATCGTTAATGTAAGAGGGTTATGTGAGGTAGGGTTAATGTTAGGGTTAGGGTTAATGTAAGAGTGTTGTGTGAGGAAGGGTTCATGTAAGAGGTTTATGTGAGGTAGGCCTAATGTAAGAGGGTTATGTGAGGTAGGGTTAATGTAAGAGTGTTGTGTGAGGAAGGGTTCATGTAAGAGGTTTATGTGAGGTAGGCCTAATGTAAGAGTGTTATGTGAGGTGGGGTTAATGTAAGAGTGTTTTGTGAGGAAGGGTTCATGTAAGAGGTTTATGTGAGGTAGGGTTAATGTCAGAGGGTTAAGCGAGGTAGGGTTAATGTGAGGTAGGGTTAATGGAAGAGGTTTATGTGAGGTAGGGTTCATGTAAGAGGGTTATGTGAGGTAGGTTTAATGTAAGAGATTTATGTGAGGGAGGGTTATGTGAGGAAGGGTTCATGTAAGAGGGTTATGTGAGGTAGGGTTAATGTAAGAGTGTTGTGTGAGGTAGGGTTAATGTAAGAGTGTTGTGTGAGGTAGGGTTAATGTAAGAGTGTTGTGTGAGGTAGGGTTAATGTAAGAGTGTTGTGTGAGGTAGGGTTAATGTAAGAGTGTTGTGTGAGGTAGGGTTAATGTAAGAGTGTTGTGTGAGGTAGGGTTAATGTAAGAGTTTTGTGAGGAAGGGTTCACGTAAGAGGTTTATGTGAGGTCGGGTTAATGTAAGAGGGTTATGTGAGGTAGGGTTAATGTGAGGTAGGGTTAATGTAAGAGGTTTATGTGAGGTAGGGTTAATGTAATAGGGTTATGTGAGGTAGGTTTAATGTAAGAGATTGATGTGAGGTAGGCTTACTCATCTACAACACTTCCTATACTGTATATGGATGACACAGTGTGCAAGAAACTGCTCATCATCTATCAGGTTAATCAAAACTGTGGACCCATTACACACTCATTAATGTCTCCACTTAAATGGAAAAGTCTGACCCTCTTTGCATCGCCTTGCATCAATTAGAGGTTCAGCTGTTCAATTTCAACTGATAAGAGAGAACCACATTTGTCCATGAACGTCCTATTTGAGGATAACTCTAAGTTCCACAATAACAGCACTTCCAAGGTGAATATGTGTTCACAGATAAACAAAATCAATTGCGCTATTTTATAAAGATGATAGACTTGTTTTGGTAATGGATGAGATGTGGTAAACTCCTTTGATGAACTAATTTTGCAAATTGAAAGAGATTATTGAAAAATCCAGATGAATACTACAACGATGAAAGAAGCCTCATTGATTTCACATCTTTGCGTTCTCATAAAATTCATCGCAAATGTGCATTTTTCTTTTTCTCCACGTCCTTTTCCCCAACTCTGTTTTTGCAGATATCTTTTTGTTCCATGTCAAGATGTTCCATCTGTTTGAGGTTCATGGGATGTCACCTTTTAATCAAGTATCTTCATCAGCAGCAATTGCAGTGAAAATAGTTTGCGTTTTACTAAGGCTGCTTTACTGAGCAAGTCGCGCACCCGTTGTGTGTGTATCTTTTTGTTGTGCAAGAAATAAATAACGGATTGAAGTAAATCTGGCATGCAATCTAACGCTGGAAGAAAAACAGCTATGGCTGCGATGTCCCATTCCTGCAGCTTTGGCGGGTTTGCGAAGCGTAAATCAGCTTTTCGCTGCTCTGTTTCCAGGGATTCTAGGTGTCCTAATAATTGTAAAACACAGACTTTGTGGATACGTGCAACCCATGGCTTGGGTTTGTTTTGAATGAAACATTGCTATTTCCTAGCTTTGCTACTCGGTATGCATTTGCTACTTTCTTATGAGGCACACCATCCTGTAAATTGTTTAATTATTAACATAGGCAATGCACACACTGCTTCGGTCTATTTTGGATGCAGGTGTTACCATTATAATTACCCTCACCATTGGAGAGGGTACTGCATTTGAGTCTGTCTCTGTCTGTCTGTCTGTCTGTCTTTGTTTGTCTGTCTGTTTGTTTGTTTGTCCGCACAGAATAAATATGATTTCCTCTGCAACCGTTGGTCCGATTGACAGGAAACTTTCACCATAGGTGCACTTCCTCATGCAGAATTTTTTAAAATAATTATGACATGAGAGGTCACGTGGTATGGGCGCCATCTTGGAAAAACCAAACTTTGCACCTCTATATCTCCGAAAGCGCTGCATAGAAAAAATTGAGACTTCTTGGCTCATTGTAAAGAACTCTCCATGGGGAATAAAATACGTTAATGATGATGTCATCGGTGCCTCCATTATAATGTCGTAATTCGACAAGTACAAAACTTCATCCGATCAAGATGACATTTGTTGAGCGTCATTTAAGGATAAATTGGTGGAGGAAAAAAAAATGATGGAAGTCATAGGTCACGTGGTACAGGCGTAATCTTGGAAAAACCGAAAAGCTTTGCACCTCTATAGTCTATATCTCTGAAAACGCTGCATAGAAAAAATTGAGACATGGCTCATTGTAAACAACTCTCCATGGGAAATAACATATGTTAATGATGATGTCATAGATTCCTCCATTATGACGTCATATGGCGAGGATGAAAGTGACTGGTTGAGAAGAGTGATGGAAATGAATGTAGAAGGAAGTAGAGGACGGGGAAGACCGAGAAAGACTTGGCTAAAGATGGTGGAAGAAGAAATGCGGGCAAGGGGGTTAGGTTAACAAGGAGAGATGCAGAAAATAGGGCAAGATGGAGAAGATTGTCATGGGGACCGCAAGGCTAACCCCCGCTCTAGCAGGGAAAATGGCCTTAAAATGGATGTTGTTGTTGTTCTATGGTGAAGGTCTGCAATCTCTGATTGCTCTTTCTTGTTTGTGATACTTCCCATTACTGACGACATTATCGATATTTTGACGTAATTTTGTTTTGCCCCACAGAATTCTGGCAAATTCCAACCTTTGGAGGGTTTGCTGAAAACTGGTCCATTTTAGCCCTCTTTGTCCTTAATGACGTCTTCGGAAAGTAAGAATGCCTTACCTGAAATGACCGTGCATTTTTCAAAACATTACAAATTACATTTTAAAACTTTTGTGGATTATTGGTAGTTGTACCCTCTACCATGGCAATGAACTGAGTCATAATCGTCAGAGATCTAGTTTAATGAGTGTGGACTATTATCAGGCCTTACTGACACCCCTTCTTCAATTGAATGATGTAGAAAGTACATTGTATCTAGCGCTTGGAATTTAATCCATATTACTAATTGTATAAGCTGGCCATTGGCGCGAACCAGTGCATGCTAGACCGAGATTGACACTATGAAAGTGCACAGTTGAGTTTCCAAGTTGATACCAGTAACTGAGTAAACAGGCCTTAATGGGGAAAGGATTTGCCTTCAATGTTATCGCAACATGAGTTATGGGATTGGATGAAAGTTAATTGAGAAAATGAAGGAAAAAGGGGAGAGATGTCTTGTGGAGCCAAATGTATAAACTAATAAGGATGTAGATATTGATTGTGGAATATAGTTTACAATATTTGTGGAAATGATGGAATGTGATTTGCTCAGTATGACAACAATGCCTAAGGCAGTTCACACCTGCGTTCTTAAGGAAACATGCAGGATTATCTGGCGTCTTTTCATCATTGTGGGGGACTAATTGGCCTGGCAAAGATTTGATCAGTCAAGGGTCCTTTCCAGGACTTGTCGACCAGACTTGGACATGGCCACAAGGTTGAGAATGGGCAGAAGGTCAGCATGAACCTTCCCCTTTGACCGCAGCTGTGTTTAGTAACGTTGTGTTGTGTTAATGAACACGGCCTCCCAGCGCCACAGAGGAGGTGTTTCTTTTGTTTTTTTTCTACTCTCTGTATAAGAAGACCGTCACCGTGTCTGATACTGGAGAGGCGGTACCAGAGAGGGTCAGTGTGAAGCCTCGATGATGAAAGGACTTCAAATCCCTCCACTGCTGCCCTGTGAATGACTTCCCCTCAGTTTGTGTTCTCAGCAGAGGATGCGTTCCTCATGTGAATGTGCATGATGTAGCTCACAGTCTATCGTTGTACTCTGCATGTCCTAAGCAAGCTGTGCACAAGGAATGACGTTGCTGCCGTCACAAAGCTATGCTAGGTTTGACCATAATTCACCAAATGGGCCCACAAATACAAAGACTAAAAAGGAAGCTATTCCAAAGTTACTTCAACAGGAGTTTTGGGGCAGTCTCATCCTTTGCTTTGTTTGTCTTTTTGTGTTCAATCTTTAATTAACCTGTACCTAGATTAATCAAAGTTAACCATTAATTACTGTTTTTTGCATGATACTTTGAATGCTTATTGTGTTTCAGCCTACAAAGTTCACTTTTTTGTGTGCTGTTTCGTGATTGATGATTTTAGGAATGACCCTTTGGATTGAAGAAATTAGAATTGTTTTTTTAATAGCCGAGATTCGTCCTTGGGCTTGGTAAGGTAAATAATCAAGTGATTGGAGATAACTGCTCGGCCTTCACCTAACAAGCATTCAGTGTAACTGGGATAAGCCAGCTGGCTTGTCCTAAGTTGTCTTGGAGATTGTTGGTGATCCCCTGCAATGTGACAAATAGGAGTGTGGGATGAATGGGAAAGATGGTTGGGAGCAATAGATGGGAGAAAAAGGGTGGTAATATGTATTTTTGTATATGTCAGGTCTCTTGGAAGAGGTAGAACACTGAGTGGATCAGGACACAACAGAGCAAAAGGAGAGAAAGAGAAGAGAGAAGAGAGAAGAGAGAGAAAAAAAAAGAAAAAAAAAGGAGAGAAGGAGAGACACCAACAGCAGAGTTGAAGGACAAAATAGAGGGAAACCTGGATAAACACGGTGTGGGGAGAAAAGAAGGATAGGAGAGGATGCATAGGGTGAACAAGATGGACACAGAAGGAAACTCTCGAAAAGGAAAAACTAGAAATTTGGAAGAGGACTTGGGAGGAAGGGGTTAATGTGGGTAGAAAATATCATGGTATTGGATGGGGGTGAAACCAAGATCCTGGTGTCTTGAAACTGTCTTGAAGATTTGGAGAGGAGAATGACAAATTGAAGAGAATGTGTAAGTTGGTTCCCCAGGCGGCATAAAAAAAAGAGGACCAAATGAGTGCAGGTGAGCAGTGATCCTGGATTTTGGGAGTTTCACCAGAAAGGGGTTGATGGTGGACCGCTTGCGCGCTGCAGAAACTTGGGCTGTGCGAGGACAAAACACGGAAAGAGCAGAGGGTGCAAGACCACAAGAAAGATGGTAAAAGGTGGAAGGTCACAATTTCTGCCAATTAAGAAACCAAAGGGCACGTCAAATTATAGTACAATGGGGTATTGTGAGAGATTCACTTGAACCACGATGTCAAGTTTAGCAGCAACACAACTAGACCGACCACTTTTTAATAGAGTAATTCTTTTATTTGAACAAAAATGCTCTTTTTCCATAGAATGCCCAGGAAGGAGAAAAGGACAAACAATAAATTCGCACAAAGGCAGCAGTTTATGGCATATACAAATGGTTTCTAGAAGCTAATGCTGATAACACCATCTGTCGCGGTGAGAACAAAATGAAGCCGGCAGAGATAGCTGGGGATGTTCAGATGGCACAAACAGGCACCAATAGATAGCCAGCTCTCCACACATTGAACTGCAGAGAATGAGCAAATCCTTGGCTCGACAAAACCACAGAAACGACTGATGCGAGAGTGTAATTCTGACTCTCATAACGATCTTGATTGGAGATGTTAAGTGTTAAACATTATTTATTTCTCTCTCTCACAGGCCTTTTGGCCTATGTGGAAGTTGTAATACCTGGCAGTGTTTGCATGGATCAACATTGGCCAGCTGGTCGTAAAGTAACGCTGTCGAAATACCACACTGCATTCTTCGATGTTACTGATCTTATGGAGCCTTCTACTAGAGCCACCTACAAATCTTAAGGAGTTGACAAAGAGAGCTATTGGCATAGCGAAAGCAAAACAAAACATGTTTGAATGCGTAGCATTGGTGTTTGGAAAAGTAATACTACTTTCATGACGGTCTTGATTGCTACTGCTCAAATATTTCCTCAGTACCATGTGGCAAGTTTTGCTTCTCGGTCAAAGTGAAAAGATATTTGACGCTAAAAGCGTTTTGACATCAGGTGCAGGTGACGGAGCAGTTGGGACATTTGCGCAGGACTCAGGGGAGTGGTAATATGGATTGTAAACATCGTATCTCTAAATAAGTCACATAAAGTTACTCCTTTTATGTGTATGCCATAATTCAAGTTTAACTGAATTGGCATACTTTTTCTTCGAATGCTTAATGTACTTTTCGTTGCAGACACTATCGTACAGGTGAAATGCCAAACCAGTTACCACACTCCCAAAAAGTAAACCAAACATAATATTTCGAATTGTACATAATTCATTCCCTCTGCCACCAAAGGTGGACAACAGAGGTTATGTTTTCACCACTCTCTCCCTGTCTATTTGTTTGTCTGTGAACAGGATATCTCAAAAAGTTATGTACAGATTTGGATAAAACTTGGTGGACGCGTTGGGTGTTTGACAAGAAAGAATCTATTCGATTTTGATGAAGACTTCATTATGGATACGAGAATTGTATATTTTTTTTAAAGTAAGTCTTTACCATTGAAAGAAGCCTGGTGTTGGCTTAACGGTCAAGGTGGCTGGATTAATATCTTAGATTCTTGAGTCTGAGTCCTGTCGTGCTGTTAAAATAACACCGGGTGTGTTGATTCAGCCTGTCATCCTTCTGAGGTTGGCAAAATGATTACCTACTTACTGTTAACAGGGACACTGCATCAGCGGCACAACCACGTTTCCAAAAAATGATGCAACCAGCAGTCACAGGCTGCATACGAAACAACCACAACCAGCAGTCACAGGCTGCATACGAAACAACCACAACCATTGCGAGATGGGTCAAAAACAATATACTTTATATCACGATACTGTATTTAAAAACGTGGACGGATTCGGACGAAACTTGGTGGATGAGTTGGTTAACTGACAAGAACAAGCCGATTAGATTTTGGGGGTCTGGATTCAGATCCGGCCTCTCGGTAAAATACAAAACGTAAACTGTTCAATGTGTCGGAGGTATATGCCCTACCGAATGCCAATCTAGGTTATTCATAAGTAAATATGTAGGGCTCAAGCACTGATTGTTAACAAAAAAATGGCACCCGTGTCCGAAGGAAGCGGCTCAGTTTCGTATTTTTAATATGAAATAGGCAAAGTCGAGAAACAAACGAAACCCGAGAGAATAACCCTTAGAATAACCCTTTAGAATAACCCTTTAGAATAACCCTTCAGCATTACCCTTTAGAATTACCCTTTAAAATACCCCTTTAGAATTACCCTTTAGAATTACCCTTTAGAATAACCCTTTTGAATTACCCTTTTGAATTACCCTTTTGAATTACCCTTTTGAATTACCCTTTTGAATTACCCTTTACAATTACCCTTTATAACTACCCTTTACAATTACCCTTTACAATTACCCTATATAACTACGCTTTGGAATTACACTTTAGAACTACCCTTTAGAACTATCCTTTAGAACTATCCTTTAGAACTATCCTTTAGAACTACCCTTTAGAACTATCCTTTAGAACTATCCTTTAGAACTATCCTTTGGAACTACCGTTTGGAACTACCCTTTGGAACTACCCTTTAGAACTACCCTTGAGAACTACCCTTGAGAACTACCCTTGAGAACTACCCTTTAGAACTACCCTTGAGAACTACCCTTTAGAACTACCCTTTAGAACTACCCCTTGGAACTGCCCATTAGAACCCATTAGAATTACCATTTAGAACCCTTTGGAATTACCATTTAGAACCCTTTGGAATTACCATTTAGAACCCTTTAGAATTACCATTTAGAACCCTTTAGAATTGCCCTTTAAAAACTTTTTAGAGTTTGAAAGGTTCTTCTTCATTTTCACGGATAGAAGGAAGGACATAGCTAAATATTGAAATGACTTCACCACTTAATTTCACTAATATCCTTGAAAAAAAATTTGAAACCACTTTCATGGACCTAATTAGAATAGATGATCTGGCAAGAACAGTGCTGCGGTGAAGTAGCTTGAATCGAGGCCTGATCTCGATTACCTTCGGGGTGATTGATTCATTTTGGCAGTGCCAGGACCGGTGATGTGGACACCTTGCCTGGTGTTCATGCTCATCCACCGATCGAAATGGAAAAATGAAATCCACCTCATTCAACGGTTTACACATCATGAATACATCGATGTTATGTCCCGGTGTGTACCCTGGTTTAGAATAGGTACACCGTATCCCTGCATGTCGTAAGAGGCGACGAAGAGGGTTGGTGTCAGGAAGGGCATCCGGCCAGAAAAACATTGCCTCAAAAAAAAGAGAACCATGACAATTACAACTACATATGGGCAGGGCACGGCCCGAAGTGGAGATCGGTTTCTGAGGTTTGGGACATGGAATGTAGGGACAATGACAGGGAGATCAGGAGAGGTGGTGGGAGTATTGGTCAGAAGAAGAGTGGACATATGTTGTGTGCAAGAGACGAGATGGAAGGGAAGTGGTGTGAGAATGGTGAAGGGTAGGCAGGGACAGAAATACAAGTTTGTGTGGCAAGGGTGCCCGGAGGGCGTGAATGGTGTTGGTGTCCTGTTTTCTGAGGAGTTTGTAGACAGTGTGGTGAGTGTGACTAGAGTGAGTGATAGGTTGATGATGGTGAAAATGCTGATTGGAAAGCTCTTGGTGAACGTCATCTCGGGATATGCTCCGCAGGTTGGTCGAAGCGATGAAGAGAAGGACAAGTTCTGGTGTGCGATAGAGAAGCTGATGGAAAATGTGAAAGATGAGGAAGTTGTTGTGGTAGGAGGAGACCTAAATGGACATGTGGGAAGGAGTATGGATGGTTTTGAGGGAGTTCATGGGGGTTACGGATATGGTGTGAGAAATGGAGAAGGTGAAAGGATTTTGGAGTTTGCTGATGGAGATGATTTGTTGATTTGTAATACTCAGTTCCAGAAAGAGAATAATAAGCTTGTTACATACACGTCAGGTGGGTCGACGACAACCGTTGACTACCTGATTGTGCGTAGGCGAGATAAGGGGGCACCTCTGGGACACAAAGGTGATCCTGGGGGAGGAGGCTGTTTCACAGCACCACTTGGTTGTCTGCGACATAAGGGTGAAAGGTGCGAGGAGAGCTCGGCGGGGGAAGTACCAACCGAGAATGAAGGTGTGGAGGTTGAAAGAGGTGACAGTAAGGGAGGCATTAAAAGAGAGGCTGAGTTGGGTAGAGGATGATGTGGTTGAGCTTGAAAGTGGTTGGAAGTCAATGAAAGATAGTCTTTTGGGAGCCGTTGGTGAGGTATGTGGATGGACAAAAGGACCACCGAGGCACTCAGAAACATGGTGGTCGAATGATGAAGTTGGAAAGAGGATTGACGAGAAGAGGAAGAAGTTCAAGGAGTGGCAGAAGGCGAAGGGTACGGGAGCAGAAAAAGCAGAGCATGAAAGTTATAAGGCAGCCAAGAAGGCTGCAAAGAAAGAGGTAGCAAAGGCGCAGGAGGCATGTAGGAAAATGTTCGGAGAACGCTTGGATTCGGAAGAGGGTCAGAGAGCGGTATTCAGGATTGCAAAGCAGATAGCGAAAGAGAGGTGTGATGTGATGGGGGTTAGTTGCTTGAAGAATGAAGTTGGACAAATCGTTGTTGACCCAGATGGAATTAAAGGAAGATGGAAGAGATATATGGAAATGCTGTTGAATACAGAGAATGAATGGGATGGCAACATAGAGAGTAACCCAGTTTTAGGACCGGCAGAGAAGATAACTGAAAAGGAAGTTGAGGAAGCGATAAAAGCAATGAAGAGTAGAAAAGCGGGAGGGCCGACGGGAGTTGTGGGAGATATGTTGAAGGCAGCAGGAAATTGGGGGTGTGAAGAGAATGACAGAGATCTGCAATCTGGTGGTGAAAGAAGGCCTGAGTACCCTCGTCCCTCTATACAAGGGGAAAGGTGACCCTCTGGAGTGTGGCTCGTACCGAGCCATAAAGTTATTGGAGCATGGAATGAAGGTATTGGAAAGGGTGTTGGAGAGAAGGATAAGGAAGAAGGTGAAGATCGACGAAATGCAGTTTGGATTTATGCCAGGAAGAGGAACGACAGACGCGCTCTTTATTGTGAGGCAGTTGCAGGAAAAGTACATGGAGAAGAGGAAGAAGTTGTTTCTTGGGTTTGTTGATCTGGAGAAAGCATTCGATAGGGTTCCACGCGAAGTATTGACATGGGCATTGAGGATGTTAGGAGTGGAGGAATGGTTGATCAGAGCAGTGATGGCAATGTACAAAAGAGCGCGCCCAGCTGTAAGGACGAAGGACGGGAACAGTGGTGAGTTTGAGGTGAAGGTGGGAGTGCATCAGGGGTCGGTACTAAGTCCACTACTATTTGTAGCTGTGATGGATGTGCTGGCTCAGAACGTAAAGGAGGGTTTACCGTGGGAGTTGTTGTATGCAGATGATCTGGTGTTGATTGCGGAAAGTATGGATGGACTGAAGGAAAAGATGAACAAGTGGAAGGAATGTATGGAGACAAAAGGTCTGAAGGTGAATATCGGAAAGACGAAGGTGATGGCAAGTGGTAAAGCATGTGGTGAGGTGGAAAGAACTGGGAAGTGGCCATGTGCTGTGTGCAGGAAGGGTGTCGGAGTGAACTCCATTCAATGTACAATGTGCGCTGAGTGGGTTCATCAAAAATGCAGTGGTCTGAGAGGGTCATTAACCAGTGTGGCAGCTACATTCAAATGTAAGGTGTGCACAGATGGAGCAGCAGATGGAGAAAATGTTGAGTTGGATCTTGGAGACGGCGTGAAGCTGGAAGGTTTGAAAACATTTTGCTACCTCGGAGACATGCTGAATGGAGAAGGTGGATCAGACTCAGCAACGGTTGCTAGAGTGAGATGTGCATGGAAGAAGTTTCGGGAAATGAGTGGCGTGCTGATGAGGAGCGTAGTGTCGTTGAAGCGTAAGGGAAAGGTGTATTCTGCATGTGTGAGAAGTGTTATGATTTATGGGAGCGAGACATGGGTAATGAACGTAGAGCAGCAACGAAGGCTGGAAAGGGTGGAAATGCGAATGGTTCGGTGGATGTGTGGAGTATCGTTGAGAGAGACGAAGACAAATGATGAATTGCGAAAGATGATGGGAATAGAGCCTGTGATTGATGCTGTGAAGAGGAACAGGGTGAGATGGTTTGGTCATGTGTTGAGGAAGGATGAAAGTGACTGGTTGAGAAGAGTGATGGAAATGAATGTAGAAGGAAGTAGAGGACAGGGAAGACCGAGAAAGACTTGGCTAAAGATGGTGGAAGAAGAAATGTGGGCAAGGGGGTTAACAAGGAGAGATGCAGAAAATAGGGCAAAATGGAGAAGATTGTCATGGGGACCGCAAGGCTAACCCCCGCTCTGGCAGGGAAAATTTGCCTTAAAATGCATGTTGTTGTTGTTGTTGTTGTTGTTGTTTCATGGACCTAATTGAGGGCATCTTCATCTCATTTTTAAAAGAAATGTTCGACTCCTGAAGCGTCATGGTCTTCAATCTTCATAGTTCAAGTTGTCCGACATTGAAGTGCAGTCTTCTGATTTTGATGCTTTGGCAAATCCCAGAAAACATCGGGAAGATGCCAAAAAAGCAAAGCAACTAGCAACATGAGCAATTTGTTGATTATTAAAAAGGCAACCCTTGAAGCTGTGTGATGTCATTAAAAAAAAAAGCAAAAATATTGTTGAGTTAAAGACAACCTGCTCAGTGTTGTGATTCTGGGGATGTAACTCTGTTTGCTGTTCAGTATTTTCAGTGTTTTTTGAAGCATGGGACCCTGAAGGAACAACTTCCTGTATTCACAAAACATTAACTAGGTACTCCCTCGTTCCATTGATCTCGCTGTGAAAAGGATACGACACTTGTTAAAATGGACAACTGCACTACTTCAAACTGCCAAGATCAAATAAACCTGTATGCTTAACACCAGTGGTACTTAATGTGAAAGAACAAGGACAGTAATCCCTCGATTATATGGACATTCAAGATCCGGAAATTTGATGTAACGGAAATGAGTAATTATTTCAATATACGGAAGTTAGAATTGCTACAGGGTTTGTGCGGGTCATGGAAATCCTGGAAAGGCATGGAATTTCACTGATGGTTATGGAAAATCCTAGAAATTCAGAGTGAGTGTTTTCTGTTATTTTCAGAATAGAACAAATGTTTTACGAACGAGTTGTGTTCCCAAGAATCATTCGTAAGTCTTTTGTTCCGTAGTCAGAACAATTTCCCAAAGACACCGTGAAACTGCAGTTCAGGACAGCTCAACCAATGAATCTCATCTATGGCCAGGTTTTGATATCTGGCCTGATTTGTTCTTTCCACTTTACAGGCCTTCTGTAGCTAACCGACCACATTATCATGTTCAGAGTTAACTGATGTATTATTCAACTGAAGCACAATGGTCGGCGACTTTAAATCGTGGATAATTTGCATAATCTTGCTGATGTGTTTTGAGATTGGGAGGGGGAGGGTTGAGTAAAATATGCCTCTTTGGAGTCATGGAAAATCAGTGAAGGGTCATGGAAAGTCATGGAATTTCAATTACACAAAAGGGTACAAACCCTGTCAGCTTTAACCAAAATTTTGCATCTCACAAATAAATAAAAATTATATATATATATATATATATATATATATACTGTATATAGATATACTGTATATAGATATTGATATATATATTGATATATATATTGATATATATATATATTGATATATATATATATATTGATATATATATATATTGATATATATATATATATATTGATATATATATATATATATTGATATATATATATATATATATATATTGATATATATATATATATATATATATTGATATATATATATATATATATGTTGA
This sequence comes from Myxine glutinosa, assembly GCF_964187855.1. Classification (NCBI taxonomy): domain Eukaryota; kingdom Metazoa; phylum Chordata; class Myxini; order Myxiniformes; family Myxinidae; genus Myxine; species Myxine glutinosa. The sequence continues at coordinate 47,360,240 of NC_136269.1, read as the reverse complement.
TATATATATATATATATTGATATATATATATATATTGATATATATATATATATATATTGATATATATATATATATATTGATATATATATATATATATTGATATATATATATATATTGATATATATATATATATATTGATATATATATATATATATATATATATATATTGATATATATATGTATATATATTGATATATATATATATATATATATTGATATATATATATATATATATATATATATATATATATATATATTGATATATATATATATATATATATATATATATATATATATTGATATATATATATATATATATATATATATATATATATATATTGATATATATATATATATATATATATTGATATATATATATATATTGATATATATATATATATATATATATATATATATATATATATATATATATATTGATATATATATATATATATATATATATTGATATATATATATATATATTGATATATATATATATTGATATATATATATATTGATATTGATATATATATATATATATATATTGATATATATATGTACAGATTGAATCCCCTAACTTAACTAGGAAGCAAGGCACAGATTGAGTCTCACCCCAGAAATTGCTGCACAACCTGTTAGCAACAAGTGTCGCCTGCCATGCGGACACATTGTCTCTGCCCTGCTCAGCAACAGCTAGGAGGTTTGCAGTCAGGAATATTAAATTTAACAAAAGAAGCACACTAACCCTATGACATGACGCTGACGTCATGTGCATAAATTATACCAACACACCTCCAAACTAGGAGGCATCCGTGTGGTACTCAAGTCATTGCAGACTGAGATTAAAGCTCGATGGTCACAAATAGACAAAGGCAGAGATGTCGATCTAGATTTCGCCCTTATTATGGGCTCATCAGGACAACATACTGCAAATTTTATTATTTGTGATATATATTATATATATATATATATATATATATATATATATATATATATATATATATATATATATATATATATATGTATATATATGTATGTATATATATATATTGTTGCGGATATGAGGATTGCATTTTTTTGATTGTGTGTATTGTAGTGGTAAATTGTTGATGAACATTGTTGAATATGGCCCCTCCTGCCTCCAGAGTTGTGTAAAGGTAAAAAGGGCGTCCCGGTAGTTATTCCATGAAACACCACATTGAAGGACCTGATAAAACCCTTGTTCAGTAGCTTATATCTTATTATGTGTTTTAGAGTAAGGCCTTGTCTTCCATTAGAATAATACTCCATTGCACCGAATCAATTAAGAATAGCTCCCCTTCAATACTTCCATTTCCCAGCCAAACTCTCCATCTGCGGGTAAAGCAGTTCACAAGCGTGGGGTGCACGCCCTCTCATTTCGCTGCGATAGTGAATATGTGCTCCGTGCTCTGTTTGAACAGGAGGGGCGGGGTCGCCCGGGAGAGGCAAGCCCAGGGCGCGCCACGAAGGGCGGGGCTGTTCAGCCCCATGCCCAAATAAGGAAACAAGCCCGTGGCTCGCCACGAGGGGCGTGCCGTCGGCGCCATGCCCAAATAAGGAGACAAGCCCGAGGGATTACCATACAAGGTCACGAAACAGAGCACGGGGGAGGAGGGCGGTACCGAAACCGAAGGGGACGTGTCAGTCCCGCGCTGGAGAGAAGTGAGAGGAAGGGAATACGAGCTGAGCTGCGTGGAGAGGTACACGACAAAGAAAGGGTCCAAGAGAAAGCAGAGGAACTTTTACGAACGAGTTGCAAAGAGATACGGCAGATGAGTCCAGCCCCGTTTCAACCAGCCGCGTGAAGCCCTGACGGGGCAGCGAGTGACCCTGCCGGCGTGCGCTGTAAAGCCGAATACCAGGAGCTGCCGGCGTGCGCTGTAAAGCGGAATACAAGGAGCTGCCGGCTCCCCGCTTCCCGCCCGGAGTGGACCTGCTCGCTGTGCCCTGTGATCCCACCTGCTCATCCTTTCCAGCCATTCCTGCCTGCAAGTTCCCCATTTGCGTACGTGAGTTTGTTTTGTTCGTGCTGTCCTGGGTAGTAACTAAGTCTGTATAAGCTAGTAATTTTCACTGTGTCACCTGCGTTTTCATGTCCGCTGTAAATACCCGTGACTGCTCTTTTTGCTTATGTGTGTAAATAATAATAAACCCCGTTACTCTTCTGTACGTCTTCTTCTTCCTCTTTGCAATCGTCGTCTTAGTCTTTTCCCCATTGAATAGCGGTGGCGCGATACGGCCAACGTTTGGGTGAATCGGGTTTAGTCGGGGAACAACTGTTCGGTCGCGGAGCCTCCGCTCGGCAAACATACCATCCTTAACCGCGTACCGTAACAATATATATATAAATAATATATGTACATACCCAGCTAAAAGCATCACTTTACTACGGTTCCAACTACAGTATGATTGCAACTCTAGTTTTAAGCACTTATTCTCTGGAGACCACTTACTGTAATTACCTCAGCCACCAAAGGTGGACAGATGTTGTGTTTTCATCCGTGTCTATTTGTTTGTCTGTGAGCCGGATATCTCAAAAAGTTATGGACGTATTATGACGAAACTTGGTGGACATGTTGGGAGTGTGACAAGAACTAGCTGATGAGATCTTCGTGAAGACCGGATGCACATCCAGCCTATCGGTGGGATACAAAACATAAACTGTTCCCCCTGGTGAAGGTATGCACTCTACCGATTTCTGTTGTAGTTATAACTGTAATCACTTCAGTTACCGACAATCCTCACTGCAGTACATAAACCACAATAGGGTAACCTATAGTAATTTTCACTCTCATGGAAGCGGGACTTCAGATCTTCACTGACAGTGATCCTTGCCGAGAAAAAAGCCTCAAAGCAGTCAAGCAAACTAATGATTCAATAAACTGCCATTGAACTGTATCAGGAAAAGAAGCAATGTGCAAACCAGAACCTTACATGCATATTTCTCCAAGAAAGATGATGGGGTTGCTACTTCCTGAGATGTAGCCACCAAGCCTGCCACTCCTTAGCCTACTACCCCCAAGCTTGCCACTCCTATGCCTGCTACCCCCAAGCCTTCTACACCTGTCTGCCACTCCTATGCCTACTACCCCCAAGCCTGCTACTTCTTAGCCTGCTACCCCCAAGCTTGCCATTCCTCAGCCTGATACCCCCAAGCCTGCCATTTATTAATCTGCTACTCCCAAGCTTTCCATTCCTTAATCTGCTACTCCCAAGCTTTCCATTCCTTAGCCTGCTACCCCCAAGCCTGCCACTCCTTTGCCTGCTACCCCCAAGCCTGCCTTTTCTTAGTCTGCTCCTCCCAAGCTTTCCATTACTTAGTCTGCTACTCCCAAGCCTACCACACCTTTGCCTGCTACTCCGAAGCTTGCCACTCCTTTGCCTGCTACCCCCAAGCCTGCCAATCCTTAGCCTGCTACCCCCAAATCTGCCACTCCTTAGCCTGCTACCCCCAAACCTGCCACTCCTTAGTCTGCTACCCACAAGCCTGCCACACCTCAGTCAGCCATATCTTCACAGGATATGAACGAGCATGCCACCCCTCAGCCGGCCACCCCTAGTATTTTAATAAAGTTTGTTGCATTGATGTGCATATTTTTTGCATTGCATAGTTAAGAATTTATTCTGTAGGCACTTTCTCCTTTCTCCACTTACCGTATTTTCCGGTGTATCAACCGCACCCATGTATCAACCGCACCCCCGATTTTCGACTTAAAAAAAACAAAAAAAACTTTTGTCAAAGTATTCGCCGGCCCCAGTAAAACTGACATGACGAAAGTTTCACCAGCTTGCAAAGTTTCTGATGTGACAAAGACTCTTGGTGCTCCTGGGGTTGGGCCTGAGTTGTATGCATTTATATGTATAGGGGAAACCCCATTTTTATATGGTAGTATAGGTCCTAGGCTTTAAAAAAAAATTGGGTTCTCGCTCGAAATCCCTATAGATTTTGCCCAGCTTGCCCCAAAAGTTGCCCGTCGGGCGAGAAACCATACCGGTCATATCTTGGCCATTTCTTGAGCGATTGTGACAAACTTTTTTTTTAAATAGAGGTTTTTTGGGGTGGGGAACACGTTTAAAACAATAAAAATTCGATATGGAGTCTCTATCAAGTGATTCCAATGTCAATCGAAGGAATCGAACCATGTTTATAGGACTATAGGTACCTACTACCATCACTAGCTTTGATATATTCGTGATTGTCATTTGGCAATGTGTTTTAAGATATTTTTTAACCCTTTTTTTAATCTCTCTTTCCATTTCAGATTGGAACTGACTAACATCATGATGGAAGCGGTCAATCTTAGCGCTGCGACTGATGCTGCGGTTGAGTTTGATGAGGAGCTTTGTATTATTTGCCAAGAGTACACCCAAGACAAGCTGGTGTGTACACAACATGGGTGCGATCAGATTATATCCGCAAGTGAGACACGACAAGATGCGGTGCTCGCAAGGTTGAAGAAGTTGACGCCTGGTGCTCTATTCAATTATCATGTCACAAATGCGTGCTACAAGGGCTACACAAATAGCAACAAAATTGCCAAGCTTAAGGAGAAGCAGAAAGAAGCATTGAAGCAATCTGTGCCCTCTGGTGATGATGCATCAACCCAGTCACCAACACCTACTACAACTCGTTCGCAGTCAAACAGCATGCGAACACTGGCTTGTGTGGCACCTGGTCGTGCCACTGTGTACTATCAGTATACATGCGTCCTATGTGGCAACAAGTCAGTCAGCCGTGACTTCACCAAATATAGAATCTGCGAGAGTAACCAAGCAAACATATTCCTAGATGCGACCGTCTACTTCCAGGATGATGTTTTCCATCGAACTTGTGACCTTCAAGACGAACATGCTGTGTATGGGTCTGATATTTATTATCACAACCAGTGCATGTGCAAATATATTCAGCAGTATGAACGCTCCAGAACTTTTAGTGCCGCTGTACAACTCAATGCCAAGCAGCGGGTGTGGAATGAGATCGTTGACGAGATTGAGATGGGTCTGAGTGCTGGCAAGGGTTATGAACTTTCTACTATTCGAGACCAGATGAACAGCCACCTAGGAGGTAAAGGTAATGTCCAGAATAGGGATGTGAAGGTCCTCCTCTGCAAGCAGTTCAACGACCTGATAGACTTTGCTTACTCAGATTCTGCAAGAAAATGCCTCATGGTATTCTATGTGCTGGGTAATGAGGCAAATGTACTTGCTGAGCGTATCCGATCAGTGAGTCCCGTGCAATTAGTAGCAGCTCAATTCAGAGCATGCTTGCATGACTACGACTTCGACTTAGATGATCGCTTCTGTGATGCCCAAGATTGAAAGCAAGCCTGGTCAAAGATGAATATCCCAGAGCCCATCCTGCAGTTTTATGGCCATTTGTTTAAATTCAATCCAGCCACATACAGGGCTGCAGCTGACCAAGTAATAACAAGTGACATGCAGGAAGATGTCGATGATGTAGACCAGGAGGAGGAACAGGTGCCGCGCAAAGATGGTTCTCTTTCAGTCCAGCGATGTCGGAAAATACAGACCATGTTCCAACACGTGTTCTACATTCACCATTCTGGCAGAAAAAGAACACCAATGTCTGTATTGAATGCCGAGTTTGCCCACAGTCTAGGACGTGGTGGCAAAATCTTTGTCACCTCTCTGAATCGACAGGCGCTGGCCATGAGCTACACTGAACTTCGCCGGTACCAGCATGACATGGCTGCGTTCACTGTCAACCAAAATGAAGCGGACATGAAGTTGCCAGCCCATTTTGACGCAGGGAACTTCACATCAGCAGCAATGGACAACTGGGACCACGAAGGTGCAAATTCATCTGAACATGATACCGTGTGTGTCCTCTACCAGCATAAGCCTAAGGCCGTCTTATCCAAACCCAAGCGCTCTGACACATCTGTAGTTCATGGTCCGAAAGCCTTAACGGAAGTATTGCCACGTCAGCAGCTACACGAATTTGGAGAAAATCTGAAAAAGTATGACCTACCCACATCCTACAGAGGCCACGATCAACCAGCAGTCTACGATGACACTAGGCGGGACAAGCGACTATCCGATATGGCTTGGGCCATAGGCAGACTTAACTTGGAAGTCAGTGATAGCCACATGGCGGACTTGGTATATCCGACAACTGAAACTATGCGATCGTGGAGCGCAAGCAATGCGGTTTGGACGGATGACAATGCGAGGTGGACGCGGCAAAACTGTGCGATATATCCCACTGCACATTCTGCATGAACGTCAAGGTCAAGACGTTTGCAATGTCCTTCCTGCCTTGCACTGCTTGACTGGATGTGATGCAACGAGCAAAGTAGGCACCAAGAAAGCTGCCCTCAAAGCCCAGCCCACCCAATTGCTTAGAAATTTCGGTAGAGAAATGACAATTACACTCGAGACCAAGGCTGATGCTGAAAAATTCCTCGTGCTGGTGTTAAGAGAGACTAACCAATTTTCGTCCTTCACACAGCTTCGTGCCCAAATATATCATCAGACCAAGGGTTCATCACATCAAAATTTGCCTCAAACGTCAGAGGGTTTGCTTCCACACATAATGTGAGCCTTGTTCGGTACATACTCGATTATCCACCTCTTCCAACCCAGCATCATAGATCCACTACATTTTGGGTATCAGCTAGAGAACGACTGCCTTGTTCCAGTCACAGGGTGCAAGACTCTGAATAAGCGGTGGACAGTGACCTGTAACTGTGGCAAGTGTGCTCGAGCCACATGTCCATGCCGCATGGAGGAGGTGGGCTGCACCCTTTTCTGCAAGTGCATGAAGTTGCAAGATGATGCCTGCACCAATCCATATAATTAGATCTGATATGGTGGAAGTTTACACAAATTCATTGTGATGTGGGTGTTAATCTTAATAAATTTGTGTGATATGGCAGTTGTCTAACAGTAAAACCTGTATTCCTTTTTTAGCAAAAACGTATCATCTAAAATAATAAAATGACCTAAGAGATATTGAGGATTAAAAATTTCGGACCTGATTTGGTTTCTCCGGAAGAGCTTCAGAGCCGCTATCATGTAAACCAGTTCTCAAATCGACTAAATATTGCTTTTAGCATGTTCAACAGCCAAAAAAACCTCTATTTAATTTTTTTTGGGTCAAAATCGCTCAAGAAATGGCCGAGATATGACCGGTATGGTTTCTCGCCCGACGGGCAACTTTTGGGGCAAGCTGGGCAAAATCTATAGGGATTTCGAGCGAGAACCCAATTTTTTTTTTAAGCCTAGGGACCTATACTACCATATAAAAATGGGCCCAGCCCAGCCCCTAGAGTATGGCTCATTTCTCAAATTTGTGTTGGCTGCAGACACGGCCACGGATCACAGGATGGAACCCGATGAATGAAGAAATAAAATCATTTTGAGGAGAAAGGAGTCTTTATTTCATATTTTTCCATGTCAACAAAACTCAATGGAAAGTAGGAAAAAAATATAAAAAATAAAAACCTCCCTCCCTACCCGAACTTTTGAGAAAAAAGGACGCTCAACAACTTTTTATTTTTATGTGGCCTTACCGCGGCGTTGGTTAGACAATAGGTACGTCATAATGTCCCATGCAAAACATCCTGTTTACCATGTTGACGCTTTTGTTTTGTGACTTAATCCTGTCTTTATTTAGCACACTCTATTCACTATGTGACCTGTCATTCAAAGAGGACTAGTGAAAGTACACATTTTCACAAACACGCATAGAAAAATCAAATATTACAAACTTCAAACTTTCTTGTATTTTGACTGGCAGCAGTAATCGGCGTTGAACCTACCTTAGTAACGTAATTGACGATCATTCATCATTGTATCCCCGCAACCCCAAAGTAATATAAAGATTACGTCCCGTTGATATGACAGTGTTTCAATGCACAAATTTTTCTGTTACTGTGTATCAACCGCACCCCATTTTTTGGGGTTTTCCCGTCGGTAAAAACCGCGGTTGATACACCGGAAAATACGGCATATAATGGGAATAAGTGGGATAATTAAATTATATATATATATATACACATATACATATACATATACACAGGCAAGTGAAAAAGTAAGTACACCCACATGTAAAGTTTTGACTTTTTCAACATATTTCAACATATAGCTATATATATAATTTAATTATACCAATTATTCCCATTATATAAATAAATAAATAAATATATATATATATATATATATATATATATATATATATCTATCTATATACATATATACATATATACATATATACATATATACATATATACATATACACAGTCACATGAAAAAGTAAGTACACCCACATGTAAAGTTTTGACTTTTTCAACATATTTCAACATACAGCTATTTGATCTTCATTTCAACAATATTGATAGATAAAGGTGATATAATATAACAAATATCATGAAACATTTACATTTTGTAGTCCATTGTAAAATTTAAATAAACATAAATGCTAATTTCGCATGTGGAAAAAGTAAGTACACCCTTGGCTCTAATAGGTGGTATTGCCCCCTTTGGCAGAAACAACCTCAAGTAGGCATTTCTTATAACTGTCTACCAGTCTCTGACATCGACTGTGAGAATTTTTTGTCACTCCATGCAGAATTCTTTCAGCTGTGCGATGTTTGAGGGGTTTCTTGCATGCACAGTTAGTTTCAAATCCCCCCACAACATCTCGATGGGATTTAGATCCGGGCTTTGACTTGGCAATTCCAGTACCCTCCATTTCTTTTTTTTCAGCCATTCCTTGGTGGATTTAATCGTATGTTTAGGGTCATTGTCATGTTGCAAGGTCCACCTTCGGTTGAGCTTCAACTTACCGACAGATGGCCTCACATTATCCTCAAGCACCCTCTGGTACAATGAAGAATTCATAGTGGATTATATGATGGTGAGCTGCCCAGGCCCTGATGCAGCAAAGCTGCCCCAAACCATAATATTTCCACCACCATGCTTTACAGTTGGTATCAGATTCTTGTGGTCAAATGCTGTCTTTGGTTTTCGCCAAACATGTCTTCTGGTACTGTGGCCAAATAGTTCTACGTTTGACTCATCTGTCCAGAGCACATTGTTCCAGAAGTGCTGGTCTTTGCCTCGGTGTTCATTGGCAAACTTTAGTCTTGCCCTGATGTTCTTTCTGGACAGCAAAGGTTTTGTCCTGGCACACCTCCCATGTAGATCAAATTTGTGCAGCCTCTTTCTAATGGTAGGCACGTGCACTTTGACATCAACAGTGGCAAGAGTTACCTTTAGGTCCCGTGATGACATTCTTGGGTTCTTAGAGACTTTTTTCAGCATCTTGCGGTCTGCTCTCGGGCTGAACTTGCTGGGGCGGCCTGACCTGAACAAGTTGGCGGTTGTTTGGAATCTTCTCCACTTGTAGATGATCTTCCGGACAGTCGAATTATTGATTTCAAATTGTTTGGAGATCTTTTTAAATCCCTTCCCAGACTCGTAGGCATCTATAACCTACTTTCTGAAGGCCTCAGAGAGCTCTTTTGATCTTGGCATGGTGACGCCGCACAATTCAACAACAAAGAGCAAACCAAACTAAATGTCTGAGGTTTAAATAAGATGGGTTCCTCCAAGATCCTCTCTAACGATGCTCTAATCATTTGCACCTGAGCTGGTGCACCTGATTCTAATTTTAGGTATTTTAAGTCGTGATAAATGTAGGGGTGTACTTACTTTTTCCACATGTGGAATTTGCATTTATGTTTATTTAAATTATACAATGGACTACAAAATGTAAATGTTTCATGATATTTGTTATATTATATCACCTTTATCTATGAATATTGTTGAAATGAAGATCAAATTGCTGTATGTTGAAAAAGTCAAAACTTTACATGGGGTGTACTTACTTTTTCACGTGACTGTATTTGGTGCATTTTATGATTGGCTTCACAGTCGGGTATACAAGGGTTGTTGCGTTCTGTATTAGTGGAAAACAACTGCTGCACGTCTACAAAAGTTATTGCCGCTTCCTCTGGAGATGGTCCGTCAACTTGACAATGCTGTTTGTCATGGAGTGGTGGCTTTACGAAATTCTGGCATGAAACAGCGTGCTATTGCTCGGCAGTATGGCATCACTCAAGGTCAGGTGTCAAAGATCCTGAAACAAAATGCTCAGAGGGGTGTCCCTACTCCAATACCGAGGCCAGGACATCCATGCAGAACCACAAGGAGAGATGATTGCCAGCTGCACCGGTTAGTCTGCAATGGCCGTACCAAGTCAGCTAATCGGCTTAGGGTTGAGTGGCAGAAACTGACAAATGTGCCTGTATCCAGAAGGCTAGTCAACCAACGACTGGTTCAAGCAGGCTATTGTGCCAGGCGTCCCCTGAGAAAGCCACGCCTGACCAGACAACACAGCCAGCGCCGATTGCAGTGGGCCAGAGAGCACCGTCAATGGCAGCCAGGACACTGGAATCACGTGACCTTGAGTGACGAGTCTAGATTTCTGGTCTATTTTTCGGGTGACACCGTCACAATTTCGGTCTTCGAGGCCGGCCGATAGGCAAAGTGTGACCGGAAGGGACGAGGTTCTCCTGACCACGTGGCCCTTGACTTGGTTTGTCCGCACAATGTGGGCGCTTTCAGGATGAACTTTAGCCGGGGAGCGTTTGGGCGCCCCGGTCTGATACTGCCGCCCACGCGCAGAACAACTTGTGAGTGCACGTGGGTCCCGGCGGTCCCACTGGCCTAGCGCTACCATGTTTAGACAGCGAACTCCGTCCCCGGGCACCACGTCTGACTCTCTTATTCAGGGAGCATGGCGACGTGGGCACGGTAGGACACCCGCGGAGCCCCGGCGGACCAGGGACGCGCGAGCCTACGCGTTAGCGTGCTACGGCGGAATCAACGGCTTCGGTCACGGCCGAGCCGATACTCGGCCCGGTCGCCCGGAAATGAACTGGTTTGACGCCCGCGCTAGAGAGGTCGCGGGCGACTGAGATGTATTAACAAATTAGTTAATTAATTTGAGACGTCCGATTTCTAGTGTTTGGAAATTTGGAAGAGCTTGACCCTAGCCTTTCCCTGCGAGGGCAAGGAGGAACTTAACACTTGACACTTAAGCTTAGTTTGAAGTACACCCTGCCAGCGCTCCCGGTGGGACGGCAGGGCAACCAGAAGGGACGAGGTTCTCCTGACCACGTGGCCCTCGATCTGGGAAGCGAGAGGCGTTCCATTAGTGGACGCGCCCCTCACGCCCGACTTTTGGGCGGCCCCGGCAGGCCGTTTGTTTTGACGTTCCGTGACAGGCAAAGTTTGACAGGCAAAGTTTCAGTGACGAGTCTAGATTTCTGGTCTATCGTCAAGATGGCCGCGTCCGAGTGCGCAGACAAGTGCATGAAGCCCACAACGAAGATTGTATAGTGCCAAGAGTCCAAGCTGGAGGTGGTGGGGTGACCGTTTCGGCTGCTTTTCATGCAGGGGGAAAAACTGACCTGGTTGTTCTGAATGGAAACCTGAACCAGTTCAAGTACAGGGTCATTCTGGAAGAAACATTGCTTCCATTTGCTCGTGCAGCCTTTCGAGGAAACTTTGTCTTCCAAGATGACAATGCACGGCCTCATCGTGCTTGCATGATCCAACACTTTATTGCTGTCCGTGGTGTAGAGCATATGGAGTGGCCTGCCACGTCCCCGGATATGAGTCCGATAGAGAACTTGTGGGCAGAATTAACGCGTCAAATCGACAACTTGGACCAGCAGTCTACCTCTGTGCGTGAATTGCAGCAGACTATTGTCACTGCATGGCAAGCGATTCCTGTCCAAACCTTGGCAAATCTTGTGAACAGCATGCCTCGACGTGTACGTGCTCTCCTGAATGCTCGTGGGGGTTACACGAAGTACTGAACTGTAATTTTACTGTCCGTAATCCCAGTCATAATTTAGCTTTTGTTTTTGTTGAATTTTTTTTTGGCTAATGTGCAAAATAAAGAGATACTTCTGGAAAACATACCGAAGTTTAACACAGTACTGTCCGTGAATTGAGTTCGATATCAGTTTACATCACTTTAAAGGATCAATTTATTTGCTTCGAAATGTCAAATGTGGTTTTTGTTTCTTTTAAAGGTCACATTAACAAAATCTAGATTAATTTCAACATAATTCCAATGAACTTTTGGTTCTAAGTCATCTTGAAAAGTAAGTTCACCCCCACAAAAAAAATATTCCATATTAAATGCCAAGTCTATATATTTTATATATATATATATATATATATGTATATATATATATATATATATATATTGTTACGGACACGACTTAGATGTTGCTTGACCGAGCGGAATGGCCGCCGTGTTCGCACAAGTTACCCGATTACACTCGAACGTTGGCCGAATCGCGCTATGCTAGATCAATGAAGGAAAGGACACAACGGCTGGGTTAAATGACACGACACCAGGGGTACAGTTCTCAAGACCTCCGGAGGAGGATATAATATTTGTTATGCAGAACGTTTAGATTACACGGCACAGAGGTACAGCACAGAAAGATGGGCACTTAAACACGGTCTTATCTTAGCCCCGACAGACCACAGACAAACGGGACAAGACTGACTCACTCAGGGATTGATGGCAAGGAAGGGCAGGTAGTCGATGGCTCAAGGTGCACCTTGGCTCAGGGGCAGAATCGACCCGGTCCGGTCCAGAGAGGCGGGAGGTATCTCTCAGCGCTAGGAGGTGGCGTCCTTTCTTCTTCGTAGCTGAGGCGCATCTGACGTCACCTCCGTCTTCCTGCGCATGTCCAGCGGGGAGTGACACGCCCTCGGCTCGTTAGCTCCGCCCCAGATGGAATCGGTCCGCCGCTTCTTATTGGGTGCGGGGGGTTACCGGGCTCCGCCCTTGACGAGGAGCTGACAGTGAGCCCCTGCGTGGTAACCCCGTCGGAGCACATGGTCAATGGCGGCTAACCAAGCCGGAGTGAGGACGCGCACTCCCCGCGCCGCTGTTGTTGTTGTTGGTGTTGTTGTTTCATGAGGAAGAGATGCGGGGAGGTATTGGGAGGTCCTAAACTTACTACTGGTGCCATACAATCACATTCTGGTGCAACGAAGAGTCAGAATTAATGGAAACGAGTCCTTAACTGACATAGACTAAGAATAACTAGCAAGATGTCCTATAGTTGTCTACGTGAGATGCGGTGAACCTGGGTACGACATTTAATGGGGGAAAAAGGGGAAGGTCGGTTCTACAGAGTGTTGTTTACAGACAATGGGACTAGGGAATGGGGGATTGGGGATAGTTGGGGAGTATTGGGGAAATAGGGGAATATTTACAAGCGGATATGGATGGAGGCCAAATCCCATAACCGCAACATTGCACCCTTCTCTACCTCGGGGCGTCCCGACCCGATAAATCTTTACCTACATTAGTGTGGCACTCAGATGTAGTTCCCTCTACTATTAACTCAACCCTGAGTGCGACAGTTTTACAGATGTTCACAAATGAGTAAATATGTCCCCCTGCGACGTTGCACCCTTCTCCTCACAGAAACACACCCACAGGATAACCGAATCGCGGAAAGAATACTCAAACTAAACATACAGCTGGTAGGGAGCATTATTTACACAAGACTACACTGATATTTACACTACGATCCAGGACCTGTTTTTGGAGGAACACATGCAGATGTTATGCATAGAGAGAGAGCACGCATGCCAGCATCGATACACCAACCCACGAGTGCTCTGTGGCCTTACGGCCTTTAATAATGTGCAGAGCACCCCATCCAAGCACCAACAGCACCACCCCATAACACATTTAGCACCATCCGGTGCACCAATAAAGTGTTCGATAGTCACCGGTGGTGTCGCAGCCGGCCGATGTTCTGCCGCCGGTCTTGCCTTCATGTGGTGTACTTGGCCTTCTTGCTTCTTTAAAAAATAAAGAAAGGCGCCAAGCGCGTCCATTTCTGTATTGTGGCCGTCAGGGGGCCAACTATAATGGTTCACCTCTATGGCATAGGTGCCACGTTGACCCATAGGTCCATCGACGGGTGGTGCTTGCCCGCAAAAGAACTGCGGTCCATTGTGGGCGGCCACCAAAATTGCGGTCCATATGGTGTATCGATCCAGGCAGCAAGCAGCGAAAGTACAGGCCCACAACTGCGGAGCCAGCACCTCCCTCTCCTCTCTCTCTGCCCCAAAGCCAGATCCTCGGAGGTGGGAGACAAAAGAAGAAGACAAGTGAGTAAGGTGGTAAGGGCGCAAAAGTGCACGCAATACAAGATGATGCACACTGGGGGCACATGGGAACCAGGTGAGACAGGTACGTTCCTACCGTACGCCCCCTCCCCCACCAGGTAACCTACATTGCCCCTTCCTTACCCCTTACTGTATCCACAAAACACAACACTACCCATAAACATCTACTTTACAAATCAACAAACATCCCTACTGTCTTCCCCGTTCCTCCCATAAACCAAATTCGTCCTCTCTCCCTCCTAACCAATCAAATTTGCCATTTCCAACTCAACATCAAAATTTGCCATCACCAATTCATCATCAGTCCCTCCTAAGGAGGGAGAGATGGAATCACCCCAATGTCTCATCCACGTCGTGATGCGTCTCACAAATCCAAACAGCAATTCTCACTTCCTGCAACACAAAACAAGGGAACACAGGTGTGGAGTCATCATCATCACAGGTAAGTGGCTGCGTATGGTGCGACAGGTTCATCAATCCTAACTATTTCCTAAATGACTTTAACAACTTTACATTACCCGGGGTCTTTTTCCTGCCAATCCATTGGCCCTCTTACACTATGGGTTCTAAAAACCAATTCCCATTGACCAAACTGTGGTGCTTTTCAATTTGGGGTCTCACTCCCCCGATTCATCTCCCGGTGCTCTCGTACAATTTCTGGGCTGCGACGTGTAGCTCTCCCAGCAGGTCTACCCACCTGCACACCTCCACCACTGTAGTTGCCACCCGAGCTTACCTGCTCCTCACCCTAACCTAACTAACTGGGGAAGGCCCTCTCGCACTCTCACCCCCTCAGTGCCCTCTCTGGCACGGGCTGCCCGATCCACACCCGGGATCCTCAGGCACCCACTGACACTAACGGCTCCCAGAGCCCACCTGCGGCCTCACCTGGCCGACATCCTCACAGTGGTGGAGTGCCCAAACCAACTACACACACTAACAGGCTACACGCCCAGCCATTTCCACAACACTAATGCACCCATCCACAATACCATTCTGCAACCACACCACAAATGCCAATATCCAACCACAATTTACCTATACCCTCTACCTAACACTTACACTACCCGCCCCGGGTACTCGTGAAAGGGGTCCACTCTTCCCCCATCCACACCTTCGCACCATGCACACCACTCCGTACCACTCACTCCATGTATTCCACACACCTGTACTTGCACACCTGTGCTCTCACACCTGGTGCCACCTGCACCCTTCTCTCCCCAAGCGCATTCGCGCTGATCCACCACACTCACTACTCATACACTGCTCCACACTGCTCCACACACCTGTCCAGTTCTCACACAGCATCATCTCATCTAACTACTCCCCTCTGAAACTTGCGCTTCCCAGTCGTCCCTTTAAACTATTGCGCTCCCTCATCATTATAATCCACACTAATCTACCTGCGTCCCCACTACAGGTATCATTGTCACTAACTAACCTTAACGTCACCTACTGTCGTCCTCTAGGGCCCTATCAATATCCTAACCCACCCGGGCTAGTTTTCACTGCCATACACCCCATAATCTATTGCGCATTTGCCCCACACATGGGAAGGGTGGCAGGGATGCCACCCTTACCCACCGGGCCCATCGCTCACTACCAATTTTGCACATCAAATTTCAGTCAATTCAAAAATTTGCCAATCACTACTCATCATCTGCCAATCATTACTGCCAATCCTTTGCCAATCATCAAATTTTGTTTTTTTTCTAATTTTGGGTCCAAAACACTAACCTCATCACACAGTCTACTCACTAATGCCTCTCGGTGCGCCAATTAACTTCTAAAGCTCGGCTTCGCACAGCCAAGCCATGAATGCGGGTTGTTTGGTGCCAGCGGCTGGATACGTCCCGCATTCGGTGCAGGGAAGGAGGTTTACCCGGGCCGAGATCCCACGCACCATCTCGGCGTGGAGCCATCCAATGTCCCGATCTCGACCTGCCGGCACGTCTCAACAAAACGTGGTCGCCATGACGACCCTTCCTATCCAGCTGCCCGCTCCGCCTAGTGGAGCACGGACGCGGCCGTTCAAAGCGAGGCCTGGCACGCACCGAGGGCCCGATTCGGCTATAAGTCGTTCTAAACTCTACCCCGGTTACCGTCGATGCTTCACCTGCATGGTTACAAGCATACGCTACCCCTTTCTTGCTCATACCTCCAGCTGTTCCCATGCTCCTCGTCGTACCTTTTCTTACACACCTCGGTACACTCATTCCGCTCACCGACTT
This sequence comes from Myxine glutinosa, assembly GCF_964187855.1. NCBI lineage: Eukaryota > Metazoa > Chordata > Myxini > Myxiniformes > Myxinidae > Myxine > Myxine glutinosa. The sequence continues at coordinate 47,343,786 of NC_136269.1, read as the reverse complement.
GGTCACACACCTGACCACCGAACACTTTGGCACACATTCGTCGCTCGCACACCTCACCAACACACCTCTTCGCGCCCCCTCCTCGGTCACCTCCTCTGTGACAATCACAGGTGTGCTCTCACTCGCACACCCAACCACGTGCCTCACTACCAATTCCAGCGTGCATTCCCACTCACGCTCTACCATTCCAGGTGTGCATCCTTCCATTCCAGGTGTACATCCTCGCTCACCTGTCACAACCAACTCACGCTCCTTGTCACTCTCACTACTCTCACCTCCATTCTTGACAGCGCACTCACCCTTACTCTTGACGGCGCACTCTTTCCTCATGCACCCGTCCGTTACACACCTTTCTCGCGCACACCCTTGCGCACACTCTCCCGTCACACCCTCTGTAACACTCACCACAGGTGTACACTCTTCCTTGCCTTTGACAGCGCACTCTTTCCCCATGCACCTGTCCGTCACACACCTTTCTCGCGCACACTCTCCCGTTACACCCTCTGTAACACTCACCACAGGTGTACACTCTTCCTTTACACCCTCCGTAACACTCCTCACTACGCGCCTCCATGTGCTCCCTCGCACACGCGCTACGACCGACTCACTCTCGACAGCACCCTCACTCCTTGGCACGCACTTTTTCCTCACACACCCCAGAGTCGGACTTTCTCGCACACCTCCTTTTTCGCACACCAGACCTGTCGCACACTTCACCAACGGCCTCTCACGAACACCCGGGTCCATCTCGACCCCCAAGCTCATTAAATCACCTGGCGCATCATACGCACGACCATATTGGTTACCACTTACACCGGGTCCTCTTCCTCTTCGCTTCTCCTCCATCACCTGCGAATCCCTCATCCGGTTAATGAGCACATCATCACGATCCGAACACAGACTTTGGACCAATTCTTTTACTTCCTCCTTTATCTCTTTCTTATCCTCTCTCCGTCGCTTCTTAATTTCGCTCACCCCTTCTTCCACTTCTTCTAATTTCTGCTTCACCTCCTTCATCTCCTCGTGCGCCCCTTTAAGTTCTTCCTCTAACTCCACTTAATTTTTTTCTATGTGCTCCCGCACCTCCCGCTCTTTAACCTCCATCACCTCTACCACCTTGTCCATTTTCCTCGTCAGGTCCTCATGTACCGTCTGACACTCTTTTTTAATTACCCCTACGTCCTTTTTCATCTCCTTCTGTGTCGATTTTAAACCCTCTATTACCGCTGTGTTCTTCTTTACCCGGTCCCCCAACTCCTTTTGTCCCACTGTCAGTTGTTCTACTCCCAGCGTCAACTCCTCTATACCACCTTGCAATTTTACAGTCCCCTTTCTCACCTCCTTCTCCATGCGCTCCTTACAGTGCCTCACCTCCTCACGCACTCCTCCGACCTCCTCACTCATCCCTCTTCTGATCTCCTCTCCCATCACTTGCATCTCCTGCCCAGATGCCAACCTCATCTGCTCCATTTCCTCCCTGTGAGCATCCAGTTTAGTTTCTACCCCCATTCTGACCCCCTCTATCTGCTGCCCCATTTGTTTAACTTCCCTTTCGGCTTGGTCCCTCATGTCCCTCAATTTGCCTTCCATACTGTTTTCTAACCCCTCTAACCCCTTTTGCATCCCTTCCATTTGATTCTCTTGAGCGGCCATTCTGTTTTCTACCCCCATTAACCCATTCTTTACCTCTTTTATCCCATTGTCTAACCCCTCACCGGTACCCCTCGCTTCGTTCCTCATTACCCCCATTTGCTCACTCTGAGCCTCCATCCGGTTCCCCATTACCCCTAATTCGTCCCTCATTGCCCCCATACTGTTTTTCATTTCTTCATTATTCTTGTCCATAAGGGCCTTCATTTGCATAAAAAAAAGGTTCAAACCCACCGGTGGCGCTACCATGGGCGCGGTCGCCGTGGCCATGTGCGAGGCGCCATTTTGCGCGCCCGTAACCTCGTGCGCGACGACGCCATTTTGCGACCCTGCTATCCTCACTGCTTCGCTCTCCTCATGTCCCTCAATTTGGTCCTGGATCGACCCTGCCTCACTCTCCTCTACCAGAACCCAGCTGTCTTGGTCTGCCATAGCGCGACTTTCAAAATTGGGGTTTTTTTTTTTTTTTTTGTAGTAAAACACAATTAAATTTCGCCGTTATAATTTCGAGCGCGTGAAGCGCGCTCCGGGACCGATCCCACTCCTGACACCAATTGTTACGGACACGACTTAGATGTTGCTTGACCGAGCGGAATGGCCGCCGTGTTCGCACAAGTTACCCGATTACACTCGAACGTTGGCCGAATCGCGCTATGCTAGATCAATGAAGGAAAGGACACAACGGCTGGGTTAAATGACACGACACCAGGGGTACAGTTCTCAAGACCTCCGGAGGAGGATATAATATTTGTTATGCAGAACGTTTAGATTACACGGCACAGAGGTACAGCACAGAAAGATGGGCACTTAAACACGGTCTTATCTTAGCCCCGACAGACCACAGACAAACGGGACAAGACTGACTCACTCAGGGATTGATGGCAAGGAAGGGCAGGTAGTCGATGGCTCAAGGTGCACCTTGGCTCAGGGGCAGAATCGACCCGGTCCGGTCCAGAGAGGCGGGAGGTATCTCTCAGCGCTAGGAGGTGGCGTCCTTTCTTCTTCGTAGCTGAGGCGCATCTGACGTCACCTCCGTCTTCCTGCGCATGTCCAGCGGGGAGTGACACGCCCTCGGCTCGTTAGCTCCGCCCCAGATGGAATCGGTCCGCCGCTTCTTATTGGGTGCGGGGGGTTACCGGGCTCCGCCCTTGACGAGGAGCTGACAGTGAGCCCCTGCGTGGTAACCCCGTCGGAGCACATGGTCAATGGCGGCTAACCAAGCCGGAGTGAGGACGCGCACTCCCCGCGCCGCTGTTGTTGTTGTTGGTGTTGTTGTTTCATGAGGAAGAGATGCGGGGAGGTATTGGGAGGTCCTAAACTTACTACTGGTGCCAAACAATCACATTCTGGTGCAACGAAGAGTCAGAATTAATGGAAACGAGTCCTTAACTGACATAGACTAAGAATAACTAGCAAGATGTCCTATAGTTGTCTACGTGAGATGCGGTGAACCTGGGTACGACATTTAATGGGGGAAAAAGGGGAAGGTCGGTTCTACAGAGTGTTGTTTACAGACAATGGGACTAGGGAATGGGGGATTGGGGATAGTTGGGGAGTATTGGGGAAATAGGGGAATATTTACAAGCGGATATGGATGGAGGCCAAATCCCATATCCGCAACAATATATATATATATCTATCTATCTGGTATCTATATATATTTTGTGCGGATATGAGGATTGCATTTTTTTGATTGTGTGTATTGTAGTGGTAAATTGTTGTGTAACATTGGTTGGATATGGCCCCTCCTGCCTCCAGAGTTGTGCAAAGGTAAAAAGGGCGCCTCGGTAGTTAATTCCATGAAACACCACATTGAAGGACACGATAAAACCCTTGTTCAGTAGCTTATATCTTATTATGTGTTTTAGAGTAAGGCCTTGTCTTCCATTAGAATGACACTCCATTGCACCGAATCAATTAAGAATAGCTCCCCTTCAATAATTCCATTTCCCAGCCAAACTCTCCATCTGTGGGTAAAGCAGTTCACAAGCGTGGGGTGCACGCCCTCTCATTTCGCTGCGATAGTGAATATGTGCTCCGTGCTCTGTTTGAACAGGAGGGGCGGGGTCGCCAGGGAGAGGCAAGCCCAGGGCGCGCCACGAAGGGCGGGGCTGTTCAGCCCCATGCCCAAATAAGGAAACAAGCCCGTGGCTCGCCACGAGGGGCGTGCCGTCGGCGCCATGCCCAAATAAGGAGACAAGCCCGTGGGATTACCATACAAGGTCACGAAACAGAGCACGGGGGGGAGGGCGGTCACGAAACAGAGCACGGGGGGGAGGGTGGTACCGAAACCGAGGAGGGCGTGTAAGACCCGCGCTGAAGGTTTTGACAGAAGGGTGCGACGATCGCTGGAAGAAGACACACGAGAGATACGGCAGATGAGTCCAGGTGCGTGAGAGGGTTGGCAGTCCACCGGGAGAGAGTTCAGAGTTGCACCGGAGTTGCGTGAGAGATACGAAAAGCCTTTGACAAAGAGCCGCTTCAACCAGCCCCGTTTCAACCAGCCGAGTGACCCTGCCGGCGTGCGCTGTGAAGCCGAATACAAGGAGCTGCCGGCTCCTCGCTTCCCGCCCGGAGTGGACCTGCTCGCTGTGCCCTGTGATCCCACCTGCTCATCCCTCCAAACGATTCCTACCCTTCCATCAATTTGCGTACGTGAGTTTGTTCTGTTCGTGCTGTCCTGGGTAGTAAACTAAGTCAGTATAAGCTAGTAATTTGCACTGTGTTACCTGCTTTTTCATGTCCGCTGTAAATACCCGTGACTGCTCTTTTTGCTTATGTGTGTGTAAATAATAATAAACCCCGTTACTCTTCTGTACGTCTTCTTCTTCTTCCTCTTTGCATTTGTCGTCTTCGTCTTTTCCCCATTGAATATCTGTGGCGCGATACGGCCAACGTTTGGGTGAATCGGGTTTAGTCGGGGAACAATTGTTCGGTCGCGGAGCCTCCGCTCGGCAAACATACCATCCTTAACCGCGTACCGTAACAATTGGTGTCAGGAATGTCGGATTCGAACCTGGGACTAAATTTATTTAGCCCAAATTTTGGAACACCAATTGTAGAATTGGCGTAACAATTGGTGTCGGGGAGTGAGATACGAGGCCCGAACCAAATTTTTAAAACAGCTAGAAAAAAAAACATTTGGTCAAAATTTGGAACCACCGAAATTTGTGTTGTTTTAAAGCAAAACCCGAATTTTGAAATCGCGCCATGGCTGGTCAAGGCGATCGGATGCAGGTGGGTGAGCTCGAGGAGGGGTTAGGAGTAACCCAGGACCTCGGGGTAATGTATATGGAGGAGGTGGTTTTTTTTTTTTTTTTTTTTTTTTTTTTTTTGTATACAAGATCGAGGCTCGTGAAAGAGCGAACATTAATCACACAGAAAGACAAACAGACACACAAAACAAATAACATCGGGAGCGGTAGACAAGATGGGGAGAGAGGGGGAAGGACACAAACACAACATTTGAGAGCAGGGACCGAGAGACATGGAGACATCGAGAGAACTGTGGGAGGGAGAGGGCTTTGGGGGGGAGGCATGGGAAGGGGGGGGGGGGGGTGGGAGAGGTATAAAACATATGGACACTGCCAAGACTTCCAGGAAAGAAGTTGAAATTTCAAACAAGGTGGATCTGGGGTGAATTAGTGGGGGTAGAAAAGATCAAGGTTTTGGATGGGGGAAGATAAGAGATGGTGGTGAACAGCTGTTTTGAAGACCTGGAGGGAGGAGTGTGATTGAAGTGAGTGTGGGAGTTTGTTCCAGAGGCGGGAGAAAAGAGGAATGAAAGAGTGAAGGTGAGCAGAGAGCCGAGATTTCGGCAGTTTAACCATCAGAGGGTGGCTGGCAGATCTTGTGCGACCTGTAGGAATATTTGGGGGACAGAGCACAGAGAGAGCTGGGGGAGCAAGGCCGGAGAGGAGTCGGTAGAAGACAGAAAGACCACCTACCTGCCTGCGGTGCGTGAGTGAAAGGCCCTCAGAGATAGCTTCATCGCGGGAGATTCCAATGATTCTGAAAGCTTTGGATTCAACAGCGTGAAGCCGAGCCAGGTGTGAGGCAGGAGCACCAGCCCATAGGGGAGAACAGTATTCCATTGAGTTGAGGGGGTATCAGGCGCACAAAATGGCATCCTCACGCACGTGGGTATAGCGGCACCAAATTTAGCCGTGCCCGTGGTCGCGGCAGCCGAGCCAGAGATGCCAATGAATTTGGACCTGTTTATGAAACAGATGATGGCCTTTATGGTAAAAACAGACGATAATTTCAAAGGGATGGAAAACAGGATAGGGGGCCAAATGGGACAAATGGGGAACCGGATGAATGCTCAGAGTGAGCAATTGGGGGTAATGAGGGACGAAGCGAGGGGTACCTGTGAGGGATTAGACAAGAAATTTGGGAAGTTAGACGACAAATTTGAGGGGTTAGACAACGGAATAAAAGAGGTAAAGAATGGGTTAACGAGGGTGGAAAATAGAATGGCTGCCCAGGAGAATCGGATAGAGGGGGTGAAAAATGGGTTAATGGGGTTAGAAAATAGGATGGAAGACAAATTGCGGGAGATAGCGGAGCAATCCGCCCGAGAAATTAAACAAATGGGAGAGCAGATAGAGGAGGTGAAAATCTGGGTAGAAACCAAACTGGATGCTCAGAGGGATGAATTGGGACAGATGAGGGCAGCATCTACAAAAGAGAGGGAGGAGATGAAAGAGGAGATACGACGAGGTGTAAGTGAGGAGGTCTCGGGGGTACGCAAGGAGGTAAAGCGAGGTGAAAAGCGTATGGAGAAAGAAGTGAGGAATAATACGGCGAGGTTACAAGGTGGAATAGAGGGTCTGACGAGGGGAGTAGAACAGCTGACAGTGGGGCAAAAGGAACTAGTGGACCAAGTGGAAAAGAACACTGCAATAATCGGGGGGTTAAAAGCGACACAAAAAGACATTAAGAACGAATTAATAGCGACACAGAAGGAATGTCAGATGGTACGTGAGGGGTTGACGAAGAAGTTGGAAGAGGTGACAGAAGTAATGGAGACGAAGGACCGAGAGGTGAGGACGCACATAGAAACGGTTAAAGTGGCGTTAGAGGAAGAGATAGAGGGGGCTCACCAGGAGATGAAGGAGGTAAAGGAAAAATTAGAGGAGGTGGAAGAAGGGGTGAGTGAAATTAAGAAAAGACGGAGGGAAACTAAAAAGGAGATAAGGGAGGAAGTGATGGAGTATGTGCAAGGTCTGTGTTCAAATCATGATGATGTGCTCACTAACCAAATAAAGAGTTTGCAGGTGGCAGAAGAGGTGCGACGACGAGGTACCGAGGTGAGTGGCGATATACGAGGAAATGTATATGATGTGAGGGGAGCTTCAGTCGGCTTGGGGGTTGATTTAGACCCGGGTGTTCGTGAGGGACCAATGGTGAGGTGCGTGACTGGTCCGGAGTGTGTGGAAAGAGGAGGTGTGCAAGGAGGTCTGGCTATGGGGAGTGAGGGGGGTGCTGGTGAGCAAGGATGTGCGGGTATGGAGTGGGTAGCGGGTTGCGGAAGGGCGACCCAGGCATCGACACCAAGGGGGGTAGTGTTTGGAGGGATGGGGGACGCGCGGGAGCCCCCCGGGAATAACGCACTGTGGGAGCCCGAACGGTTTGGTCCCGCGTTGATCCCGCCAGGAGTGACGCGCGGGGCCCGGCCTTCGGGCGCCCACAAGGTACCACTCGCGCCGTATGACGGCAAGAGTGATCTGAGGGCGTACCTGGCGCAGTTTGAGTACGTGTGCCGAGGCAATGGTTGGAGTCCGGACGAAGGTGGAGTACACCTGGTAGGGGCGGTGCGGCGGCGGAGGTGCTGACAGCTTTACCACCGGGTGCTCTCACCCTGTCAGCTCTCCGTGCGGCTTTAATTAACCGTTTCGGTATCGAGCAGCAAAGCGAGCTTGTTAAAGCTCAAATTGCGCAGCGTAAACGCAAGCCCCAGGAGACCATCGGGGAACTTGCTCACGATATTCGCCGCGCGGTAGGGATTGCACACGCGGACATGGCAGCGAGTTCCCAGGAAAGCCTGGCGCTGGATCACTTTATTCAGGCCCTTCCGGATCTGGAGCTCCGATAACAGCTCGCCATGTGGCGCCCGCAGACCATGAGTCAGGCGGCCGACGCTGCATCCCGTTGGGCAGCAGCGAGGCCCCTGGCCCGGGGAGGCGAGCGCCACGCAGTGGCGGTGCGTCAGGTAGGGCCCGTAATGGGGGTCGCCCCCCCCAGGGGGCCGGCCCCCGACGGGAGCCCTGACCTGGAGAGCATGGTTCGGAGGCTGGTGGATCGGCGTCTAGCGGGACCGGGACCATGGCAGGCGGCTCCAGTGATGGCACCCGGTAGTCCCCGACAGAGTACACCAATTCGGACATACAGGGGGGGAAATTTGGAATACCGGAGGCAAGCACCTTACCAGGTGAGGTGCTATAACTGTGCTCGGATGGGTCACCGTGCTTGGGAGTGTCGAGCTCCGCGCCGGGACGTTCCCCGTCAGCCGATGCCCTCAACTCCGCCCAGTATCGATCGGCCTAGCCGACCACAGACACCCCCCCCCCGCCAGGGCCAGGGAAACTAGAACGTGCCGGGCATGCAGGGCGGTGTTCGGCAGTAGGGGATGGAGAGGAGCCCTCGTTGACGCGACAGGTCATTCATTGTGGCCAAATTGGAACAGGTAGTTTGACAATTCGGTGCAAAATTGCCGGCGTGGGGGTAGACGCCGTGGTGGACACGGGAGCCAGCGCCACGATCATCAGCCCCGTGATCCTTAATTCGAGTGCAGACGGCTGGGGTAAAATCCAGCGTCTAGAAAATCATAGTTTGCAGTTGGCTACCGGGGTAACGGCCCCGATCATAGGGCGTGGTTTTGTAACCCTTAAGTTGGGGTCGGTAAAAAGAGAGATAGAGGTTTGGGTGGCGGAGGTGTGCGACCCGTGCTTAATAGGGTTGGATTTGTTGACTGCCAGCGGTTGTAAAATCGACTTGAGCCGGGGGATCCTGCAATGGGGGGTGGAAGAGCTACCATTGGGGGGGGTGAGCACGGCCGAGAGGGTGGAGCTGGAGGCTCCTGAGGCCGTGACCATCCCTCCGGGGGCCGAGGCCATAGTGCCGGCCCGATGGTCAGCTCGCCCGACATGGCAGGAGTCCTGCGGCCTGGTCGAACCGGTGGCAGCGCGATCCATACCTGGTTTAATCCTGGGCCGCACCCTCGTAAAAACGGACGGGCCGGTGGGGGCCGTCCGAGTAATTAACATTAGTACAGAACCACGCACTATAGTAAGGGGCACGAAGATAGCTGGCTGCACCCCAGTTAGAGAAGTCGCGTCAGTGAGGGGCGAGAACGTCCAGCCGAGCCGGCCCCAGGGGGAGCCTTCAATAAATACTAGGAATTGGCCCGATCCCATTTGCGAGATGGTAAATCATAGTAGCGTAGAGTTGGGAGGTACCCAGAGGGAGGCCTTACACAAACTGGTTGGGTCCCATTTGGACCTCTTTTCCTTGTCCACCGAGGATATTGGACGTACAGGCCTGGTGAAACATCAGATCCACACCGGTGAGGCCCGGCCTATTCGTCAGGCCGCCCGACGGCTCCCTTGGAGCAAGAGGGCGGAAGCTGACGGGCAGGTTGAAAATATGCTCGACGCAGGCGTGATCGAGCCCTCGGGAAGTCCTTGGATGTGACCTGTTGTGCTGGTCAAAAAGAAAGATGGGACCACGCGGTTCTGCGTGGACTATCGCCAGCTAAACAACGTCACACTCAAGGACTCATATCCCCTGCCAAGGATTGATGACACCCTCGATGCCGTTGCGGGCTCAAATTGGTTCACAACTTTGGACCTCAAGAGTGGGTATTGGCAGGTGGAGATGGATCGGACAGGGAAGGAGAAAACGGCATTTTCCACAGGTAAGGGGCTGTATCAGTTCACTGTGATGCCGTTTGGTTTGTGTAACGCCCCCGCCACCTTTGAGAGATTGATGGAACATGTACTAGGTGGCATGCCATGGCAATCATGCCTGGTATACCTGGATGACGTCCTAGTACATGCCAAGACCTTCCCCCAGGCGGTAGCTAATTTGGACCAGGTGTTCGGGTGCCTCAGACAGGTAGGGTTGAAGCTGAACCCGAGTAAGTGCACTTTGTTTGCAAGAGAGGTGGCCTATCTAGGTCACGTTATCGGCCGCGAGGGGGTAAAAACAGACCCAGACAAAATTAAAGCGGTAGAGGAGTGGCCCGCACCACGTACCATCAAGGAGGTGCGGGGATTTTTGGGACTCTGCTCCTACTACCGGCGCTTTGTGGTGAAATTTGCGGAGTTGGCCCGTCCCCTCCACCGGCTTACGGAGAAGGGGACGCGATTTAATTGGACACGGGAGTGTCACGAGGCCTTCCAAAAATTGAAGGGGTGTCTAACATCCGCACCCCTTCTAGCTTACCCCACTAGTAACGGGACATTTACCCTGGACACGGATGCGAGCCAGGAGGGATTGGGCGCAGTTTTGTCTCAGACACAGGAGGGCGTGGAGAGAGTGATTGGTTATTATAGTCGGGCCTTAAGTAGGCCCGAGCGAAATTATTGTGTCACTCGCAAAGAGTTATTGGCTATGCTGGCTGCCATGAACCATTTCCACCTGTACCTGTACGGGTGGAAATTTTCGGTTTGAACTGACCATTCCTCCCTGCAATGGCTCCTTCGGTTCAAGGAACCGGAGGGCCAAATTGCAAGGTGGTTGGAAAAGTTGCAGCAGTACGATTTCGATGTGACCCATAGGGCTGGGAAGGCCCATGGTAATGCGGACGCACTCTCTCGGCGTCCTTGTCTGGGGGAAAACTGCAAATTTTGTGCGAGACACGAGGAGAGGGAGCAATTGGGCGATTCTGCCCCGATTCTCGTCGTCCGGGCAACCCGGGTGCGAGGGCCAATTTTGCCACTAACCGCGGACGAGGAATTTGGAGAATTGGCTTGGAGCACGGCCCAGCAGGAGGATCCTGTTCTGGGGCCGGTGTTCCAATGGGTCAAATTGGGGCAAAGACCAAAGGGGGAAGAGGTCACCCCCCTCGGGGCGCAAACAAAGGCGTATTGGGCTCAGTGGCAGACCCTGGAATTGAAAGGCAACATCTTATATCGCAAGTGGGTGGAGGTTCCCTCTGATAGAACTTCCTGGCTGGTGATAGTCCCAGACAAATTCAAGAACGTCATCTTACAACAGGTGCATGGTACCCGCTCCGGCGGCCATTTGGGCAGGACAAAGACAATATCTCGGGTCCGCCGGAGGTTCTATTGGGTGAATATGGGGCGCGACATACAGGACTGGTGTCGGAGATGCGACGCCTGTTCTGCCAAAAAGGGACCAGCACGGAGGATAAGGGCCCCCCTTGAGCGGGTGGCTATGGATATTCTAGGACCGCTGCCCCGCACCCGCCAAGGTAATAAGTATATCCTCGTTGTAATGGACTATTTCACCAAGTGGCCGGAGGCCTATGCCCTCCCCAACCAAGAAGCAGGGGTGGTAGCACAGGCCTTCATAGAAGGATTTGTATGTCGGCACGGGATTCCACAGGAGCTGCACACCGATCAGGGTCGAAATTTTGAAAGCCAATTGCTAAAAGATGTGTGTAGACTCCTGTCAATTCGGAAAACCAGGACCACGCCCTTGCGGCCACAATCTGACGGGATGGTGGAAAGGTTCAATCGAACATTGATCCAACAACTGGCATTGTTCACCACCACCCGTCAGGATGACTGGGACGAACATCTCCCGTACCTGTTGATGGCCTACCGAACTAGCCAGCACGGGGCCACCGCATGCAGTCCAGCGTTGCTTATGTATGGGCGGGAGTTACGGGCTCCCGCCGACTTGCTATGCGGTCCCGTGCCAGACACCACGGATACACTGCCGAGGGAGGGTTACGCACGTCACCTGGAGGAAGGCATGGAGCGTGTCCATGCCTTCGCCCGCCACCAGCTCCATCTGGCGGGGGCCAGGATGAAGCGCAGGTACGACGACCGGAGCCAGGGGAGTCAATACGCTCCGGGGATGAAGATTTGGTTCTTTAATCCCCGGAGGCGGAAGGGCAGGTGCCCAAAACTCACCTCCCCCTGGCAAGGCCCGGGAGTCGTCCTGTCTCAAGTCTGTGACGTGGTCGTAAAGATCAAAATGGGGCCACGGGCCCCCCCTCGGATCGTCCATGCCGACCGGATAAGACCTTATGCCGGCGAGCAGGCGCCCTCATGGATCGCCTCGGCTCTAGATGCCGAGGCAGGACCCAGTACCTCTTGCGACGGGGGCTCGTAGCGTCAGAGGACTGGGGGGATGGTAGTGGGAAATGCCCCGATGTGGTGGGATGGCAACCTTGCCATCCCTCACAGCGGGGGGCAAAGGAGCACTAGTCTTATGGGGTGTATGGCAGTGAAAACTAGCCCGGGAGGGTTAGGATATAATGATAGGGCCCTAGCGATTGACATAAGGTAACGTTAAGGTTAGTGACTGATACCTGTAGTGGGGACGCAGGTAGATTAGAGTGGATGATAATGACGTGGTATGTTCTTAGTTTAAAGGGAAGACGGGGAGCACTAAGTTAGCAGGGCAACAGGTAGTTCAGATGATGCCGTGTGAGTGTTGGAGGTGTATAGAAGTGTATTGTGAAAAGTGTGTAAGGAACAGGGGTGATTGCACAGGTGTGCAACTGAACAGGTGTGTGGAGCAGTGTATGAGTGAGTGATAGTGATGTGAGTTATGCTGACCAAATTGTCCAGGAAGGAAGGAGGGTGCAGGTGGCACCAGGTGTGAGTGCACAGGTGTGCAACAACATGTATGAGGAGCAGGTGTATGGAATAAATGGTAGTGTGGAGTATATGGAGTATTGGAATGGATGGTCGTGGAGTGAGTATGGTGGAAACTACGGAGTGGAGTGGATGGTGCGAAGGTGTGAATGGGGGAAGGATGGACCCCCATCACGAATACCCGGGGCGGGTAGTGTAAGTGTTAGGTAGAGGGTACAGGTAAATTGTGGTTGGATATTGGCATCTGTGGTGCGGGTGGAAGAATGGTGATTGGATGGGTGCATTAGTGTTGTGGAAATGGCTGGGCGTGTAGCCTGTTAGTGTGTGTAGTTGGTTTGGGCACTCCACCACTGTGAGGATGTCGGCCAGGTGAGGCCGCAGGTGGGCTCTGGGAGCCGGTAGTTGTTGTGGATGGGGCCTGAGGATCCGGAGGACGGACCCGGGTAGCCCAGTGCCAGAGGGCACCGAGTGGGGTGACAGAGCCAGGAGGGGCCTTCCCCAGTTAGTTAGGTTAGGGTGAGGAGCTAGGTAAGCTCGGGTGGCAACTGCAGTGGTGGAGGTGTGCAGGTGGGTAGACCTGCTGGGAGAGCTACACGTCACAGCCCAGAAATTGTGCAAGGGCACCGGGAGATGAATCGGGGGAGTGAAACCCCAAATTGAGAAGCACCACAGTTTGGTCAATGGGAATTTGGTTTTTAGAACCCATAGTGTAAGTTGGCCAATGGATTGGCAGGGAGAGACCCCGGGTAGTGTAAAGTGTGTTAAAGTCATATAGAGGATAGTTAGGATTGAAGTCTCCTCGCACCATCTACATCCACTCACCTGAGGTGACAGGTACTCCACACCATGCCATGTTTAATTATTTTTATGTGCAAATGTTTTGGATTGTGAGACGCATCATGACGTGGGTGTGACATTGTGCTTTATGTTCCATCTCTCCCTCCTTATGAGGATTGATGATGAATTTGGTGATGGCAAATTTTGGATAGAGGGATTGTGGAACGAATTTGGTGTAAGGGAAATATGGGGAAGACGTGACGGTAGCGACGGATTTGTAAATGTGTAGATTTTTGTAAATATGGGGTAAGGGCAAGGGTAGTGTAGGTGACAGGGGGGGTGACGTACGGTAGGGACGAGCTTTCTCACTTCGCTCTCCGTACGCATTCCGCGTTGCATTGCCTTTGTTGATGTGTACCCTTGTGACCTTACCCCTCGCTCATCTGTCTCTCCCCCCTTTTGTCTCCCACATGACCTGTGCGCCATTGGGCGCCGAGGGGAGCGTGCGTGAGTCGGCCATTGTGCGCCCGGAACTCCCAGAACCAGCTGTCTGCATCGATGCACCACATTATGGACCACATGTCTGTGGCCGAGCACCACTGATGGACCCCATGGGTTGGGCATGGCCCCTCTGCTGGAACCGGCCATGAGGGCCCGAAATCTTGCTGGCGGACCTTGGCCACAAGGCACCGATGCTCCACAGGTGAACCACACGTAGTCGGCCCTGTGGGCCATAAATAAAGAAAATAAATAAACATGGACACGTTTAGGTGCATTTTATTGCAAATAGGCCGCCAGCAAAGGGAAAAAGACAACAACTGGAAGAAATAATAATAGCCAGCAGAGGGAGCCGAAGAGCAAGAGACCACCTGCAGGGTTAGGGGTTGTTGGTTTATTTTGATTATTCATGAACACTGATGAACTGTGGTGACTGCACCGATTGGTGCTTGAGGGTGTGTTGGTGCGTTTTTGGGTGCTTTCATGGTGCATTGATGCAGAGCAGACTGTCTCCCCCCCAGAAAGAACAATCACAGGTCCTGGGTTAGTCTTGTAAATAAAAGTAGTGTCAATTGTAAATAATGCTCCCCACTGTCGATGTATAGTTTGAAGACCATTCCGCAATTCGGTTAGCTGTGGGCGTGAGTCTGTTAGGCAGGGTGCAATGGAGCAGCGGGACATATTTATCTATGTTTTAAAACTGTCGCACTCAGGGTCAGGTTAAAAGTAGAGGGAACTACACCTACGTGTCACACTAAATGAAAGTTATAGGCCCGGGACGTGCCAAAGAGGAGGAGGGTGCAGTGTTGCGGATATGAGGATTGCATTTTTTTGATTGTGTGTATTGTAGTGGTAAATTGTTGTGTAACATTGGTTGGATATGGCCCCTCCTGCCTCCAGAGTTGTGTAAAGGTAAAAAGGGCGTCTCGGTAGTTAATTCCATGAAACACCACATTGAAGGACACGATAAAACCCTTGCTCAGTAGCTTATATCTTATTATGTGTTTTAGAGTAAGGCATTGTCTTCCATTAGAATGACACTCCATTGCACCGAATCAATTAAGAATAGCTCCCCTTCAATAATTCCATTTCCCAGCCAAACTCTCCATCTGTGGGTAAAGCAGTTCACAAGCATGGGGTGCACGCCCTCTCATTTCGCTGCGATAGTGAATATGTGCTCCGTGCTCTGTTTGAACAGGAGGGGCGGGGTCGCCAGGGAGAGGCAAGCCCAGGGTGCGCCACGAAGGGCGGGGCTGTTCAGCCCCATGCCCAAATAAGGAAACAAGCCCGTGGCTCGCCACGAGGGGCGTGCCGTCGGCGCCATGCCCAAATAAGGAGACAAGCCCGTGGGATTACCATACAAGGTCACGAAACAGAGCACGGGGGGGAGGGCGGTCACGAAACAGAGCACGGGGGGGAGGGCGGTACCGAAACCGAGGAGGGCGTGTCAGACCCGCGGTGAAGGTTTTGACAGAAGGGTGCGACGATCGCTGGAAGAAGACACACGAGAGATACGGCAGATGAGTCCAGGTGCGTGAGAGGGTTGGCAGTCCACCGGGAGAGAGTTCAGAGTTGCACCGGAGTTGCGTGAGAGATACGAAAAGCCTTTGACAAAGAGCCGCTTCAACCAGCCCCGTTTCAACCAGCCGAGTGACCCTGCCGGCGTGCGCTGTAAAGCCGAATACAAGGAGCTGCCGGCTCCTCGCTTCCCGCCCGGAGTGGACCTGCTCGCTGTGCCCTGTGATCCCACCTGCTCATCCCTCCAAACGATTCCTACCCTTCCATCAATTTGCGTACGTGAGTTTGTTCTGTTCGTGCTGTCCTGGGTAGTAAACGAAGTCAGTATAAGCTAGTAATTTGCACTGTGTTACCTGCTTTTTCATGTCCGCTGTAAATACCCGTGACTGCTCTTTTTGCTTATGTGTGTGTAAATAATAATAAACCCCGTTACTCTTCTGTACGTCTTCTTCTTCTTCCTCTTTGCAGTCGTCGTCTTAGTCTTTTCCCCATTGAATATCTGTGGCGCGATACGGCCAACGTTTGGGTGAATCGGGTTTAGTCGGGGAACAACTGTTCGGTCGTGGAGCCTCCGCTCGGCAAACATACCATCCTTAACCGCGTACCGTAACAATATATATATATATATATATATATATATATATATATATATATATATATATATATATATATATATATATATATATATATATATATATATATATATATATATATATATATATATATACAGTGGAACCTTGACTTACGAGTTTAATTCGTTCTGTGACCGAGCTCGTAACTCAAATTGCTCGTTTCTCAAATCAAATTTCCCCATTAAAATGCATTGAAATGCTATTAATCCGTTCCAGCCCCCCAAAAACCACACCAATTTTTAAAAAAATATACAGTATATATAAAAATATCTCGCGCTTTATATTTCACCTGTATGCAGCATACAAGTTGGCAGGATGGCCTGGACTGGAGGTACGCACACTTGACTCTAAAGTCTAAACTGTCCAGCCTGGGTTTGAATCCCGACCCAGCTATAACCTGTCATGGGTGAATCACAGGCAGGGTGATTCATCAATGTGTGTACCGCTAAACTGGGCACCCCGTTTGCGTCCCATTAGTTGTTGGATGTTAAGGATCTCACCGTGTTTTCCACAAAGAGAAGGCGAGCTATCGCCGGCACTCTGAACAAGTTGTGGCCTGGCATGGCATGAACATGAAAACATGAACATGAACATGAAATGTTCGACATGAACATGAAATTTTCCAAAATAACCAAAATGCGAAAACAAAAATGCAGCGCTATACGACAGAGATACTGTACGTGCACGGCAAGATAACCACGTGACCGGAACCCACCTGGCGGCGTAAACTCAAAATAACCAACATGCGAAAACAAAAATGCAGCGCTATACGACAGAGATACTGTACGTGCACGGCAAGATAACCACGTGACCGGAACCCACCTGGCGGCGTAAACTCAAAATAACCAACATGCGAAAACAAAAATGCAGCGCTATACGACAGAGATACTGTACTTGCACGGCAAGATAACCACGTGACCGGGTGGCGAAAGCTCGTAACTCAGATCTCGGCTCGCATCTCAAAGCAATAAACCGCCCGAGCGACGGCTCGTATCTCGAAAAACTCGTAAGTTGGGGCACTCGTAAGTCAAGGTTCCACTGTATATATATATATATATATATATATATATATATATATATATATATATATATATATATATATATATATATATTCACCTAACGGAAGGATTTTAAGGAACATAACCCTTCTGTATATCGAGGGATTACTGTAATCATCGGGTGGGCAAAACCTTGCCTCCTGTTCACTATCGTGTGTCTAAAACTGATTTTTACACTGAACACATGTGAAACTAACAAGTTGTATTTTGGGTTTTATTCACTAATCCTTTTTTGAAAATAGGGTTTTATTAACTACTTTTTTATACTCCTTTAAACCTCCTCACAGTTTGCAAGAACATTTGCAAAATATAGAGGTCATATTCATTCTCTTGAACTGCAACTGAACAACATTTGAAAAAAATCTATATTGCTAATTACACATTGAACCAAAAATGAAATATGACGAAGATCTTAAAAAGAACAAAGCTAGGTATTGTTATGAATTTGAGGTAGGGGGGAATATCTAGATCCAGGTAGATCTGCATAGCGAGGTGCTCCGATGATCGTGATAGCTAGAACCATCTCAATGTAAATAAGTAGAGGACCTGTCTAGCCCGTCTTTCGGATTAAGTGTGTCTTCGTCCCCATTACGAGGAGTGGGGTATGATAAATAGTTCTTGGGAATAAGGATAAGACTCCATTGTATGTGAAACCTCTGTGATCATACCTGTGTCCCATATGGCAACACACTCTTATGCATTATATAGGCCCATTAGTGCACCACATTAATTAATTCCCCCACCGCCATAATGACTGACCGAAAAGACCGACAGGAAGCGGCCGCATACAACGACGCCATGGCAGGCAAACATCGTACAAGGCAGGCTGAGGCCACGCCCACCGCGCGATGGATGGACACCGAGGGTTTGGTGGGCGGGTCGCACGACTGGTGGGAGGGGACTCGTGAATTGGTGAGAGGCCGGGATGACATCAGAGCACGCCGAACAAGAGACTTGGAGCGGCGGACATTTTCTCTTCTTCACCTCTGCCTGTCTTCGCCTCCACTTCTCTCTTCCCTTTGCCTCTTGCTCTGGACTGTCCCTTCGTGCTGGACCTGTTCTTGCCTTTGGACTTTGGTGGGGAGACCAGCGCCGACGATTCTCTTCCCCTGCGTTCGCACACGCAAGACGAGCGAGGCTTGCAGTTGGAGCGCTGACGAGCGATCGCGCGGGCACGCCGAGGGCCGCTCCGCGCCAACGACCAGGCAGTTTGCGCCAACTGGGGCCACGTTGGACGACGGAGCTGCACAACCAGACGATTCCTGACGGGCGCTACACATCCAGAGACAGATAAGCTTGCATTCCACAACGCGACAAAACGTTTATTTATTCATTCTCCCCTTGTTTTGTATCTGAAGTCTGTGAGTGGGATCCCAACCTAGGTCTTAGTTCTTCCGCCGCGTTTCTTGTTATCTGGTCTGTAATAAATATTCCTGCTGTATATTTTACATCCCTTTTTTTGGTTTTATTTATTGATTTTTCAGGTCGAAGACATCGGACCGTGAAGGTAAGCGGCATTGTTCATTCTGTCTCGCGTATGATCCGCCATCAATTGGGAAATGCCTCGTTAAGCTCGCTTATCCATCCGTGGCGTACTCTCGGTGTTAACTGAGCCAGCTACACGACAGTATATAGGCTGCTTTTTCATCAGATGCAGCAAAATCCTCGGAGAGTTTGTTTAATGAATGAATGTGGACTATTTTCATGCCTTACAGACACCCCTTGTTTGGTTGAATTAGAAATTGTCAGGTTGTCTAACTTTGTATCCAGAACTTGGAATGTATTCTTTATTACTAGGATAAGCTGGTCATTAGCACGGACGACCATTGGTTGCTTAACTGATATTGATACTGTAAAGGTGCACAGAAGATATGATGAAGCGGAACATATAGAGAAGCACACATCAATTGCAGGAAATGTGTTTGTACAGATCAAGAAAAAGAGAACTCCATTTCTGCAGTGGATGGAAAGGCAAACCAATAGGGTGTCAGATCATGGAAGGTGGTGGCGATAAGCATGGTGCGTCACTGATAGAGTGGAGCTAAGAAGCAGATGGGTGGTTGTGATACCAAAGTTGGCAGGGCTATCCCGTTGTCCTAGTACTGGGGGAAGGAAAGCTGTACTTGCTTGCTTAATTATTTGGGTGGTGGGGGGTGGCATGTGGTGAGCAGAGCAGTGGCTAATTACCTGGCATTGCTTTTCTATAGATGTGAAGAAATGATACCTGTTTACAACCTTTATCGTATAGATAGGCTTTATAAGAATTCTGTGTGCTGTAAGTGTTAATTTGGCCAGCTATAAAATATTCACAGAGCGGATTACTTTTTTTTCTTCTTGAACCATGATTGATCATGCATTTGTCTGGGTTTCAAGTGCAAGTTTGTCTTGTACTAGTTTGTGGAGAATGCTGATACAGTATATGGGGAAGAGAATGTGAAGGATTGAAGTTTGTTCTGAACCAATTGATACCACGCATGCTGTTTTTTTTTTCTCTTTTTTTAAAAATGCCCTCATTACATATTTCGTTTCTCCTTCGAACAAGTCACAAATTTGTCTGCTTTTGCACTTTGTTACAGCAAGCATTTAATCAATCCTTTCATTGAACGAAATTACCTTTTTGGAAGTTTTGCTTTGAGCAGATATACTATTTGGCAGTCTGTTTCTGTGTGCCAAATCTTTTGAAAAGTTTGTTCTCTCTGGTTGTTTATAAAGTGGACCCTGTCACTAGCCTCACGAGCCTCACTAAGATCATGTTGAATGGCCCAAACCACGTCGGTGTCCCACCATTGCGCTCCGGGGCAATGTGGCATGTCTCGAAAAGACCGCATCTGTGCCTTCTGCTCCCTTCTGACGGGCACGGTTGAGTTGCAGTCTCGACTGGCTGCAATCTGAGAATGTTGGCTCTGTGAATGGCAGCCACCCATGACATGGGAGTGCAGGCTTTCTCACCGTTTGTTGTTAAAATGCCAGCAAGGGTGATTGTTAACAACGGCGAGTTTATTATTTCTCTTTATTTAATTTCTGGCTGTAAACGGCAGTATTGAAGAGGTGCATGCTTTCAACAATTGGGCCTCACTAGCCTGCACATGATGATGAAAATAAAAATGTATTGTTTTTCTTTTGTTTGTTTTTCTTGTAGTCATCCAAAGTGTAAGAATAGATTATAAAAGAATGGAACAGAAAACCCCATGGTTTGTTTCTTTTGTCAGATATTTGAAGACCTTCTACCTATTCTAATTTGTTCTAGTTCTAATTTGTTTCCCGTAGCTCCATTTAGTTGTCCAAAATAACATGATGTTTTGTAATTTGATCTTCTTTTTTGTTGCTGAAAAATGGGATAAGATTATGAACAATGGTGTTCAACATGGTAGATTAATAATTGTAAACTTCTGAGGGTGTTTTTTTTTTAAACCTCAACCACTAAAGGTGGTCGGAGGTTATTTTTTCACCCTTGGCTGTCTATATGTATGTCTGTCTGTCTCTCTCTGTTTATCTAACTGTGAACAGGATATCTCAAATTTGTGGATGGATTAGGATGAAACTTGGTGGACAGGTTGGCGGTTGGGTGTGTGACAAGGACGCATTGATTCGATTTTAGTGAAGATCCGAATCCAGATCCAAAAATGAGTGTTTTAAGTGATTTGTCATCTTTGAGAGATTGGGTCAAAAACAATATATAGCATGATATTTCAAAAAGTTGTGGATGAGTTGTGATAAAACTAGGTGGATGAGTTGGTTAGGTGACATGACCAAGCCAATTCGATTCTGGTTCAGGTCTGTTTCCTGATCCGGCCTATCAGTGGGATGCAAAATGTAAACTGTTCAGCCTGGCAGTGGTGTGCGCTCTACCGAATGCTGTTCCAGTTGGTAATGTTTTCAACAACCAGTGCAATTTCACTTTGAGCATGGTCGTATACACACTGATGTTTTCAAGATTCTGTTTTGCCTGTTTCAACAGTTGGGAATGTCATGCCCTGAAAAGACGTCTACTTGGCAAAAGGAATTTTGACGAAGATGTTAAACTTTGGAGGTAAGCACTTTGTATTACTTTGCGCCAAACAGTTTGGTCTTGGGGAGGTGGGGGGGGAAAGCCAAACACGTAGGCGATGAAATAATAAATATTTCCTTACAAAAAAACGATGTAAAAAAAAATTGTACCCAACAACCCTTTTGTGCTTCTCCAAGTCCCATGTGCCATGCTTATTTGAGTTTGCGATTGCAGCAGTCTAAATAAAGTTGTTTAATTTACTTCATCCAATTACACAAGGTGAAAATCAACCATGGTTAGCCATATTAAATTCGGTGCTTTAATGACTGAATCCTCAAGTGGCTGCAACACAACAATAAGTTTTTATTT
Organism: Myxine glutinosa; assembly: GCF_964187855.1. NCBI lineage: Eukaryota > Metazoa > Chordata > Myxini > Myxiniformes > Myxinidae > Myxine > Myxine glutinosa. The sequence continues at coordinate 47,322,500 of NC_136269.1, read as the reverse complement.
TAAATTAACATCACAGGGGAAGGGTCAAATCCAAAAACCAAGAGGGGGGCCCCTGTACGAAAAAGCAAAGAAAGAAGTTGGGAAAATATAATCAGGATGGGGTTCCGAATATTATTGGCCTGCAGTAAAGCAAATAGGGGGCGAGGGGACTTCAGGGAACTCTGCAGACAAACGAGGAGCGTTCCAAATGGCACCAAGAGTGCAAACTGGTGGCCTCAGAAGGGCCTCCCAAAATCCTGTGCTTGATGGCGTTCCATTTGTGAACTGAAAAGGGACCCATGATCAGGCAGCCTCCCACAGTGTCACACCCGGATTCAGGCCTCTATCTTTCTGGCAGCAAGCCTGTGGGAAGACTGACCCCAAAGGTACCCTCTAGCAGGCACTGCAGGACCAGGAACACAACCCATAAGGCAAAAACGTACCCACAAACCCCCAACCCCTCCATCCAGCAGCCTGCCCCAAGAACTTGCAACAGAACCAATGTTCCTCCAAAGGGGCAGGTGCTGGTACCATTCTGGGCAGCTGTGGACAGCTTACCACAAGGAGTACATGGTACATTTACTGATAGGTATAGTAGACCTAGGTATATTATGAGGCTACTCCTGCCAAACAAAATGAATGCTCCAGACAGCCAAATATGTTGTCGTTCAACATCGTGGACTGCTAATTTGTGCATTGATTTATAGACACATCACAACGGCAAAACGTGTGTGTGTATATATATATATATATATATATATATATATATATATATTAGATATACAGGCTCACTATATATTCATTTTGGATTGCAAAAAGTATCACAAATGGCAGAAGCATTAAGACAATATAACATCAACTTTGAGAAATAACATTTTAATGCACAATTTTCATTGCTGTCGCTCACCCATCAGATGAAAAGAGGTAACAGGTTTGCATGGTGCAAACCTTTATTTTGGCTGGGTTGCTTTTTGTTATTGCAAAAAGGAATTTGCCCTTTTTTCCCTCCTTTTGATTGTATGAGTCTCTTTCAACGTTTATCTTGGAGTCTTTCCTTTTTACTACCTTTGTGAATGGGGCCTTATGTCCCTGGCCACTTCATCATCCCAGTAGACTCACTGGCCTCCAGAAATCTCAACATTTTGTTAACATCGTGTGAGGACACAACAATGCAGCAAGGTCATATCAAAGGATTTAAACTCAGCACTTAACCTTTAAAAGATACATAAAGGACTCCGAGCCTTCAGTTGGAGCCTGTGCCGTTAAAGTGACTCGCTAAGCAATTTTTTCATCATGATTGAAACTTTCAAGAGTTTCCTTGGATATTTCGCATTTTAAGCGTGATTTGGTGGAGTAACATAAAAAATAATAATTCAGATTGGCAAACAAAACCTTTCAGCTAGGTTTTAGTGAGGTGGACATGCATGTTGCATACTATGACATCACAGCATGTCTCCTTGATTTACACGTGATTAATAGAGAATGCATTGGCACAAAGGGCACAGCGACATCTGCCTGTCGTGTGGGCACTCATTTTCCCAAAGCCTGCAGCGTGAATGTCATTATGCCCCCGCCGCCTACCCTTCCTCCCCTTATCCTTATGCTGACTTCATTTCCAGCTCGCCGCTAATTAAGTCTGCCCATGAGCAGCTGTTTTGCATTGCAAACCCCAAGGCTGGCATCCTCGCCGTAGCCAGCAGCCGTTGATTGAACTTGCAGCTTTCACCCCACACCTGATGAATTATTGCCAACTGTACAAAACTCTGCGCAGGCACACAAATAATTGCACAGCAAGTCACAACAAGCTCCAGTGCAAATATCATAACGTGATCGATGGAAGTCTCACATGACTGATGATTATCTATTTCTTTGTCGCTTCTTTGTCGTTATTTCTTTGTCGTACATCCCTTGCAAGAGTCAATTAAGGTAATTAGATACGTTTGTCATTTGCATTCTGCACATGATCGTCTTACCTTGCGATTACCGAAATGCATCAGCTTGTTTCAGACAAAAAAAACCCATATATTATGATTAGATTATGCTTGTCAGTTGGAAAATATGACTTGTGCTTTGCCTATCAAAAATAATTTTGATTGTTTAGCGATGTAAAACGACATATACAGTATGTCTGGACATATTTCCTGACAAGAATACACTTTTTGAAAGTACCTTGAAATTGAAAGGTGCACAAAATACAGCTTTTAAATTTGAATTTTGCATCAATTGTTCAACGATATAAATTAAGTTAAGCTTGTATTTCAAAAGATAGCTTAATTGCATACACATTTTCATTTCCAATGTAAGATAAAGCATCACTGTTTACAATACACAAAATGGCGCTCTTTAAAATGACCTCAAAGTATAAGTATTTTAATTCTTGCCAGTATTCCAGAAGTCTTGAGTGTCCTCACAAAGCTTTACCATTGAACTTGTGTGATGGAATTCCATTAATTAATTTGGCCCGAGCTGCCTGGCCAGGATTAACATGCTGGATGGTAGGGCATCCTGTCTAGCCTGTGATGGGGATCACAGGGTGCAAATTGTCTCATCATGTAGTGGGAACTTTACAGAGCCGAGATTTGGAAATGTAAAGAGTGCAGCAGCAAAATAAAGGCGCAGGGAATGAATCCTGTCCAGGCTTCTGTGCTTCACCGTCCACGTACTGGCAGGCCCACTCCACACAGTGCACTCAGTCAGCAGCATTAAGCCAAACATTGTAATTCCTCTGCGGAACCCAATGCAGAATTATTTTTTCCAGAGCGTATTGATTTTGTAATAGCTGTAATGCACATGAACATGGCTGCTATATATCCATCCACTTTTTATTTGAGCTGTGCCCCCATCCACGGCTGCCTTGTATATGTCCATCATTAATGGGGCTTTCTTTTTGCCCATGTTGCGCAGGGCTCGCTCTGCCATCAGTTCATGGAGGTGGCACTTTTGAGTGGCTCCAAAGTCTTGAATCGGCACAAAGAACCATTAGAGATGCTTCCACATTTAAGATTCGAATGTTGCATGAGCATTCGAAGCATCACTGGGAAAAGGTGCAAATCCTTAATTGGTACGGGTGGTTGTGCCAAGAAGGCGGGCGGCGCTTCTCTGAGCTTTACACTCCTTTTCGTTGCATCGATATTGAAAAGCCATTTATATCCATCCGAGCAGCCCTGGCTCTGGCCGGGCCTGATTGGGTGCGCCGTATTGATCAGTCCCCTGGAGTTGATAATGTGCTCGTCAATACTTATTGCATTGCAAAAAAAAATCCGCAGCGCATTTAACAGATGTGCTCGCTGCTTTTCTTCTGTCCACCCTCTTTCCCTCTCTCATTCCTGCTAGGCGCCTTGTGTGAGCCTTGCTTCCCGTTGCAGGATCCTTTTCTGCTTCCTCAGTACAAGAAGATACTCCTGAGGACTGCACCTCCACAGGATCTGCTGGGATTTGGGACTGCCGCACCTTTTGCCATGTCGTCGTAAGTCCTGCTTTGTTCTTTTTCCCTGCCGCAGTTGCCATTCACTCTTGTCCTTGCCATCCTTCTTTGTCGCCCACAGTGCCAGTCCTGTGTGCATTGTTGTTAATAATACTGTGCCACCTTTGCAGTCTCTTTTTTGCATCTCCTCTTCGTTATTTCGGGCCTTTCTTTTTCTGGACATTCCAAATGCAGCTCGGAGAAATCCAAATCTTTAAAAAGAATTCGATTTTTACTCATCCCCCATCTCATATTGTTGGTTCTTGTGGACCACATCTTGCAGCTTTGCTCTGTCTTGGATACACCTCTCGTATGTTTCTTTTTTTTGTAGAGTGGTCAACACATTTTTCAAAGGTAGTGGTGGGCATTCACTTCTCAAAGTAGAAGGTTCTAAAGTCGAATTATGCCACCACCTTGGCTGGAAAATTGTTGACTAATTATCAATGCATTGTGATCCCGAGACTTGCTGCCCAGTGTTCGTTGCTGTTGCCACCCACCGCCATGGTGCTGGTTCTCGGTAGCTCTCTGCAGCCCTTGGTACTTTCCGCTTGTCTCAAAGCAGCTGTGATGCTTGTCAGCTTGTCCATTGCGGCTTTTCTGTGCCAACCTGTAAAGCCCGTGTGCCACCCGGCAGATAGACTTTGTATTCGTTGTGGGTGAACAGACTCGCAAGACCAGCACATCTCTTAATCCACTGGCAAATTATAATCCACTGATTGTCTTCTTGAAACTCCAGGGACGATTAAAAGATATTGTTTTTTTTTCTCTCCTCCACTCTATTCGGACACTGCCACCATTTGTCCTTGCTTGATGTTGAAACCAGTCAGCTCCGCATTTCCATATCTCTGCCAATGATCATGCCACAACGAAGTCCACAGACTGTCTGCTCCAAAGCCTTCGCTCTCCTTTCGCTTTATTTTCCGCAGTATTCATGACGCTACCTCCGAACCTCCCCTCCCTTACGCGCTCCGCAGCAAGAGAAAAAACTGCTTTGCCCTCCCTCCATTCTCATCCCAGAACCGCGACCATCATTGGTTGGCACGGTGCCAGCCTGTCTGCCATCAACACTCGTTCCTTGGGTCCCCTCTCCCCCTTCCACCACTGCTGTAACTCCCACCTCTCTCTGCCGACGTGATTTTACACTAATTACTGGCAGCAATATTAATATTTCTGCCAAAGCCCGAGAGGCTTATCTGTGCTGCCTTTACTGGGTCATATGGAGCAGCAATTGTGCAAGTGCTACTGCATGGGTATGAGCAGGAAAACTCTTATGCACTGTTGAAATAAATCTGGATCAGGTAGGGTTTGCAACTGTCAGTAAACCTCTATCCTCGTATGTTTGCAATATATGCATATGGAGTGCACTTAATGAAGAGAACCAGCAATGCTTCTTCCTCTGCTATGGGAATGATTTTGCAACCGTCTCTCCACCGAGTTCAACCCATACTTCGTGGGTGCTAGGATGCAACTTCATTTGTGTACAGCCGTGAAATTTTGTAATTGTTTCATTTTGCTTAATTATGTGGTTTGGCCCCATTGCATATTGTGCAGCAGAGATCGTGGACAACCTGTGTGCTTTTAGCGACATTCCATTAGCAGAATAAGGTTACGGGCAGTGGGATCAGTGTCGCACTGTGTCCCAGCACTAATTCACCACACTGATGTCTGGGTTTGCCTCATAGGTGGCAAATTTGCATAAGGTGGATTGTTAATAATGAATAGCTGCAGCGCTGGCAGGGATATGCAAATGTATGGGTCGTAATGCAAAGCTAGCACGGCAGATGGAAAGCGCTTCATGTGCAGTATTTGTAAATCTTTCGTTTCTCAAATATATACAACAGTAAGTTTAAGTGTAGATCTGAGGTTTCTCATGAACAATTGCCAGAATGAAATTGTAACTGTTGAAAGTTATTTTGGATAAGTAGGATTAAACAAACAAAAAAAACAATGTTCATTATCACACAAATCTCTGAGGGATCACTTGCATGTGACAATTTGCCAAAGTGAGTCTTTTGCATTTTTCGTTTTTATTTTTTTGCAGTTGAAATCGAAGCTTTTCCTTCACTATCGTGTTGCCTTTCTTTCACTATTATATTGCCTTTATGCCTAATCCATGAAAATCCCTTCATTTCTGATTAATCTATACCTTTCCTTGATATCTGAGATTGCAGCTTGCCGTGTGTGTGTGTGTGTGTGTACGTAAACTGTTCAGCCTGGCGGAGGTATGTGCTCTACCGAGTGCCGTTTTCATTTTGTGATGCAATCAGCATCTTCTCATAATTGTTTTTCTGAGATCCTCATTAATGGTACAGGTCTAAGAGTTTCCTCTGTGATTATGTATGATAATGTATTTTTTGTTATAACCCGGCAGCTCTGGCATAATTTATTTTTCTTGTTGATGGAACTTTAAGGTCCACAGATACAGAAAATAATATTTGGTTTAATTAATGGATATGGCTTCACTTAACACTTAATTTTGCTATTTTTTGAACATACATCTTGGAAGGATTTTTTAAATATTTTGGCGTCTTTTATGCTCGATTGCCCCCCTCTCCCCCCCAAAAATGGCAATTTGATTACCAACATGACCTGCTACATCATCTCGAGGAGAATTTTGCTGTGGGTAGTTTTTATAATGATTTTGACTATCGGAGGATTCTTGATCAGAAAAAATATTTGTCAAATTCACTTTCTGATGAGTCTGAAGCGAGTGTGTGGCCATTATCCTTGGCGTGCTGAGACAACCTTGCCTTTGATTACATCACGTAGATGACGTCATGAATTGTGATTTTAGGGGTGGTAACTCACGGGCTTGCTTTCTAACCTGTAACATCTCAAAATTTATTCATATTAAAAAACACGTTCAGTTCTTTGCTTATTGCTTAAAAATAAATATTATCACATCAAAATAATTTTGGTGTCTGTGGAAATTGGGTAAAAAAATTTTGTGATTGCATTAGGCCTGGGCGATAATGGGAAAACCTATATCACGATAATGGACCTCATCACAATAATATAAATAATGTCATGAACGCCTTGAGAACAATGTAGCATACAATAACTATCCACATAGGAACAAACTGTATAGCCATTGAGTTACACGTGTTTGTACTCTTTGTTTCAAAATTCTGTTGCAACTGGCTTGGCAAGCAATAGCAAGCTGCTTGCTATCGGAACACAACATGCAAGCTGCTTGCCAATTGGGGCATTTGTGGAGAAAGTCATATATGACTATCGTCATACATTTAAAATAACGTCTTTGATGTGGAACTGAGCGAATAATAAATGCCAAGCAATCCCATGTTACAAAAATGTGAAAAACGAATAAATAAATGAAGCACACGGCACACCGTGTTTCCCGCTCCGTTTGGTCCTACGAGAATGGTGAAAGGAGAGAAGAACGGGATGACCTACTTGTCCTTGTCCTCAGTACCCAAACTCTGCACACGGTACGCTCACCTTCTTGATCTTTGACATGATGTCTTGAGTGCTTAACTTTGCACACAGACAAAGCAAACTCAAACGGATCGCCGAATTCGACACCAGATGCACCGGCGCCTTGAGTAGTTGTTGTTTGTTTGGATATTTATTGCCTAACGATATTCCATTTAAATGACATCTTAGAGAATTACACATTCCTTACACAATTACACAATTACAAAATTACACAACAACACAATTACACAGAGTCTTAGATAATCAATTACACATTCCATAGGTGGGGGACGGACAGACGGTGGATGGTGCGGCTGGGCGGTGTCGTGTATCCTGTCGGGTCTGACTTTCCGTGATCCCTTGCTTATTAGTCATCTTATCTAATTGGGGTGTCATGTGGGGGTAGATGATGAGTTTGTCCGTTGAGGATGATGACTAGCCGTTTCAGTCGGTTGATCGATCTCAGAGGACAGGGAGAATGCGGCGAGCGGCCTCTGATGAGGCAGTTCCTCCCTCAGGAGCGAAGCGTAAGGCTCCCATCTTCCCCTGAAGATTCTCAAGACAAAATTTTGGTTATAGTATCGTCTTCCGATGGGCCCAAACCGCTGGGTCCTAATAACCCCATTAAGTTGGCGGGACTTATCAAAAATGAATTCGGCGATGTTTCAAGTGTTAAAAAGTTGAGATCTGGTGATCTATTAATTGAATGCAAATCGGCTGCTCAGCGGAACGAGTTGTTGAGAGCATCTCACTTTGGCGAGGATCAGGTTTTGTGTCAAATCCCAAGGTATATGAGGGAGAGCCATGGTGTAATCTATGGGGTAGATCCGTCCACTGAAATTGACGAAATTATTAGCTACTTTGAGTTGTCGACGCTCGGCGTCTCACCACGGTCAGGGAGGCTGTTAAGGTTGACACCACCTCGGTGGTTCTGTTCTTTAGCTCCCCTTACATCTGGTCGAAATATATTTTGGGTTATTCGGCTTTCTCAGTGCGCGTCTACATTCCGGCTCCCTTAAAATGCTACAAGTGCCAGAAATACGGTCATACAGCCCCTGCTTCTAGAGGTAAACTACACTGTCGTGAATGCAATGGTGAGCACGAGCATAGCCTTTGCTCCGGCAAAAGGTTGTTAAGTGGCAACTGTGGCGGTGAGCACAGCACAGCCTTTAGGGGATGCCCGTCATTACAGAGATCCACCCAAATACAACAGGTTAAGATCCAAGAGAAAGTGTCCTATGCTGAGGCAGTCTCGAAAGTGGCCAAGACAAAATCTACTTCACGTGAGGGTATTCACAATCACATTCCTCTGGGTTTGGTTAAACCTCCTACCATATCGGTCAGAATCCAAACTGAGACTAAACATGTCGAGTGCCAAACAGAAAGGAGCTGCTGCTGCACTGATGCGGACTTGAACATGTCGAAATCGGCGTTCATTGCCTTTATTTCTGAAGCTACTAACTGCACAGCCTTTGTCACAAGTAGAACTGAGAAAATCCATGCTGTCTCTATAGCAGCTTCCAAACACTTGAGGTGGGAGGAATTCATCTCAAATCAGATTCATCATTTGTTGGGCCACAGGAGAAGTGGGTCGATCCCTAGGCCATCCTATGATCCCTCTCCAGCAGAATAATTAAAGTAATCCAATGGAATGCAAAAAGTCTATGGCTCATGGACCTGAGTTTATCAAATTCCTAAGTGATCTCTGTAAAACTTGACATCATATGTGTCCAAGAGACCTGGTTAAGAGGTCAAATCCAATTTAGGATTCCTGGTTATACTTTCATCCGCAAGGATAGACTTAGTGGGATCGGAGGTGGATGCGGGATGTTTGTTAGGTTTGGTATTTCTCACAGGGTAATTGACTGCCATGTTGAATTGGATTTCAATGTGGTCGTAATTCCCAGCGCGAGGGAGACCATTACCGTGGTCAACTTCTACAACCCGTGCCAACCATTGAACGCACATGCTCTACAGGAGGTTTTACACAGGTGTGAGGGGTCAACCCTCTGGTGCGGGAATTTCAACAGTCACAATACCCTTCCAAACGTACGGACAGCAATGGGGGTTGTATTGAGAATATAATTAATGAGCATGACTTGGTGATTTTAAATGATGGTTGTGGGACTTTTGTTAACCCATCCTCTGGGTTGTCCTCTCCCCTCGATCTCACTTTTGTCTTTGCTTCTCTAGCAGCTGGGTGTGAATGGTGGGTTATCTCAGACGGCTTGGGTAGTGACCACCTACTGGTGGTCACCCAACTCAAATCGGAAAGGGAACAAGACGATATGGATAGACCCCCTCATGGAATCTTTCCAAGGCAAATTGGGCAAATTTTTCTAGGTGTTGCTCCGAGGTAGTCAAAGCTGATCTTGCTCACGAGAATATTGACACCTTCAATAGTATCTTGGTCAATGCCGTATATCGCAGTGCTCAGGAGTCTATCTCAATTTGCAAAAGTGCGGTTGGTCAGAAAATCAAAGTCCCCTGGTGGAATGAGGAATGTAAGCGGGCAATTCGAGCCAGGAGGGTCGCCTTCAAAAGGGTTAGGAAATCTCTGCTGCCCGATTATGCCATCGAGTTCAAAAGGAGAAGAGTTCAAGCCCATCCAGTAATTAAACTCACCAAGACAGATTCTTGGTGGTCTTTCTGCGCATCCATCAATCCGGATCTCTCTCTCTGCGCTGTCTAGGGAAGTAGTCTAGGGCGATTAGTAATTTCGTGTTTTTTGTTTGTTAAAATTGATTTAGCAATGGATTCTGCTTCAGAATATTATAGAGATGTAAAAAAAATAGGGTTCCATTTTTTCTTTTACGTCTAATAGGTAGTAATTCGAAGAAATCCAAGATGGCCGCCATAAAATTTGGAAAATACACTTTTGTGCATATCTTTGTATCTAGATATCATATAAACATGAATAATATGTCCTTTTATATGTTTTCAGACCCAAGGAAGCCATATCTGCCATTGTTTTTACAGAAAAATGCAAGGAAATTAAAATAGTGGGCAATATACCAGCCAAAATGGAGACGGCCGTCGTGAAATCGGATCGTATAATTTCCCAATTAGAATCGATTCAATAAACAATCTTCACTGATAACATTTATTTTGAATACACACACACGCACACGCACACACACACACACACACACGCACACACATACACACACACCTAAACATAAACGATGAATGAACATAAACGATCACATAAACGAATGCCTCATTCATCCTCATCCATATCTATCACACGCGGTTCATTGATGTTTGCTTTGTTGTTACAACTGTAACCCACACACCCACAAACTTCAGTACAAGGAATATTGTTATTGCGACAGCTACATCTTCCCATACACCCTTTCTTGCACCCACAGTTCACGAGATTCATTATTGCTTCTGGGGCTGGAGGATTCAGGCATCGACTTGGGGCATAAACCCCATCATCCGAAAGTAACTGCCAACCATACTCGACAGGTGATGGAAGGGACGGATGGCTTTCTGCTGCCTTTCTCCATATCATTGCGATATAATGTGCTCGCTGAACGTGTAACTTTAGCGAACCAGTGGTAGGTGGAAGACTCTCTCCCTCAGCAGCACGGTTGGAGAATAAGAACCAGCGAAGCTCGTTTACTTTCGTGTGAACTTTAGACTTGTACAGCAGACAGACGAAGCGTTCCAGCTGGGAACACACTTCTGGTGACGGATCAGTTTGTCCCAAAGACTCCAGAGCCTCCCATATCTTGTTGTCACATGTCATGAAGACCTTAAAGCACCAGTCCTTGCTCCTGCCAGCGAACCTTCCAGACATGTCACTTCCCGTGAATGCGTGGAATCCAAGTATTGCAGACGCACGTTTCTCTCCTAGCATGCCATGAATAGGTTGGACTGCAATGCTCCTCCTCAACTTTCCCAGTGAGAAACCTCGTAGCAGGTGGTAGATCGTGAAATCTCTGAATCAGTAGGAGGAAGATATCGGTATCTGGCGAATCAATGATAACTTCTGCATCTTTGTCGACTGTGAGAGCATGCAGAATTAAGAGTGTATCGGCCTCTTCTTGGCTGTGCGTGAGTAGACTGTCTGGAACTTCAGTGTTGCCCGTGGTCTTAGTTCCTGATGTCACCATGAACTTCTTCAACTTGTTTGGATGAGCCTTGCTGTAAGATAGACACTTCACAGCCAAGTACTCTGTAAGCTCTGCCTTGGTCTTCACATTGGAAAGGAAATCTTTGAGTGAAATCTTCTGGATCAATGTACTATCCCTGACGTGATAGTATGTTGATTTCCCCTTTGTCCTCTTTAGGCGCATTTTGTCTTTCAGTGAGTTATCGATGTATCGGTCGAATACCAACCTCACGTCATCATAATGCACGGCAATATTTTCGAGGCGTTCAATGAACGATTGAGCAAAGTCACTGCATGTAATCATTTGTTCTGTTTTGGAGATCCCGTTAACAAGAGCCATGCCATCAATGATTATCACTCTATGGCGAGAAGTAGTCTCGTTTTCATTGATCACTCCTGATCTTGTGGTTGTGTCTGGGTTTTGGCTGATCTGAGAGGGTTCCTGCAAATTTTGGCTTGAGATTTCATAGTCAGTTGATGGGTCATTAGTTTCTTCCCCAGCGTGTGCTGCTGCATCATTCAAAGCGGCAATTCCCGCGTCTTGATGCTCATTGATTTCTGTCGAAATAGGTTCTCCTGGTGGATCATGTACATCCTGCTCTTCAGGCTCAGCCAGATGCTCAAGTTGACGAAGGATTTTTGCCTTGTCGTATGCCAACAAGAGGGATCCATCAGATGCAAATAAAGAACGTGGAACGATGCCAAATTCATAGGTGCCAATACATTCTTTCAGGTCGAGCTCTGGTCGGCTCCGTGAGATAACGATGAACCTCTGCAACAATCCTCGCTCTTCTTTGACTTTGATCAGCTTGTCGCCCGATCTCACTTCTGTTGTGGCATTCGAACTCTTGAATGTTCGAAGTTTTCTTTTCGTCATTTTGTCCCACACAGAAAGTTTTCCCTCAGCTAAACGATCTGTGGCAAATTGCTGGAACATCTGTTGTCCGATCTCGTCGCGCTCTAAGATGTCGCTGGACACTTTTTCATTCATGACTTCTTTGGTGAGCAGGTTGTAGACCTCGTCTACTTCCTCTTCCATAAATGGATCGCCATGTTCACGGAACACCCTAGAAAGCTTGGAGGCATGGCTCATCACCCGGGAAAGCTTTCCCCCCGTGATTTCGTGGTGTTGTTTTCTGCTCTGGTTTTCACCAAGACCATATCCCTCCGCAAACTCGTGCAGTGACTTTGACAGCTCAGGTGCAATGAGGAAGAACTTGTCAAGCGCCTTCTCATTTTGAGTTATCCCTACGATTCCTCCAATCACCTTCAGTGTATGGTTTTCTTGCTCAATGCCATGGTCTGGGGCTATTGATGTGAAGCCTGCCAATCCTTTTGTCACACAGAAGTTCCCTTTCATGAATTCCCTCCACAGTTCTGGGTGCTGCTTTTCAGTCTCCTGCATTGTTGAAATGTAGAGAGGGAGCAACCGAGCATAGTTTAGATGATCGTGAGCGAAGAAGTACTTCGTGAGAGACTCGATGCTCTCCATATGCAGCAGCAGATCACGTTGTCTTGTACTTCTAATGAACAGAAGGATAGTCTCAAACTGTTTCATGTAGTTCAGGATGAAGCGCTGTATCTTGTTTGTGCTGACCTCAAATTGTTCCAGTTTTTTGGTCATATCTCTGGACTCCATCATGGCCAATGTTTTTTTGAGAATGTCGCATAGATTCTTCTCTGGCTCCATGCTCCCGCTGATGTCTCTCTGATATGCCTCGCCCAGACGAACAGATGACTCGTTCAGATAGGCCCTTTCTTCAGGTTCCATTGCCAGGAATCTCTGGAAGTACAGGTTGTACAAAGCGATCAGTGTTACCATGTGTGCCTCCAGAGCTCGATACAAGTGCCTCCCATTTAGTATTTGGCTCACTGTGGTTGGCGAGAAAAGTCCAGCCTCGACCCATGCCTGATCAATTCCACTCCCTTCCACGTATTTTCCTAATGCAGCTAAGGCCCAAAACACAACATGTAGCTCACCAGGTCGGAAGAGGAATTGCTTCCTGATGTCCTCGCGTTCCACCCACAGCTTCATCGCCAGGTCGTATAGCTGCAAATCGAGAGTCATGACTGTGATTGCCTCACTCCCCATAACATGAGTTGTGATGTTGTGAGCTCTCATCAGACCAGTGTACAGTGTATCATAGTCTGTAGGAGGCGACCTTATCAACGGAGGAACGAGAGCAACATTGGTCTTCTCACTGGACGAAGATAGCAAGGAATTGAAGGCTCCCCACGTCCCCGGAGCTGTGAGTTTGACGTCAACGTCTCCTTCTTCCTCGAAGTTCAGGCATCCAATCATCCAGGTCATATCGGTTTTCTTGTTCTTGTCTGTCTCGGGTTTTGATGTGAGCAGCTTGCAGTCGCTCTTTCTCTTCTCGGGTGCTGGCTTCTTGCAGGTCAACGTTTTACAGCCAACTGCATCATGTATCGTTTGAGCTTTTGATGACCGGTCAAGTTCAATTGGTGGTATCATGGGTGATTTCTCCGGTGATACAGGCTGGTAGATCGCAATTGCTGTACCATGAAGGGTATTCATCCCGCAAGGAGTTGACTCTAGAAAATCGATGTTGTCCATGGCAAACCAGACGAACGTGTCCTGAACCAACCATGGTGGTAGACAGATGCCTCCGGTGGACTCCATTTGCTTCAGTACGGAGTTGGCAATGCTGGTCTCAATCTCCATGACCTTTTTGTAGGAGATGGCGAGGTCCAGATGTGCAAGTTTCTCTACAAGCGCCTTGGATCGTGTGTTTTTGTGTATGTCGAGAGCTAAGCCCACACTCAATGGAGTTTCAAATCGTTGTTTGAATGATCCATCCTCGCTTCTTGGTTCGTACGATACCTGTCGGTCAGATTTATAAGCACCGACAAAGTGCTGCGCCAACAATGATGCACTCACACCAATGGAGTCCTCCCTGTTGCTATTTCCTACTTTCCTTGTTCCCATGACTGCATGCTTGCAGAAGATGTTGAGCATCGGGGGTGGCTTGTAATCAGCAAAGGTTCCATTAAATTTCCATGCTGGGGAAGATGCGATGTCTTTCCTCAATATTTTCGCAGCTCGCAAAAGTACTTTAAAATCGTCTTTGATGCTGTCTGCTGTAATTGTGCTTGATATCATGTGGTCTTTGAGCTTTGTGGAAAGAATCTGCTCTGGCTTTGTTTTGTTTGAGGGCCGGCTGAAATGAACATCGGCAATGTTGTCTAGGATCAATTGTTTCAGGTATGGCTTATAACTATGGTTGTCTGAGACCGGAAAGTCGTGCTCCTTAAGTAAATTGACATAGGTTACATGAATTTCATTCATATTCAGCACAGCATTTTCAGTAGTATCATTCAACGCAGTTTCAACAATTTCAATGAGTTCAAGGTCTGATAACACCTGACCAAAGTTAACATTGGTTGTTTCTGTTTGTTTTTCCGTCTTAACTATAGCACGTTTGGCCTTAACTACACATGGTAAATGATATTTCATGTCCTCAGCCATTGCTTGCAATGGGTCAGGCGAACTTATGACACTGTTCAGTCTCACTTTCAGATTGTCATTACTTGTTTCTTGGCCAATGTTTCTGATCTGGAGTCCCATGTTCTTTGTTGACACATTGTGTAGTTCACTTCCTCTGTCTTCCTGGCATATGACACATCTGAGCGCGTCAAATGTCTGTTCTCGGGAACACCTTCTGGATGTTGACGTGCTTTCCCCTAGATCACTAGAACTTGGTCGTCCTCTCTTTTTCAGTCGGATTTCTGCGGCACTGCCTGATGTTGTTCCTTTCTCAAACCTAGCCTTTGCTCGATCAATGTGCATCTTATTGGTAACATCTTTGTAACAAGCTTTATGGTAGCGGAGACCTTTTGCGAGCAATTCTTCAGCAGAGGAATATTGCAAACGTCTATTCAATGATGCAAACTTTGTTTCACCATACGTGTACTGTTCCTCAGCACCTGCCATCAGTTTCTCGACAGAGGAGAGTTTTGGTTTCGTTACAAAGGTTGTATAGTCTGTTTGCCCTATGGCCATTTGGCATACAAAACAAAGTCCGAAATCTACTGACTTCTCAATCTTCCTGGGTGGTGAGTCACTCATCTTGAAGGTAGGTGTAATTTTCTAGACACTCTTGAACTGTCGTCGGTCCTGCAAAGATAGATACTACTATTCAGATTCACATTTCGTCAACACAGTCAAAACCAGACCTTAACTAGATGGTGGAAACTTAATTAACCGATTTCATGCCGGCCGACCCCACTTTGGCTGGTATATGTCCACTATTTTATTTTCCTTGCATTTTTCTGTAAAAACAATGGCAGATATGGCTTCCTTGGGTCTGAAAACATATAAAAGGACATATTATTCATGTTTATATGATATCTAGATACAAAGATATGCACAAAAGTGTATTTTCCAAATTTTATGGCGGCCATCTTGGATTTCTTCGAATTACTACCTATTAGACGTAAAAGAAAAAATGGAACCCTATTTTTTTTACATCTCTATAATATTCTGAAGCAGAATCCATTGCTAAATCAATTTTAACAAACAAAAAACACAAACAATATTGTTATGACATATGGGCCTGCACTAAAGGGCTAAAAGCATGTATGGAAACAATGGTGGAGGGAGATCCATCCCACTACTTGTCAGTAATAATAAGTCTCTCTTCTCGAACCAGAAGAAGGTGGCCACCTTGGGAGTTCAGTTTTCCAATCCTGTGGGTGAGATCCTATTGGATTCGGAGCCCAACGAGGATAAGCAGCATTTTGCCATCCAGCATGAAGCCATTCTCGGTGACGAGAGCCGGTTAGCTCCCCACTTAACCAGAACGTCTCACTACGACAACTCAAGCAAGCCATCTCAAAGTCCAAAAATGGTGCACCTGGCTCCGATTTCCTTACTAATTCAATGTTTAAGCATATGGAAGATAGGGTCCTGGACGTGTTTCTGGGGCTCATCAATAGTGTTTGGTCTTCAGGTATGCTCCCCAATACCTGGAAACATTCCATCATAAACCCCATTCTCAAACCTGGTAAAGATCCTACAAATCCATCCTCATACTGTCCGATAGCGCTCATTTCTGTCGTCAGCAAACTAATGGAGAAGATGGTCAACGAACTCCTGATTTTCTTATTGGAAAAGAACAACTTGCTGTATAGGAATCAAAGTGCATTCAGGAGGGGTTGCTCCTCTACGGACCATATAGCTACACTGGCCAATGACATCAGCAAATCTTTTCACATTTATGAGTCGTTGTTGGAAGTGTTCCTTGACATGCACAAAGCTTATGAGACAGTCTGGTGGGAAGGTCTTCTGTTCAAGATTCACCAATTGGGGATCAAGGGTAGAATCTACTGGTGGATCCTGGACTTTTTGGCGGGCAGATGCTTTAGATTGCAAGTTGGTGTAGCCCTGTCCCCCGTTTTCCTCATGGATAAGGGCATCCCCCAGGGTAGTTTCATTAGCCCCACTCTTTTTAACATCATGATCAATGATGTTGCCTTTTTTTAGGGTCTCAGGGCACATTGCCTCTGTTTGTGGGTGACATTTCTATCTGGGCCCGGGGAAAGAATATTGCTTACACTGCAAAACGTATCCAGGCTGAGGTTTACAGGATTGAGCAATGTGCCAAAAATGGGGCTTCGTAATTTCTGGCTCCAAGTCCAAATTTGTATTGGTCATACACAAGAGGAAGGTCGAGGATATCGTAGTAACAATGAATTTGAGGCCCTTAAAGCTTTGCTCAACGTGTCCTTTTTAGGGGTTCCTTTCGACAAGGGTCTAACTTGGAATTCACATGTTAACCATAGTCCCCCTTTCGCTCCGCGGTGCGACGGGGGACAAAAAGCTGACTGCCAAGTGCGCTAAAGGCCTCAACCTTTTACGTTGTCTCTCCGGCACATCCTGGGGGGCACATCAGGATAGCCTCCTTCTATACAAAACTCTCATCCGTTCCCATTTAGATTATGGCAACCAGGCCTTTTGGAATATGTCCGCAACCAACCGTAGGAAGTTGGAAACTATTCAATCTAAAGCTCGCCGCTTATGCCTCGGGGCCTTCAAAAGCACTCCAGTGAGTGCTCTTCTGGTTGAAGCTGGCGAGATGTCCTTGTCCCTTCGGTGGGGAGCCGCCAACTGAAAGTTCTGGGCCAAGTGCATTTCTTCGGGGGACAGTCACTTAGGTAACGTTCTGTTTTCAGATTGCTGGGAGTACCAGGCTCTCTCATCCTCCCCCTTTCGAGCTTAAATGTCTGAGGGCTGCTTATGATATGGGTTTGGGTTTCCTTCCTGTCAACTCGTCAAAAAGTGGACATTTGGCCTCCCTGGACCCTTGAAGCCCAGAGAATTCACCTGGACTTATTGGGTAAGACAGATAGAGACAATCCAGTTGTGACGTGTAACCAGGCAGTAGAATTCATTAACAAGGCTTGGAGCCAATCGCTACATGCC
This sequence comes from Myxine glutinosa, assembly GCF_964187855.1. NCBI lineage: Eukaryota > Metazoa > Chordata > Myxini > Myxiniformes > Myxinidae > Myxine > Myxine glutinosa. The sequence goes on along the minus strand of NC_136269.1, from coordinate 47,305,058 downwards.
TACACAGATGGCTCTAAGGATCCGAATCTAGCATGTACAGCCGCAGCTTTTTCTATTTCAGATGTGAAGGTGGTGAAGGCGTATAGGTTTTCTGATCACCTTTCGGTATTTTTCAGCCGATGTATTTGCCATCGTCTTGGCGCTGGAATAGATTATAGACTTCAACCCCCTTAGTGCGGTTATATTTTCCGACTCCCTCTCGGCTTTGAAGGAGCTGGAGTCTTTTCAGCCCGGGTGCAGGGACGACTTGGTTCTTGAGGTGTTTCATCTCGTTAACTCGGCTAATTGAAGGGGCGCGGTAGTTGACCTGTGCTGGGTTCCTGCCCATGTGGGCATCGGTGGTAATGAAGTGTGCGACCAGGCTGCTAAACACGCTCTCAGGTCTGATTTTGAAACCCCAGTCCCGCTGGGCCTGACAGAACTCTCGAATTTAATTAAACACAATATCATTAATATATGGCAGTCTCAGTGGGAGTCCTCCACCAAGGGGAGGTGGTGTCACAAGGTGCACCCTTTGGTTGAATTATCTGGCGCGTTTCCTCGGCTCTCTCGAAGGGACCTGTCTACCTTATATAGGCTTAGACTCGGACACTGTTCCCTCAACTACTATCTACATAGGATAGGGTGTCACCCGACGGGGTTGTGTGACCGGAGTAATGTTCCTGAGGATTTGGATCATGTTTTCTCTCTCTGCCCGCGGTATGTGGAGCTCAGATTGTCTTCCGCACTCTGTCTGGGACATGGGGATCATGTGGTCAGACCTGCCGGATGTATTTTGCCGCCAGAGTCAGAAGCACCCTCGATTCTGCAGATCCGTTAAAAAATGTATTAAAGGAACGGGGCTATCAATATAGGCCTCAAGTATACATTTTCGACGTGTTTAGGTGTGTGGCATATATAGAGCCTCGCGGCTCTGAAACCCCATCAAATCCTCAAAAAGAAGAAGACACATTCCATATTATATCACCTTTATTTCATAGAGCTGCATTTAATACGGGCATATCTTTTGCGAGAAGCTAAATGCAGTCAATACACCTCAATATCCGGGTTCAAGGTGTGATTTACTACATTCTACAGCATTAGCAGCAGTTATCGTGATAATTAATCTCCACTATCGTTATCGAGATCGTAAATCTAAAGTGTGATTATCGTCTCATCGCTATTATCACCTAGCACTAGATGGTAATAATAATAATAATAATAATAATAATAATAATAATAATAATTCATTTATTTTGTATAGCGCTTTTCAAGTAGCCCAAAGGCGCTTTGACAGAGTGGAAAACATAATGCATAACAATACATGAAAACCACAATTGCAAAAAGACAAGAATCAATAGGGAAATATTTAAAGCAAAAGGAGGGAGAAGGAGAAGAGATAGTCAGGGGTTAAATGCTGTGGGTTGAATGTTGAATGCAGTGTTGAACAGGTGGGTCTTTAGTGATGTTTTGAATGTGGTGAGTGAGGAGGAGTCTCTGATGGTGTGAGGTAGTGAGTTCCAGAGGGTGGGAGCAGCGATGGAGAAGGCCCTGTCCCCCCAGGATCTGAATTTGGTCCGGATGGAGGGGGTCAGGAGGTTGGTACCAGCAGAGCGGAGGTTGCGGGTGGGAGTGTGTCTGGAGAGGAGGTCAGCCAGGTAGGATGGGGCCAGGTTATGGAGGGCTTTGTATGTCAAGAGGAGGATTTTGTACTGGATTCTCTGGGGGATGGGGAGCCAGTGAAGCTTGTAAAGGACGGGGGTGATGTGGTCACGGGTCCGGGAATGGGTGAGTAGACGGGCAGCGGAGTTCTGAATGTATTGGAGTTTATTGGTGATTTTTGAGGGTGAACCATAGAGGAGGCTATTGCAGTAGTCCAGACGGGAGGTGATGAAGGCGTGGATGAGGGTTTCTGCAGCCGTGGAGGAGAGGGATGAGCGGAGACGGGCAATGTTTTTCAGGTGAAAGAAGGCTGACTTTGTGATCTGTTTAGTGTATTTGTCGAAGGAGAGGGTTTGGTCAAAGATGACGCCAAGATTCCGGATGTGAGGGGAGGTGGATACTGGGATACCGTCGATGTTGAGGGCAAAGTTATGGGTGGATTTTGTGAGCGTATTTGGGCCAATGATGATTATTTCAGATTTATCACAGTTAAGCTTGAGGAAGTTGATTTGAAGCCAGGATTTTATTTCAGTGATGCAGTTTGTCAGGATAGAGTGGGTGTCGGTGGAGACGGACTTGGTGGAGATGAAAAGCTGGATGTCATCGGCGAAGCAGTGGAATTGGAGACCATGACGGCGGATCAAGTGACCGAGGGGGGACAGGTAAAGGATGAAGAGGAGGGGGCCAAGACCTGAACCTTGGGGGACACCTTGGGGGAGGGGAGCAGTGGGGGATTTGCAGTTATTGATGGAGATGAACTGGCGTCTGTCAGAGAGGTATGATTTAATCCAAGAGAGGGCAGTGCCGGTAACGTTAAAGGTGGATTCAAGTCGGGTGAGGAGGATGGTGTGATCGATGGTGTCAAAGGCAGTGCTGAGGTCGAGGAGGACGAGAATGTTGAGGTTGCCAGCGTCAGAGGAGAGGAGAAGGTCGTTGGTGATTTTGAGGAGAGCAGTTTCAGTACTGTGGTTGGAGCGGATTCCGGATTGGAATGTTTCATACAGGTTATTGGCAGAGAGGTGATGTTTGAGTTGAGTGGCTACAGCGCGTTCCAAAACTTTTGACAGAAAGGGTAGGTTGGAGATGGGTCTGAAGTTGTTTAGGGTGTCAGGGTTTGGACCAGGTTTTTTTAGAATGGGGGTAACAGCAGCAATTTTGAGGGAAGGTGGGACGATGCCTGTAGACAGGGAGGAGTTTATTGTTGCAATGATAAGTGGAGAGAGAGCAGGGAGGGAGGCCTTGACAAAGCTGGAGGGGATGGGGTCAAGTGTGCAGGTGGCAGTTTTCATTCCTATGAGGAGTTCAGAGAGGTCAGTAGGGGAGATTGGGGAGAACCGAGACAGGGGATGGCAGGACAAGGGGGGGGGGCAGGTGGTTGGAGGGGGAGCGGGTGCGGCGGTGGTCAAGCTGTTGTAGATGTTGTCAATTTTGCGTTGGAAGAAAGAGAGGAAGGAGATGCAGTTGTCTACTGTGAATGACTGGGTGGTGGTGTTCAGGGGGCGGAGGAGTTTGTTTATTGTCGAGAAGAGTGCTTTTGGGTTTCCGGAGCCAGAGTGGATAATTTGAGAGTAGTAGGCGGAGCGGGCGCGGGAGAGGGCATCTTTGTAGTGTTGTAGGTGGTCCTTGTAGGCTTGGGAGTGAACTGTGAGACCTGTTTTATTGCGGAGTCTTTCAAGTTGGCGAGCACGAGTTTTCATCAGGCGGAGTTCGGGGGTAAACCAGGGAGCAGAATGGGTGAAAGAAACTGTTTTGGTTTTTACAGGCGCAAGCTGGTCAAGGCAGGAGGAGAGAGTGTGGTTGTAGTAGTCAGTGAGGTCGGAAGGGGTGTGGAGGTCAACGAAGGGAGAAGTGGGCATTTTTTCAGAGAGGGTGGATGAGAATGAGGTCGGTGAAAGAGCGTTTAGCTGACGGAAGGTGATAGTGCGATAATGTCTTGGTGTTGGGGTGGGGATGTTGATGGTCATAGTGATAGCTAAGTCGTCAGAGAGGGTGAGGTCGGAGCCAGAGAGATGGTGCAAATTTAATCCAGTGGAGCAGACAAGGTCCAAAATGTGACCATGGATATGGGTAGGAAAGTCGACATGTTGAGTGAGGTTAAAGCAGGTGAGTAAATCAGTGAAGTCAGTGGTTATTGTGGAGTCAGTGGAGTCCATGTGGATATTGAAATCATCAAGGAGGAGGATTGAGGGGGAGAGGGAACATAGCTGGGTCAGAAAGTAGGAGAAGTCAGACAGGAATGATGGGTGTGGTTTGGGAGGGCGGTAGACGACAGCCATGACTGACTGCGTGCGACCAGAGAGTTTAAAAGCCAGGTGTTCAAATGATGAGGATGAGGCGATGGGGATGAGGCTGGTCCTGATGTCTTGACGGTGGATAACGGCAATTCCACCACCTCGGCCCTCCGAGCGTGGTTTATGGACGTAGGAATATCCATTGGGTGTGGTGAGGTTGAGTGTGTAGTAGTCCAGAGGTTGTTGCCAGGTTTCGGTGAGACAGAGAAAGTCCAGTTTGTTATCCAGGATGTATTCGTTCAGGATGTGGCATTTGTTGTTGAGGGACCGGGTGTTGAACAGGGTGAGCTTGATGTTGTTTTGAACAGCAGGGATGAATTCAGGTGATTTAGCCAGGGTTCGTAGGCAGGAGGTGCGATCGTGTGCGTTGCTGTGACCAGGTGCGCTGGGACGAAGAGTGAGAGTGCGCTGAGCCGACCAGAGGACGGGGATGGAGTGACCTGATTGTAAATATACAAACTTACGACCGGAGCCACGGTGAATGTACCTGGGTCATCGGAGGAGTCCATTTGATTTGATGGCAGAGATGCATGATGGGGTGGAGCGGGTATTGAACAGAAGGAGCCTTGCGGCGGAGTACCGCAGAGCCATGCCAGGCAGGAGCGGAGAGACGAGACGAGGCCAAGGTTGAGGAGGTGAAACAATGGTCCCAACCCACGGGAGCGGGCCCGAGGAAACGAAGGAGCCAGGTAGGTGAAGCCAGGAGCAGAGCCGGGACCAAGCAGAGGGCAGGCAGGAGCAAAGAGACGATCACGAGGCCAAGGTTGATCACAGCAAAGCGGCAAATGCAGCGGCAATCGACCGCCGCCGCTACAAATCTAGATCACGGCGGGAAACCGCCACCAAACCGCTGCGATGGTCACAACCCACGAGAGCGTGCCCGAGGAAACAGCGAGCAGGCGAAGGAGCCGGGCAGGTGAAGCAGGGAGCAGAGCCGGGGCTATGCAGAGGGCAGACTCAATGGCCAAAAAAATCCGCACGACCACCAAAAAAGCAAGCAACTGACAGTGGCCCGGTCGAAGAAGCGGCGAGCATGTGACGCCTGCGTCCTCTTCATGGTACGATTGTAATGAATTGTAATAGACCAGAACTGAACATGGTTTTTAAGCTTCAATGATTTTTTTGAGGCATTAAAGTTAAGAAATTAAAATCTGGCCGTGCAGTTTATGAAGACTGCCATGGTGCTGTCTTCGTCAGTTGGCCTTGTGCGAGGTTTATTTCCCGCGACGCACTAGTCGTGACAGTGGCCTGAGGCCTACTCACATTTTTCATTCCCCAGGGCTTTTAAACCTTGTGATCCTGCCGCACGATCACTGCACGCTATTTTTGGCCTCTGCGACACTGCAAACCTAGGTGGCTCTTTTTTGAATGAAATTTTTTGTGAGCTGTAATCGAAGGGGAGGGAAATTAGCAGGAGTGGTTGGGAGGGGGATTGGGAGAATGGGTTTGGGGTAGGGAGGAGTGAGGGTAGTGGAGGTATGAAGTGTGGGGGGTGGGGCGAGGAGGAGTCGGGTGTGGAAGGAGAAAAATGTACCACACCACTCTACAGATTCTAAACTAAATTAAGGAAAAATTATGTAGAATTGCCGGTAACACTATTATATGGATGCCGGCATATTTTGATCATTCAAAATTATGAATGAATGCCAGTAACACCACTGATCACGCTGATGATATATGAATGCCTTATAAACGTAGCCAGTGACATTTCTGATCACACTGATCGTGGAAAACATAATGGAAATGGAGAGTAGGAAGGGTGTAAAATGTGCACCTTGCAAATTCACATGGGTGTAAAATGCTTACATACTGTCAGCTTCCATCACCTGGGAGGAAGGATGAATAAAGGAAGGAGGTCCGTGACGTGAGTTGAGTGTCCGTGACGGCACTCAAATCTACTGAAGTAGCTCATTTGCATAACGGAAGTGAAAATAGTCTGATTTTAAACACGATTATCTGGCTTATTATTCTCCCAATTTTATTTTTTATTTTTGTTCTAATGGGTCAGGGATATCATTCTCCAAAACATATATTTTCAAAAAATTTCATGATTGTGTCCCTTTAACCTCCATCGTGTGAGTTTATGTTTTGAATGGCTATTTTTGTGTGGAATGAACGGAAGTGGCAGGAGTGCTGAAGACAAGACTACGGGAAGTGGCATGAAGGGTCATTCCTCTTTGGGGTATATAGATTACAGTCGATCACTGATCGGGTCTCAAGAACATTGGGTGTGTGTTCATTTACCAAGGTTCTTGTGGAGAGATCGCCAAGTGGTTTTAGCATTCGAGCAAGCATCCATTCAAAACCGTTAAGGAACGGCTGGCTTGGCAAGCGCTAGCTAGATGCTTGGTAAATGAGCACACCTCCAACCCTTGTGGGGTACATAGATTACAGTAGATCTTCGCTCAGTTCTGTAAGTAAAACGTACCTCACGGATGTCGGTATTCCTCCAAATTTCTTGGTTTAATGTTATAAGCAGTATTAGCGACTGTTTAAAAAGCTAATCATATGTATTTGTGGTTTATTGTCCCCCGTCGCATCGCGGAGCGAAAGGGGGACTATGGTTTTCCCGTGCGGGCGTGCGTGCATGCGTAAGCGAAGGACCGCATTCGAATTTGGTGTGTGGGTGCAACCCACGTCAAAATCCAAGATGGCCACCGCCATGTACGTAGTGTGTTCAAAAAGTATCCGACCTTTATTTTTCGTGCGTAAAAAAAAAGAAGCTAGGGAGGCGTTGATTGGTGCACGTATGTAGGCAATCCTAATGCGCACGCGTGAATTTTTTCCCACCTGCAGAAGCTGTCATTCGACGGCAGACCGCCGATGAGTGAGGACATGTAAGTGAGCGTCGTCGGATTTTCCTTTTTGACAAAATGACGAAAAAACTTGAACAACGCTACTGCATCAAATTTTGTGTTTCATCAAACTTGCATCAAAACTGCAACTTGGTTTCTGGGTCGTACTCATAAACCCAGGACTCATCGCCAGTGATCACTGTGTTGAGGAAGCTGGGATCGCTGTTCACAGTCTCCAGCATGTCCTGTGCGATCTCCAAACGGAGTTGCTTCTGCTCAATCGTTAGCAGCTTTGGTACGAACTTCGCTGAGATTCTCCTGAAGCCAAAATCCTCCTTCATAATGGAATGAACGGTGTTGAATCTTGCGGATCGTTTCCACTTGGGAATCGCCAAGCTTTACACAAAATTTGATGCAGTAGCGTTGTTCAAGTTTTTCCGTCATTTTGTCAAAAACGAAAATCCGACGGCGCTCACTTCATGTCCTCACTCATCGGCGGTCTGCCGTCGAATGACAGCTTCTGCAGGTGGGAAAAAATTCACGCGTGCGCATTAGGATCGCCTACATACGTGCACCAATCAACGCCTCCCTAGCTTCTTTTTTTTTACGCACGAAAAATAAAGGTCGGATACTTTTTGAACACAGTAGTATGTCTGATGCCATGTATGTCTGAACCTTGTGAGCGGAATATCTTGAAAAATAAGCGAAGTACCAACTTCTAATTTGGTGTGTGGGTGTATCTAGGCATAAGGAAGAACGCCATTGAAAATTGGGTCACCACTTCAAAATCCAAGATGGCCGCCGCCATGTATGTCTGAACCTTGTGAGCTGAATATCTTGAAAAATAAGCGAAGTACCAACTTCTAATTTGGTGTGTGGGTGTATCTAGGCACAAGGAAGAAAGCTATTGAAAATTGGGTCGCCACTTCAAAATCCAAGATGGCCGCCGCCATGTATGTCTGAACCTTGTGAGCTGAATATCTTGAAAAATAAGCGAAGTACCAACTTCTAATCTGGTGTGTGGGTGTATCTAGGCAGAAGGAAGAACGCTATTGAAAATTGGGTCGCCACGTCAAAATCCAAGATGGCCGCCGCCATGTATGTCTGAACATTGTGAACGGAATATCTTGAAAAATAAGCGAAGTACCAACTTCTAATTTGGTGTGTGGGTGTATCTAGGCACAAGGAAGAACGCTATTGAAAATTGGGTCGCCACTTCAAAATCCAAGATGGCCGCCGCCATGTATGCCTGAACCTTGTGAGCTGAATATCTTGAAAAGGAAGCGAAGTACCAACTTCTAATCTGGTGTGTGGGTGTATCTAGGCACAAGGAAGAACGCTATTGAAAATTGGGTCGCCACGTCAAAATCCAAGATTGCCGCCACCATATATATGTCTGAACCTTGTGAGCGAAATATCTTGAAAAAAAAGCGAAGTACCAACTTCTAATCTGCTGTGTGGGTGTATCTAGGCCTAAGGAATAACCCCATTGAAAATTCGGTCGCCACGTCAAAATCCAAGATGGCCACCGCAATGTATGTCTGAACCTTGTGAGCGGAATATCTTGAAAAATAAGCGATGTACCAACTTCTAATCTGGTGTGTGGGTGTATCTAGGCATAAGGAAGAACCCCATTGAAAAGTGGGTCGCGTCGTCAAAATCCAAGATGGCCACCGCCATGTTTGTCTGAACCTTGAGATGAATATCCCTGAAAAATAAGCGATGTACCAACTTCTAATCTGGTGTGTGGTTGTAACTAGGCATAAGGAAGAACCCTATTGAAAATTGGGTCGCCACGTCAAAATCCAAGATGGCCGCCACCATATATATGTCTGAACCTTGTGAGCAAAATATCTTGAAAAATAAACGAACTCCTACCTTCTAATCTGGTGTGTGGGTGTATCTGGGCATAAGGAAGAACGCTATTGAAAATTGGGTCGCCACGTCAAAACCCAAGATGGCCGCCTCCATGTATGTCTGAACCTTGTGAGTGAAATATCATATCATAGCATGTTTTCTGCGTCTTCCACTTTGTCAACTCACATCACTTCCCCGACGGGGGACCTAGGCGTAACGCTTGTAATATTTTACAAGCCTGGCTACGTGTAATTACACCTGTCTGTTAGACTTTTGGTCTTGTTTCTATTCTCTTGTTGGAATTATTTGATGTTATGGATTATGGAACACCTCAAGTACATATATGTACAGATTCGAGGTGTAATTACACGTCTGTTTCGCGACACCATACATATCACGATCAGCAATGTAAAATAGGACACATGTCACAATGCATGTCTTGATGTCAAATTGGAATATCCATCGTTGCATTATCATACAATAATTAAAGAAGTGTCTGTTTGTTTGTTTGATTTATATTTTCTCCAGAACTGCTGGCCGAATTGAGTTGAAAACTAGGGGTGTACTCAGTGTGCATTGGGAGGTTTTAGGCGGTAACACAAATTAATAGTCCTGGGGGTTCAAAGTGGGGGGAGCAACCCAGTCTACTATATCAGAGAAACGTTGGTGTGTGTGTGTGTGTGTGTGTGTGTGTGTGTGTGTGTGTGTGTGTGTGTGTGTGTGTGTGTGTGTCTCTGTGTGTGTGTCTGTGTGTGTGTCTCTGTGTGTGTGTCTCTGTGTGTGTGTCTCTGTGTGTGTGTCTCTCTGTGTGTGTTTCTCTGTGTGTGTGTGTCTCTGTGTGTGTGTGTCTCTGTGTGTGTGTGTCTCTGTGTGTGTGTGTCTCTGTGTGTGTGTGTGTGTCTGTGTGTGTGTGTCTGTGTGTGTGTGTCTCTGTGTGTGTGTGTGTGTCTGTGTGTCACCATTTTTCTGAGATGGCTGAACAGATCTTTGTCAAACTTTCAGAGGTTCATCAATGAGTGTTTTCGGCAAAATTAGGCTTTTCGGCAAAATTTGGGCTTTTAGGCAAAAAAATGTAGGAAAATATATATTTTTTTGTTAGGCAAAGGGAGTGTTTTAGGCAAACAAAAAGAAGTTCGTTTTTTGGGGTTTAAAAAAAAAAATCAGTCGATAGTACCTCAGCTTTTTGTCCCCCGTCGCATCGCGGAGCGAAAGGGGGACTATGGTTTTCCCCTCCTTCCGTGTGTCCGTGCGTGTGTGCGGGTGGGCGTGTGTGCGTGCGTACGTGCGTGCGTGCATAAGCGTAGGACCGCATTCAAATTTGGTGTGTGGGTGCAACCCACGTCAAAATCCAAGATGGCCGCCGCCATGTATGTCTGACGCCATGTATGTCTGAACCTTGTGAGCGAAATATCTTGAAAAATAAGCGAAGTACCAACTTCTAATCTGGTGTGTGGGTGTATCTAGGCATAAGGAAGAACGCTATTGAAAATTGGGGCGCAACGTCAAAATCCAAGATGGCCGCCACCATATATATGTCTGAACCTTGTGAGCGAAATATCTTGAAAAATAAACGAACAACTAACGTCTGATCTGGTGTGTGGGTGTATCTAGCCATAAGGAAGAATGCTATTGAAAATTGGGTCGCCATGTCAAAATCCAAGATGGCCGCCACCATATATATATCTGAACCTTGCGAGCAAAATATCTTGAAAAATAAACGAACTACTAACTTCTAATCTGGTGTGTGGGTGTATCTACGCATAAGGGACAACGCTTTTGAAAATTGGGTCGCCACGTCAAAATCCAAGATGGCCGCATTGCGTCTTCCACTTTGTCAACTCGCATCACTTCACCGACGGGGGACCTAGGCGTAACGCTTGTTATTTCTTAGTACAGTAAAAGCTGTGTTGTCCAGCACTTTACAAACTGGCATTTGAGACGTCACTCTATTATGATTAATTTCCACACCGCTGACTCACCGAGAGTAGTTCCAGGTTGCTGGGTGGCGCTGCTGATCGTCCTCTGTAAGGCCATGGTCCCATAGAGCCTGCGTTGGTATATGGTGGTCTATGATGGTAGGATTGTGGAGCCCATCCTGCATCGACGTACGATTTTGTGGCCATCGTAGGTTGGAAAAATCATCTTTTGAAATGTTCTAAAGATGGTCTACGATGGTGAACGCCGTAGACCATCGTACGACCGTCGTACGACCGTCGTACGACCACGTGAGACAATCGTACGACCACGTAGATAACTTTCACCTGTCCACAAGTAAATGCCAGACACGTACGATATCGTACGACGTCGTAAGACGTCGTACGACAACGTACGACAATCCTGCGAGGCCGCAGGATCATCCTGCGTCCTCGTGCGTCCTCGTAGTTACTTTGGGGGTAGCTACTTTGGGGGTATATAAACCCCTGCCATCAGCCATCACTTCATCATCAGCAGTTCATGCCGACTTGTTCAGAGTGATCATCATGGCGTTGATTCCACCCCAGAGGCTGAGGAGGCGTCAAGAGCAAGATGACGTTGACGTTGACATGATCGCCATAGCTGTTCTGCTGAGGAGGCGTCAAGACCAAAGAAGAAGAAGACAGTCACCGTCACTGTGCTCGTCACTCTGGTCAGGTTCTCCCCGGTGGTCTCCCTCCGCCTCTGCCTCTCCCTGCTGAATCAGGTCTTGTTCTTCTGGATCTTCCTCCACAACAGGTGCCGGCTGCCTCACCTTGTCCTTGCCCTTGCCACCTTTTGGAGCCATCTTCTTTTATCTTCAAATAGTTGTGTACTGTACTGAAAGTGGAATTGAACTGAATTATATACCATCCTGTGATGACTCACGACGTCGTACGACCGTCATACAACCGTCGTACGCTGTCGTACGACGTCGTAGACCGTCGTACGACCACGTGAGACAATTGTGGGCCTATCGCAAGATGTTCGCGCGACGTCGTACGATGTCGTACGACGTCATATGACTTTATCGAGCTATATAGGAAGCTATATCATACGATAACGCACGTCATCATACGCTGGTCATACGACGACGTGCGTCGTCGTATGATTGCAATAGCATAATATTTTATTGTCTACCCATCGTGGGCCATTGTAGGTTTGGGCCATCGTAGCCCATCGTAGCCCATCGTATACCAACGCAGGATCTATGGGACCGTGGCTTAACAAGTCGATTACCAAGCTCTGACCGTCATAGTGTTTACGTTCATGATGAGGACTTGGGCGGTTGCTCTCTACATGTAAGATTCTCAGGTGTTATCCTGATTCTGATTCTGTGCCCGTTTTGTTGCATATTTTCAGTGTTCGTGTAGTGTGTATACTGTGTTGTATTGAACTCCGATGGTGATGTGTTATGGTAAATGCATGTGCAATGTAGCAGGGAACTTTCATGTTTGTGTGGTTGTGTGGGTCGTAATGTAGGTCATAGGGGGTGGTACTGGGATCCATAATTGATCACATACTATTTACAAAACAATGCAAGTACTCAAGTGTTAGTTTATTAACTAAGTGATATATTTTCATGTAAGTTGAGTTTTAACTTATATGTTTGTGTTATATCTGTCGTAATTTTGGAGAAATTTCAGTCTCAAAAAAAAAGAAAATAAAACTTTGATTTATCTTAACAATTCATCAGCCCCATCAACATCATCGGCCCCATTCATTATTACTCCATCAAAACAGAAGAAAACCCCGTGATGCAGAGTCGACCCAAGCTGTGAAAATGAAGCTTTTTCTCTCGATGCCCTTCTGTCGCAGCCTTATGGTTCAAGAGGCGCGTCTATCCATCGTAAATCCACGCTATCCGATGTGGCACGAAAATCTCTTGGCTTCTCAAAATGTCAGGCACTCACTTCCTTGCTGTAGAAAACCCTCCATTGACATGTCCTGAGTCAATGTTCCACGTACCAAAAAAACTTCACTTCATCATCAGCCATCACTGTTCTGCTGAGGAGGCGTTGATTAGTTCTGCTAATCAACGCCATGACACATCCAGCTCTCTCCACCCAACGAGGCCAATCACCGGATCCCAAATATTGGCTAGAACATGAGTGAAAACTCGGGAGGAAGAAGAAGAAGGAACAGAGGTCTTCCAAAACATACATCCGTCTTCCAAAGCATCGTGACTTCTGTTGCCCTATAGATGAATACTGGTGGGAAGAAGAAGAGGATTGTTCTCACAATCAACCAGAAGATTGACATATGTAGGAGACAGAAGAAGGGAGAAAATAGTATTGTGTTTATGCACGAGTATAACGTCGGATTTTCAACCATCTACAACATCAAGGCCCATGTTGACAAGTTACTGGAATTTTACCCTAAGTCAGAGACAGACGCTGCTGACAAGCACTGTACTCTACACAAGCCAAATATGGAGCAGTAAGCTAAAGTTCTGACTAAATGGTTTGCTCTCAAGCATTCGGAGGGAGTGTCAATCTCAGGATCGATGTTGATTGAGAAGGCAAAGTATTTTTTATGATCAGATGGCATTGCCTGATCAATGTTTTGGAGACATTTAGATAATCAGCATATTGGATTAACCAGTAGGGGCAAATCCCACAGGTGCCGGATAACAAAGCTCTTACTGTATTTGTTTAGATCTTAGAATAAGTGTAATTTAATTAATTGTGGTGTTAGATATGCGTCGCTATAACGTGTAGATAGACGTTTGTCTCCCTGCTATCCCTATTTGTTTCTGCCCCCCACCAAAGCTTAAACAAAGCGTGAGGCCTGGCAGGATTATAAGCAACTGCCATTTTTAAGGGTAGTTAAGTCACCACAGGGGGGCACTTTGAAAACCCATTACACATAACGTTTTGCTGTTCGTAGGTAGCGTGCTGAGCCAGGTTTACGCTGGAATGAGCTACACACCATCCGGGAGGAGGACAAAGGCCCTGGGAGAAAGGGTTGTGAAGAGAGGGTTGCAATTTGGGAGAGAAGGTTGCACTTTCACTTTATGAACTGTTGAGTTGGGTTTCACTTTCCTCTCTGGCCATGGAGCTCTTGCCCTGTAGGGAGATTCAATGGCCAACCGGCTGAGCCACCCACCCAGACAGCCACATTTTTCTCTTTCTCTTTCTCTTTCTCTTTATCTTTATCTCTCTCTCTCTCTCTCTCTCGCCCCCTGCTGGCCGTTCGTGTGTTGGGCGTGACAAGATGGCGGTTGTGCAGTTCGGCGAGGTGTGAGTTGCTCTGGCTGTCGAGTGTTCCGGCTGTTTTCTCTCACGTCGTTTCAACCTTTCCCTCTCCCCCACGACCCCCCTGTTGTTCTCATATCCATTACTCCATTAGTATTCGTGTTTCCTCCCCTGTGCTCGAACCTTTCCCCTGTATTATCTTTCCCTCCCTTCCCTTCTTCGAGACGAGAGAGAGACGGAGCTCATGCGGTGGGTGATGGTAAGTGAGTTAGTTGCTTTCCATTGTATCCGCATGTTCTTACTGCTTCGTGTAAAGTGACGAGAACTGTTCTTTTGAATAATTACTTTCTCCCTTTGCCGTCGCTATACTTATCACAGCCCCAGGCCCAGCATGACGAGCGTCCGTTCTCGCAGTACCGCGTTCAGATCATTAAGCAGGAAGCATGGCCTCACATGTGTCCCTCCAGCTCATGTTGCGGTCAAAGCGATTATTATCGCCGTCGGTGAAATTATCGGAGCTGAAAATGTCCTCGCAGCCTAGAGGATGAACAAGAAAGTTGTTGTTTTCGTGTTACAACAAGCTATGGTTGCGAGTGTTGTGGAATCGGGTTTATCCGTCGAGCCCGATATTTTCATCCCAGTTTCACCGTTTGATTCGCCATCAGTAAAAGTTCTGGTTTCCAACATTCCGCCATTCTTGGAGGACGAAAAAGTCGAGCTTGCTCTTCGTAATTTTGGCACAGTCGTGTCCCGCATTTCAATGGTTCCCTTAAGGTGCCGTGATGATCGTTATAAACACGTTTATTCCTTTAGACGTCAATTATGTATGATTTTGAACAAGAACCGTCGTGACCTTGATGTTAAATCACGATAAAACATGATAACTACAATTATCAAATGTATGCAACAACAGAGGTGTTAACGTGTTATGCCTGTAATCAGCATGGACACCTGCGAAGGGATTGTCCGAATAATCTCCCTGAGGCTAATTCAGCATCCAATCAGAACACCACACCACCTGAAGGACAGGAATTTCTTCCTTCGCCTGAAAGACAGGATTCTTCTTCACCTGAGGGACAGGGGTTCACCTCCTTCACGAAATGCTCACCCAAGAGAGACGAATGATGCAGGTGATGACTTCACGGTTGTAACCCGGAATAAAGCACAGAAGCGGGCAATTTATACCAAATTAGACAATCAAGTGAAACCCAAGAGGTTTCCTATGCGCAAGCGGTAAAAACACCTGCCAAACAATCACCTGAACCCATTCCCATGGACTCACCTCCTGAGCAGCCCTGTACTCTTGTGAGTACACATTAAAATGTTACTCCCACTGTGCTTGATGAACCGGAGATCCCTCGTGGAGTTGTTGAGACCCTCTCCTAACCCCCACCATGCACAGATGCCACAGTTAAAATTGATGCATTGGATGTACAAATTGATTGTGATCTGGAGGTGGCTGTACCTGTAGCATCTGAACAAATTGCTACTGAAGAATCGCAGGAACTTGTGGTTGACAGCATGGGTTACGAGTCTGATGGAACATCTTCTGTTGCTTCGACCTTAAGTGACACAGGCAGCGATGTTCCTCCTCACAACCTTGAGTTTGCTTCCTCAGTATCTCCCGATGCCGTTCACGCCTTCTTACACAAAAGTTTTCGCAAAAAGGGGGTCAAAATTAAAGATCATTTTCCAGTCCTAGAAGATTTCATTCAAGTGGCTCGACTAATGATTTCTAGACCGGATCGGTACAACGTTGCAGACCCTCAATGTCACCGGTTAAGAAAATTTCTAAGTCATGCTCGGAGCGAACTCAAAGACCATGGCTGATGTCCTGCCGATGTCTCATCACAAATGAAACTACGCATTGCCAGCCTAAATATCAACGGTGGTCGCACGTCTCTTCATAAAGTGCAAGTTAAACAACTAATTGAGTGCAACAAGGTTGACATCTTGTTGTTGCTGGAAACTCATTCTACTGAAGGTTCTTCAGCTGAGTGGGAGTTGTTTCTTAAAGGGTGGGAGTTGTTTCTTAACCAATGGGTTCTTTAGCAATCTATCAAGCCCAATTGCTGAGATAGCCATCTTCTTTCGGCATACTCTTCCTTTAACTTTGGTTTCCTTTAAAGAAATTGTGAAGGGATATTTAGCTTCGCTGACTTTCTCTGTTGGTCAGCAGCTTTTCACAATAATCAATGTGTACGCACCAAGTATTTTCACAATAATCACTGTGTCAAGATTCAAGTTGACAGACATTTGGAGATTGCAACATCTGATGCAGCAACAATTTACTTGGTGTCGCTGCTCTAACAATTTAGTGTCTCTAGCTCGACTTGATAAATTGTACGTTTCTGATCATTTCCTCAACCGTCTTAAACACCTCTATTCTCCCATCTGGGTTTTCCGATCACCACATCATTACTATGTGTTTTCAGTTGCCACTCATTAAGGTGGTGAGCCCTTATTGGAAGTTCAACACAACACTTCTTCAAAACGAATTCTTTGTTGCATCCTTTAGGACCTTTTGGGCACATTACATCACGATGGATAAAGAGTTCTCGTGTTTACGTCAGTGGTGGGACAACGCTAAAACTCAAATTAGAGTTTTTTGTCAAAAATTTTCACGACACAATACTCGGGATCATAATGTAAATATAGATCTGGTGAAGACACAAATTCTTCATTTGCAAAACAAAGTGTCCTCTAGTAATAATGGGCAGCAGCAGACATTGTATGAAAAGAAAGCCCTGCTAAATGAATTACTGGCCAAACGCGCAAAAGGTGCACTCCTTTGGATGAGAATGACTCATTTGCAACAACTAAATAACCCGAGTTGACTTTTCTTCAAGCTGGAAACTGCCTCAAAAAAACAAACAAATATTGTCCTTGCGTTCTGCTGACGGAAGGATTTTGACTGATCCAAGTGACATTAAACTTACTATTAAGACTTTCTTTTCTCACATCTACTCCTCCAAGCACACTTTCCCAAACCATATACATTCATTTACCGCATCCTTGCCTACACTTATTGAGGCCCAGAATTTGACTGCTGAATGCGAAATAACATTGGACAAACTTGATCGTGTTTTAAAGACCTTTCCCACCAGCAGGGCACCTGGCTTAGACGGGTTGCCAGTGGAATTCTACAGAACCTTTTGAGATTTGCTGGGACCATGTCTATTAATTGTCTTCATAGAAAGCATACAAACTGGTGAACTTCCCTTGAGCTGCAGACGTGCCATCATTTCATTAATCCATAAAAAGGGAGATCTTCAACTTGTTGAGAACTGGCGCCCGATCTCTCTACTTTGTACTGATTACAAAATCCCGTCTAAGCTACTCGCTAATCGCATAAAGACCTTGATTGGGCACATTGTATCCCCCGACCAGTCTTATTGTATTCCTGGCAGATCGATATTTGACAATGTTTTTCTATTGGTGATTTGATTTCGATTTGTCATTGTCAGAATGTTAACATCGGGCTGATCTTTCTAGATCAGGAAAAGGCCTTTGATAGTGTTGACCATTCGTATTTACTTGAAGTTTTGAAGGGGTTTGGGTTTGGTTCCTTCGTTATTTCTTGTATCAAGCTGCTGTATCACAACAACTTTAGTTTGGTGAACATCAACAACAGTTTATGTTCACCTTTTCCTATTCAGCGAGGTATTAGACAAGGTTGCCCTCTCTCCGGGTACCTGTATTCACTTTCCATTGAACCCTTGCTGATTCACTTACGCCACAAACTTTCTGGGTTCTCGGTGAGACCTCTTGCTAATCCTGTTAAGTGCTTGTGTATGCTGACGATCTGTGTGTGATTGTTAACACTCAGTCTGACCTTGTTGCCCTCACAAGTGTTCTATGTGAATTCAATTTGGCATCTTCTGCTACTGTCAATTGGAGTAAGAGTAAAGCCTTGTGTCTTGGTCCTTCTGGGTTATTTGTCCCACCTTTCCTGCCTAATGCTTTGCAGTGGAGGTATGATGGTGTTAAACATCTCGGTGTTTCTTGGGAATGAGACCTTTTCCTTAAAGAACTGGGATCAGATGGTTGATCAAATTTCCCATATCCTTAATTGTTGGAAAAGATTGTCCAGCCTACTGTCTTATAGAGGTCGAGTGCTGATAATTAATAACTTGGCTGCTTCCAAACTCTGGCATCGGATGGCTCTCTTACAACCGCCCAAATCGCTAGTCATTAACTTGCAGCGTATCCTTGTGAATTCTTTCTGGAATGGTATGCACCGGCTTCGAGCTGATCTTCTAAGTGTCCCTCTGGATAAAGGGGGTCAAGGACTTGTGGACATTACCAGTAAAATACTAGCTTTTCGACTAACCACCTTGCGCCAACTTCTGTACAAGGAAGTCCTGTCTTGGCGGCCCCTGGCTTCTTGATTGTTGCAGCAAGCTGGTAAGCTCAGGTGTGGCCCTGAGCTCTTTCTACTTGATCTGCAGCGAATAGACATCTCCTTGCTGCCCTCCTTTTATCGAAGTCTCGTGAATGCCGGTCAGTGCCTCCTTCCAGTACGAAACAAGGATACGTATAAATTTTGGAACCTAATGTGTGAACCCGTTTTCTACAACAGCCTGTTTTGTCATGACTGCCAATGTAGGTCCCTAATTCAATCCTTTATTGAATCTGTTTTTTTCCTTGTCAAGGATTTTGTTAACCATACTTATTCTGGATGGCAGACCCCTAACCAGATTTTGGAAGTTTGCATTGTTTCCTCAGCTCGATTTTTTTTTTTTTTTTTTTTTGGATACAAGATCGAGGCTCGTGAAAGAGCGAACATTAATCACACAGAAAGACAAACAGACACACAAAACAAATAACATCGGGAGCGGTAGACAAGATGGGGAGAGAGGGGGAAGGACACAAACACAACATTTGAGAGCAGGGACCGAGAGACATGGAGACATGGAGAGAACTGTGGGAGGGAGAGGGCTTTGGGGGGGGAGGCATGGGAAGGGGGGGGGGGGTGGGAGAGGTATAAAACATATGGACACTGCCAAGACTTCCAGGAAAGAAGTTGGAATTTCAAACAAGGTGGATCTGGGGTGAATTAGTGGGGGTAGAAAAGATCAAGGTTTTGGATGGGGGAAGATAAGAGATGGTGGTGAACAGCTGTTTTGAAGACCTGGAGGGAGGAGTGTGATTGAAGTGAGTGTGGGAGTTTGTTCCAGAGGCGGGAGAAAAGAGGAATGAAAGAGTGAAGGTGAGCAGAGAGCCGAGATTTCGGCAGTTTAACCTTCAGAGGGTGGCTGGCAGATCTTGTGCGACCTGTAGGAATATTTGGGAGACAGAGCACAGAGAGAGCTGGGGGAGCAAGGCCGGAGAGGATTAATTAATTGGACAACTTCTTCGTTCAATTGTTAAAGTGTTCAACTCTTGTAATTTATCGTGGCCTCTACTGCACGATGTTCAAAACACAAAAACAATGCACCCTGACTTCCCTGATTTTTGTTTTTCTGGTGCTCCTTCCACAAAGCCTCTACAAGCCTGTGCCAAGGCTACTCTGTACGTGCAATGTGTTACGGATTCGTAACTTCCGTTATTGTGGTTTTCCTCCACTTGAAAGATTTCGGATTCTATGTACTATTATTGTCTTCCCAGGGCTTATTGTTTATGAACAGTTATTAAAAGTTAAAAAGGTTAACTTAAAATGATACAGGAAACTGAACGAGAAGACAATGAGGGGAAGAGGAAGAAGCGGTGCGAGCAACGTCGGAGAAGACGCATGACGTCAACGCTCCGGAACGAGCAAGGTTTACCGACAGCCGCGAGGGGATTTTGAGTTCCTGGAAGGGACATCCGGTGATAAGAATATTCGCTGGAGTGGGGAAATCTGCGTAGACAGATTTGGGGCGCTGAGATTCCGACGAATCCTCGCCTCGTTGCAGCGGCTCAAGCCAGAGCCGTCGGCCATCTTGCACCCCGTGCGTCGGACACCTGTGAAGGTTTGCTTCGTGTCATCTTCACCCCAACATCCTACCGTCTGCCGGGGATGGGTGTGTGCGACCGCTTCGTCTCCAATTACGTTGTGGTTTGCTGAGGGAGGGGTGAAGGTGCACCTCTGGAGGGCACCGTTGTACAGTTTGGCAGGAAGAGCACCCTTGCCCACTGTACACGCTTCGGAGATCGACTGGAGAGCGAGATTCGGGCTTCGACCGGATTTCATTCCATCGACCGCTGGAGCGAATCCCATTCGCCTTGGGAAAAGTCATATTGAGACATTGAGGAGTGTCGTTGCACTCGCTGACCGTGCCGTGAGTGACCTGACTGTATATAAGAGATATATCGAGTGCACTCTTAATGGCCATTTGCTGTACTGTATTACCTTTGTGTGATTTATAATACAAGTTTGTTCATTTATAATCATTGGTGTGGTTTCACTATTGATTTTAAACACAGGGTAATATATTTTTCTGCCAGGGTTCCTCTCGGGGTTCGGAGGCTACTGAGACCAGGAGATTGTAGAGGACTCCGTAACAAATGTCTTAATGTTGTTATTTCTGCCAACCCCAATAGCCCACTGACCACCCACTGGAAAGAGCTTCTGCCTGCAAGGGCTCCATCTTCTCCTACCTGGTCCTCGATGTACACGTCACCTGTGTCTAAACGTGCCGGAGACATACAGTGGAGGCTTGCACACTATTCTTGCCTACCAACGTGTTTCTCAAAAGACTGAACCTCGTGATATCTGATGAATGTCCTTTTTGCCATCACTCCGAGGACACTTTCCATGCATATGTCGGATGCCAAAGGCTGGCTCCACTTTTTCAACTCCTGAAATATACTTTCCAGACTTTCGGTTTTTGTTTTTCCTTCTATCATTTTGTGTACTGCATGCCTGTATCTAATGAGAATGTCGGATCTCAAATTGTTAATTTCCTACTTGCTGAGGCGAAACTCGTGGTATATATTACATGGAAGAGTAGGGTTTCTGGGATAAGTTCACCAGAATGCAGTGTTTTTGTTAGCCTTTAAAGGCCTTGTGTTTGACCATCTTAAAACTGAATTTCACTTTTACCGAGAGACTTCTTGGGTTAATCACTTTGTTCAGAAATGGTGCAAAGCTGAAGTCCTGTGTAAGGTGGAGAGAGATGAACTTTTTTTGGTGCTCTAATTAATATCTCGTGTTTTTCTGTTCCTTGATTTAATTATTTTTGTTGACTGCTATTGTATTACTTGTTTTGCTTTTATACTTTTGTAATAAAAGACCCTAAAAGTCGAGTCTTTCTCCCTCTCTCTCTCTCTGTCTCTCTCTCTCTCTCTCGCCCCCTGCTGGCCATTTGTGTGTTGGGTGTGGCAAGATGGCGGCTGTGCATGTGTGGTGAGGTGCGAGCTTCTCCGACTTTCGATCTTTCTACCCCCCCCCCTCCCCCCCTTTTTTGGTAGTTGTTCTCACCTTTCCTTTCCATTTTTGTTTATTTTCACATTGTGTATTCTTTGTCTCCCCCCACCACTCCATTTTCATCAAACCTGGTACCAGAACCCTCGTCCTCCCTTCCCATTTTCCTCCCCCCACCTCCGACCGTCCACCCCCTCTCCCCACTCGTTCCCCTCACTCCCCTCCCTGCCTCCATTGCATTCCTCGCTTGTGTTGCTATCTCTATTTTTTTTTTCCCCACTTTCGTTTCTTCCCCTGAGATACAAAGACAGAGAGAGATAGAGAGAGAGCCCACGCCTTTCGGTGAGATCGAGGGGTGAGTCCATTGGCACTCCGACGGGTTGTCGTGATTTCTCGCCCTCTTCCTCATTGAGAGGCGTGTTTCCTCGCGATAGTTTCGCTCGTGCTGGTAGTGCTTTTCACTTTTTTCCCCTGCTGGTACAGAAAACTGTCCACCCTCCCCAAATCCATCTCGGCTTAGGCCGAGGGTTTTCCGATCGTCGTAATGTCGGCATGTTCCCGCTACGCCGCCTTTGAGGGCTTGGCGCGGAAACATGGCGTGGTTTGCGTTCCTCCTAACGAGGTCACCGTGGAAGACATCGTCATTGTGGAGGGTAACATCATCGGGCTCGAGACAATCCATGCGGCTTCATGAATGAACAAACACCTGGTAATATTCGTAGCTCAAGAGCAGCTTGTGCATGAAAATTTGGCGACCGAGAATGGACATTTTGTCCTGGTCTCCCCACTGGACACCCCAGCCGTGAAAGTCTTGATATAAAATTGTCCCCCATTCCTGAAAAACTATTTATTTTTAAAAAAGCTTTCTCGGTATGGTACAGTGGTGTCGGAGATCACGATGTTATCTCTGGGGTGTCGCAACGAGCAGGCTAAACACATCATGTCCTTCCGGCCGCAAGCGTATATTGTTTCCTGCATCCAATGTGGACAAGGTGCTCAGCGCGGTATTTACGTTTCGTGTGGATAATCACGAGTACCAGGTATGTGCATCCACGGAAACGTTAAAATGTTTAGGCTGTGGGAACTTTGGGCATCTAAAACGGTTTTGTCCACAAATTGCCCCCGCAGTGGCCGAGCAGACAACACCCCCTGATACTGTGACAGAAAACGTACCATCGACATTGAAAACCTCCGAAAAAGAAAACGTGTGGGATTGTTTTACACTCGTCTCCTCTTTGAGAAAGAGGAAAACACCTCGGAATGTCCCTCCACCCCGTAAGGAAAAGAAGGTGGTGTTGGACTCCGATGCATTGGACTCAGTACCACCTGATAAAACATCGATGAATAAATCGATATGAAGTATTGCTAAATATGAATGCAGATCCTCTGCCTGCTGCTGATATGGACCCTCAGCCTAATGTGGAGTAGTTGGATGCGCTACCTCCGGATGAGGTTGGAGTGCAAACTACGATAAATCCTTGTGCGGATTATGAAAGTCGGATCGAGATTCGACTGGGGGGCAAAAAGAACAAATTTCGACCCCTCAGTGTTCCAACGCACCTGACGGCGATCTTTCAAATCAAATAGTCATTGTACCGGCCAATTTAGAAAATGTACCTGAGCACAATGATTGTCCCGAGGAAGAACCTCAAATTGTGCAACAGGTTGCAGAATCGCCCCCCCCCCCCCCCCCCACATTACCCGGGGTTCTGGTGGAACTTCTCCCTCACCCTGTTCCTACAGAAACAGAGCAGGATGACACCTGCACACCCCAGAGTATTCTGGTTTCTCAAGAACCAAGGGTCCCAGATAGTGCTTCTGACATGTCTGAGGAGGAATCCTATGACATTGAGGAATTCCCCACATACAGTGATTCCAACGTCTTACCATCGCAAATACTCAAGTTTCTGAACCAGACTTTTAGAAAAAGATATATTGAAATAAAAGATCATTTTTCTGATCTACATAGGTTTATTGAAACGGCAGGGTGTATTATTCGCCGACCCAGTGACCACAATTTCACGGAACCCCAATGCAGTAGGCTTAAGAAACACATTGTTGAGGCAAAAAACGAACTAAAAGGATGATACGCATATTTCCCTTTCCTTACCTCTTTTACATCTCTATGACTATTTTTCATAGCCTCGATATAAATGGTGGTGCGAGCCAGTCTAGGATGCTCCAAGTGGTCAACCTTGTAAGGCAACGGAAACGAGATGTGGCGTTCTTACAAGAAACCCACTCTGCTCCATCGTCTCACGCTATATGGAATCGAATGATGAAAAAGGCCGGCTACTTTAGCGATTCAACTTCTCGTACAGCAGGAGCTGCCTTTCTAATTAATCCCCATTTTTGCCCTCTCCAACTCTCATTTCAGGAAATAATCCCAGGTCACTTAGCTTCACTGGATTTTGTTGATGGAGACATTAATTTTACTTTAATAAATGTCTATGCCCCTTCAAAGGGCACAGACCGACGAACCTTGTATGACAGGTTACGACTCCACATGATGCAGTTACACTTGCAGAAGTGCATTATAATAGGCGCTGATTTTAATTGCACCCTGCAACCTGAGTGCGATCGGAATGGCACAGAACCTCACCCCGGACCAGCCAGACTGTTATCTAAAATAATAAGAGCTTTTGATTTTCAAGATATCTGATGGATACAAAATCCAGGCACCCATCAATTTACCTGGTGTAAGCTTTCCAATAATCAAGTGGCCCTTGCCAGACTTGAGAGATTTTATATAAATTTGCCATTTGTCAACCTCTCCCCCACCACTGAAATTTCCCCGTCTGGTTTCTCCGACCATCACCTTATTACCATAAGTTACCGTGTAGGGTTATCTCCAAATCGCCACTCTTTTTGGAAACTGAACATTTCCATATTAGATAACCCCTCCTTTAGGAATGCCTTTGAGAGGGTGTGGTCCAATCTGAGAGGCTCCAAATCCAGTTTTAAGGACCAGCGATTGTGGTGGGACAACACAAAATCGAAATTAGAAGTTTCTGTCAGCAGTTTTGTTTTCTAAACACACAGGCAGAACGCAGAATGAAAGTGGAGCTGGAGAAGGAGATTCTCCAGATTCAAACAAATTAAAAAACCCATCCTACCCCCCAAAAGAAACTAAGACTATGTGAGAAGAAGTCTCTTCTTAATAATATAATTTCTAATCAAACCCAACGAGCACTAACGAGACTACGCTTTCAGCACCTTTACCTCCTGGATTCTCCGACCCCGTTTTTCTTTGATTTTGAAACAAAATTTCCTCATTCCCAAATTACTGCTTTGAAACGTCCTGATAATTCAATCACGACCAACCTTGTAGAAAATAGAAGGATGCAAGACTCTTCTTCTCTACACTTTACCAGGCAACAGATGTCGATGCAGAACTTGTTCTGAACTTGTTTGATGGTGTCAGTACACTAACTCCAAAGCAAAGAACGGATCTGGAGTCACCGCTCAAGCTTGAGGAACTTTCTGTTGCCCTTAAAAGCCTGGACAGAGGGAAATCACCTGGCCTGGATGGTCTGCCAGTGGAGTTCTTCGAGAAATTTTGGGACTTGATTGGACCTGATTTGCTTCTGGTTTTCCTGGAGAGCTTGAAGAAGGGTGAACTTCCAATGAGCTGCAGGAGAGCCGTGCTTACTTTGCTTCCTAAAAAAGGAAATTAATTGCTCATATCACAGTGGAGGCCAGTGTCCTTATTGTGTATGGACTATAAAATTTTCTTAAAGGCTTTGTCCTTGCGTCTCTCACCCCTACTAGGAGACATTATATACATGGACCAGACTTATTGTGTTCCTGGTCGCAATATTCAGGATAATATCTCTGTTGTCCAAGAATGTGAATATGAATGAATGATCGTTTTAAGGCCATTTTTCCCCGCTAGAGCGGGGGTTAGCCTTGCGGGCCCCATGACAATCATGGTTCCCTGTTTGAGGCAATGTTTTTATGGCCGGATGCCCTTCCTGATGCCAACCCTTGGTCACGCTCTTACGATGCGCAGGGATATTGTCCAAGATGTCATTGAAATCTGTGAGATTAATTATGAAAGTTGTAGCTTGATCTTCCTCGACCAGGAGAAAGCTTTTGACTGTTTCTCTCATACCTATCTTTTTGAAGTGCTAAAATGTTTTGGTTTTGGACCTCTCTTTCTATCCCATATACAATTATGTTATTCAAACATATCGGCTATCTTAAAGATAAACAATGAACTTGTACCCCTCTTTTGTGTTTGGAGAGGGGTAAGGCAGGGCTGCCCTCTGTCAGGAATTTTGTACGCTTTATCCCTTGAGCCCCTCTTAAATACCTTTCGGAAGTCCTTGTCTGGTGTTACTTTTGGAACCCACCCCTTTAAAAGTATTGCTTATGCAGATGACATCTGTGTCTGCATCAGACAGTCAGAAGACGTTGATTTGATGATGAGTGCATTGGATCTCTTCAGCAGGGCATCATCGGCCAAGATACATTCGACAAAGACATAAGCGCTGTGGCTTCAACCCTCTACCTACCCCCTACCTGCCCCCCTATTTCCTCTCCCTCCTCCTCTCCCTGCCAATCTTTCGTGGAGAAGAGATGGGATTAAGTTCCTAGGGGTGTTCCTTGGCCCTGGGAATTTTGTGAGGCATAACTGGGAAGGCTTGTTGGCACACATTGAAGTACTGTTACTGAAATGGAAGAACTTGCTCTGCCAACTGTCCTACCGAGGTAGGGCACTAGTCTTCAACAGTCTGGTCACCACTAAGTTATGGTACAAGTTATGGTATCCTTTCCCTGTAGCCACCCAAAACTCTGGTGGAGGACATACAAAAATGCATCACCCATTTCTTATGGTCCGGAAAGCATTGGCTGAGACCAGAGATTCTAAACTTACCAACTGCAGAGGGTGGCCAAGGGCTGGTCAATGTCAAGTGCCGCATCATGGCTTTCCACCTACGAACAACATGGCGCTTCTTGTTTGAACCATGTTTGACCTGGAGACAGCTTACCAGCTGCATCTTACGTCAAGCGGGGAAGTTGGACCTTGCACAGGAGCTGTTCCTGATGGACACGACCAAGATAGACCTAACGATGCTACCTGCCTTTTACCAAAGCCTACTGAATGTGTGGCAAGCCTTTACCTGTCTCCGTGACCCCTCGACTTATGTTCGATCCATGTTCTTCAACGAACCATTATTTCACAACTCTGTATTTGGTGAGTGGGTGAATGAAAGCACCTTCATTCAAAAGTTTATAAATGCCTCAGTAACAAAAGTGTGTCACTTGAGAAACGCCACCAATGACAGGTGGATCAGTGCTACCGCTCTGGCTTCAACGGTTGGCATTAGATCGTGTCGCAGAGTTGACAGCTTTTTGAAAATGGTGCTTCGCATCTACTGTGCCTCAAATGGCTGGGCAAGCAACCCTCCCGCACTCACCTCTGAATCTTCTCCACCCTTCCCCAATCTTTGTCTATCTGGTTCTCTCAGTTTGGAACCGATTAGTTTTGGCCGCTCTCTATCCTTTTCTGGGAGCAATCAAAAGACCCTGGATGTGCAATGCTTAAAAATCCTTTTTCCTTCGTTGTCCTCCCCTGTATCCTGTAGATGGCCTGCAGTCCTGCCGAATACCCCTCCCCTTTACCCTATTTTGGGGTGGTACTATAAACAGCCTGTGCCGAAACGTGTTGGGGATCTTCAATGGAGAATTGCGCATTGGTTCCTACCCACAAATTCCCTAATTCACCACTTCTCACAAGCGATAAGTGAGCAATGTCCATTTTGTGGACAAACTGAAACCTTGCCCCATGCGTATGTACGCTGTGACCGGTTAACTCCTTTATTTGTTTTCTTTAAAATGTTACTTTCACGGTTTTCCTTTGTTTTTGATTTTCCTGCCTTTATTTTTGGCCCTAGTGGGCGGTTCAATTCCCCAACAACAATTTTAATTCATTTCTTTCATGCGCGAGCCAGGTTGGCGGTATATAAGACCAGGAAATCAAAGATACGGAATGATTTGTATAGTACAGATGTTTTGGAAATGTTTAAAACTCTCTGTGTTGCAAGAGTGAAGCTGGAATTTTGTTGTTGTTCTGAGGTACAGCTTTTTCACCCCCTCAGCCCAAATTGGACTGAGGGGTATTGTCGGCCGGGCGTCCGTCAACTTTTGGTTTCCGTCAATTTCAAGGAGAACGGCTTGTCCGATTAAATACATTTTTGCAGTGTGTGTTGGGGTTGAGTAGAGGAAGGTTTCTTTCGAAAATCGGCGCGCTGCGATTTTCAACATGGCCGCCGCGGCAGCCATCTGGGCGTCCGTCAACTTTTGGTGTCCGTCAATTTCGAGCAGAACGGCTTGTCCGATTAAATCCATTTTTGCAGTGTGTGTTGGGGTTGAGTAGAGGAAGGTTCCTTTCGAAAATGGGCGCGCTGCGATTTTCAATATGGCTGCCACGGCAGCCATCTTGAAATTGGTTTCTGTCAATTTCAAGCAGAACGGCTTGTCCGATTAAATCCATGTTTGCAGTGTGTGTTGGGGTTGAGTAGAGGAAGGTGCCTTTCGAAAATGGGCACGCTGCGATTTTCAATATGGCCGCCACGGCAGCCATCTTGAAATTGGTTTCCGTCAATTTAGAGCAGAACGGCTTGTCCAATTAAATCCATTTTTGCAGGGTGTGTTGGGGTGGAGTAGAGGAAGGTTCATGGGCGCGCTGTCATTTTCAATATGGCCGCCACGGCAGCCATCTTGAAATTAGTTTCCCTCAATTTCAAGCAGAACGGCTTGTCCGATTAAATCCATTTTTGCAGTGTGTGTTGGGGTTGAGTAGAGGAATGTTCCTTTCGAAAATGGGCGCGCTGCGATTTTCAATATGGCCGCCATGGCAGCCGTCTTAAAATTGGTTTCCACCATGCATGGGCTGAGGGGTTACGCCCGCTTTGCGGTGCTATTTATTATTATCTGTCTAGGCTGTGGACAGTTTGGTTCTTCTCATTTTGCATTTTTCGAGTAAGTAGGTAGTGTCATGTTCCATAGCATCCCCTCTTGCATCCCTTCTGTTCTGCCTCTTGTTGTGTTTGGAGGTGGTACATCATTTCTGTGATGATTCCCTTTAGAAGGTTGTATGCTTTTGGTAGACATTATTGGCTGTTATTTATGAGGTCGTTGGGTTTTCTTCAGCTTTTGGGATGAGGAATGTGTTACCTTCTGTGAGCCACTCATCCATTGCCTTTCCTCTTCAAAAGTTTGTTTAATGCTCGAGTGTAGTGATAGTGGAGAGCGTCTTGTTGGCATTAGCAGAAGTTTGGAATTCCATCTGGTCCAGGGCTCAAAATTTGGGATTTTTGGGAGTTTTTTTTTCTTTCTTTTTTTCTTCGAATCATATATCAGGTTGGGTTGGGTGTGTGACAAGGACGAATTGATTCGGTTTTGGTGAAGGTCTGATTCTGGATACGATAATTAAAAAAAATTTTTAAAAGTAATTCTTTGCCATTGAGAGATGGAGCCAAAGAAGATTTATACTGTCATGGACAGGTTGGGTGTTTGAAATATTTCAAAAAGTTGTGGCCGAGTTATGACAAAACTAGGTTCAAATGACTTGGTTAGGTGACAAGAACAAGCCGGTTCGATTTTAGTTGATGTCCGGATGCAGATCCGGCCTATCAGTGGGATACAAAATGTAAACTGTTCAGCCTTGCGAAGGCAATGTGTTTTACCCATTGCTGTTATGGTTACCTCTGCTACCAAAAGTGCATGGAGGTTATGTTTTTTCCCCCTGTTGGTTTTTGTTTGTTACATGCAAAATTTAAGATTTTTACAGTATATTGGTCAGCCGACTTGTTATCCTATTTGTCGGTTTGCCTGTCAATCGCCCACAGGTCACAATTCTAAACCGATTGTCATGAAACTTTACGAAGTTGTAAAGGTAGTCACAACTTAGAAGCCTATTGGTTTTGAAGTTAAAGGTCAAAGGTCATCTTGAGGTCGAATTACTGAAATCGTCATTTTTCATCCAATTGACTTGAAAGTTGAACAGCATTTGCAGACTGGGTCATTTAATTTGGAAACCAACTATTTTTGAGGTCAAAGGTCACCACAAGGTCAATCTTCTGAAATCATCAATTTTCCTCTGAAAAATTGTCATTTTTCATGCGAATGACTTAAACGTTAAACAGCAATTGCGTAGTGCCTCACTGAATTTGGAAACCAATTATTTCTGAGGTCAAAACTTCAAAGGTCAACTGAAGGTCAAACTTCTAAAATCATCAATTTTCATCTGACAAATAATCAATTTTCATCCAATTGACCCGAGTTTTGATTACGATCAATTTTAATCTTAAGGTCAATTTTAATTTTAATGAAATGGACAATTTGATGTATCCATGGCAACTTTTTTGGTGGGGTGAGAGGGGGGATTTTGCAAGTATCGTCCTCTGCAGGACGTCTTTCTTATTTGTTTGGTTGTCTCTTTGTCTGTTTGTGAACAGGAAATCTCAAAAAGTTTTGGACGGATTCGGACGAAACTTGGTGGACAGGTGGGGCATGTGACAAGGTCGAATCATTTCGATTTTGGTGAAGATCCGAGAATTTTAAAAAATTTTAAGTGATTCTTCACCACTGAGTGATAGGGCCAAAAACGATATGTAGCCTGATATTTTAAAAGGTTGTGAACGAGTTATGACTAAACTAGGTGGATGAGTTTATTCGGTGACAAGAACAAGCCGATTATATTTTGGTTGAGGTTCAAATCCAGATCCGGCCTATCAGTGGAATACAAAACAAACTGCTCAGCCTGGCAGAGGTGTTCACTCTACCGAGTGCCGTTCTAGTTTGCCATTGTTTTCCTGTTACTTTGCCTTGATTGAGCAGTACCGCTGCAAAGCACACGGTTGATTGATTTCCTTCAACGGGGCTGATTTTGTTATAATTTTACCTATTGATTAGTTGGTTCTCCTGATTTGCGTTTTCGTCGATTTGTTGTTTTCTATTCAATAGAGTTGTGGTCTTTGGCTGAGTGTTGTCAGTCATATCTCTTCTACTTTGTTAGCCACCTCTTCATCCAACTACACTACTTTGTCATCCTTCTCTTCCTTCCCTCTTCTATTCTGCTGTTTTCCTTCTTCCTACTGATCATTATGATCATCGTTCCTGTTTTCATCCCCTCTGTCTGTGCAAGTATTCCCCGATCCATGTCTGTGGTTCAGTTCCGCTCCCCCTACCAAGGTAGCACCCTCTCTCCCCACCACATCTCATCTCTGCCGCTGTCTCGCTACTTTCCAAGCCCCGACTTTCCTGAATATGCCCTCCCCTCGTCACAGCGGTCATGTCCCCACTATCCCTCTGTCCACTTTACCCATCCCCCCGGCAAATCCTCAGCTCCCATCCTCCTCATATATTCTGCCACTGGTCTTCTGACCCGAACTGATTTTTCTTTTATTCTAATTTTAATCAGGAATTTGTGGGTTGTTGAGGCAACTTTTTCAAATCTATGATATGGAACTGTCTTTAACAGGTCCGTGAATGTTGTCCCCTGCTGTGCATTCCCTACTGCTCATGGATTGAATACATTTTGCAGAAGAGGATGATCTCTTTCTCCTCCATGCTCGAACTTTTTTTTGCTTCGGCTTCTTTGCTTTATTTTTGGTTTTACGGAGACAGGTAGCACCTCCTCAGCCTCTCGACTTGGTGCAGATCCCTGTCTCCATCGCTGCCTCTCCTTCCTCATAGTATTCTTTTTCCTTCATTGTAACACCTTGCTCGTATAATGGAAAAAGGGTTTATTGTATGCCGGCTAGGCATTTTGCAGTTTGCAACATATTACTGCAGGAACATAGTGCCACTACCACATGCACAGAATCACGTCTTCCTGGACACCCGGAGTCCTGACAGCACAGCTGGAGCCCTGACATGAATGCTATAGAGCATGTTTGGGTTAGATCAACAGTTGCCTAAAATCTGACCTCTGCCAAGTTTTATACAATATCTGCAACAAAATCTACTCCACTTTTGGCAAAATATGGATCAGGCTGTCATACCGAAAATCACTGTATCAATGCCTTCGCAAGTTCAAACACTGTATGACACCAATGGCTTTGCTACTAGTGCCTTCAGAAAGTATTCACACCCTTTGACCTTTTCACATTTTGTTATGTTACAGCCTGAATTCAAAATGGATTAAATTGAGTTTTTTTTATCACTGATCTACGCACAATACCGCCATAATGTCAGTGGGATTCTTTTTTTAAATCTTTTACAAGGTAATTAAAAATGAACTACAAAAAAATCTAATTTCCACAAGTATTCAACCTCCTGAGCAAATACTTCATGGAAGTGCCTTTGGCAGTGATTACAGCTTCGAGTCTAATTGGGTATGTGTGTATCAGCTTTGCACACATGGATTTGGGGAGTTTCTCCCATTCTTCCTTGCAGATTTTCTCGAGCTCTGTCAGGTTGGATGGGGAACCTTGGTGAACAGCAATCTTCAAGTCTTTCCACAGATTTTCAATGGGATTCAAGTCTGGGCTTTGGATGGGCCTCTCAAGGACTTTCACGTTCTTGTTCTGAAGCCGTTCCATTGTTGTGTTGGCTGTATGCTGGGGGTCATTGTCCTGTTGGGACGTAAATCTTCACCACTGTCTCAGGTCTTTTGCACTCTGAAGCAGGTTTTCCTCAATGATTTGCCTATATTTGGCTCCACTCATTGTTCCTTCTATCCTTACAAATCTCAGTCCCTGCCATTGAAAAGGATCCCCATAGCATGCTGCTGCCACCACCATGCTTTAGGGAAGGGATGGTGTTAGATGGGTGATGAGCTGTGCTCGGTTTCCGCCAGACGTAGCACTTTGCATTCAGGCCAAAGAGTTCCATTGTCGTCTCATTAGACCACAAAATATTTTTCCTCATGCTCTCAGAGTCTTTCGTGTGTCTTTTTGCGAACTCCAGGCATGCTGTCATGTGCGTTTTTCTCTTAGGAGTGGCTTCCGTCTCACCTTTCTCCCATAAAGCCTAGATTTGTAAAGGGCTGCAGAGACTTGTTCTTCCTGCAAGTTTTCCCATCTCAGCCAAGGAACCCTGTAGTTCTGTCAGAGTAGTCATTGTCTTCTTGGTTACCTCTCTGACCAAGGTCCTTCTTGCCCGGTTTTTTTTTTGTTTTGTTCTTTGTATACTGAATCGAGGCTCGTGAAAGAGCTAACATTTATTTCACAAACAAATCAAACAGACAAACAAAATATATAAAAAGAGGGAGCGGTAGACAAGATGGGGAGAGAAGGGGAAGCACACAAACACAACATTTGAGAGCAGGGACATCGGGAGATGTGTGGGAGGGAGAGGGTTTGGGGGGAGGAGGCGTGGGAAGGGGGGGTGGGGGGGGGGGGGGGGGTGATTGCTCAGTTTGGTCGGACTGCCGGCTCTAGGAAGTGTCTGGGTAGTTCCATATTCTTTCCATTTCCTGATGATTGAGGTCACTATGCTCTTGAGAACTTCTAACACTATAAATAGTTTAATACCCTTCCCCAGATCTATGCCTCCTCACAATTTTATCTGGTAGTTCTATGGACAGTACCTTGGACCTCATGGTGGAGTTTTTGCTATGATGCGCATTCAACTGTGGGACCTTATTTGGAAAGGTGTTTTAAAAAAAATCATGTCTAATCAATTGATTTGGCTACAGGTGGACTCCATTTAAGTTGTAAAGACATCTTAAGGATGATCAAAGGAAATTGGATGCACCTGAGCTCAACTTGGAGTGTCATAGCAAAGGTAGTAGAATACTTATTGACTCGAGACATTTCGGCTTTTCATGTTTAATGAATTTGTAAACATTTCTTTAAAAAAAAAAAAAAAATAAATCCACTGAAATTATGCTGTTAAATGTTTTTACTCTTCTATTTTAAAATATTAGGTTGCTTAGGTTTAAATTTTTATACTTGATGCAATAAAAATGTTTTATTTCCAACTTATCAGCTTGCATGCACACTCAGATCCAAGATTTCAGAAGCTAACCAAAGTCGAGCTAATTTGCATTATTTGCTTGCCTTTTATCTCGTCCCTTTTGATTTGTGCCCTTTTCAATTCGAATTCGAGCTGAACTCTGCTGTCTTAGTGCAGTACCAACAGGGGGCGCTGCATCTCAGAACCTTCTATTCTTAGGATGCGGATGTAAAGCCGGCTGTCTTAACTGCGTTTAGGTTATGGATTTTAATTTTCAAATGACAAATGATACATAAATCACGATTAAACTTCAATACTTTTCGTTCTTTATCATCGTCCAAAGGTTAAAGTTCCCATGACATTTAAAAAGCTGGCCATTACTTGCCAGGACCCTGACTAAATGTTCTGACAAAATATTAAATGAGATAAGTACATTTATTATAAAAGGGATGTGGATGTTCAGTTGGCTTTGTCATTGTTACACCGTGTGTGAAGTGAAAAGTGTGGGTAAACAAATGGTTCACTTTGTCTGTCAACAGATGTCAGGCTATGATTGAGGAACAACTTAATTTCAATTAATACAGCATTGAACACTATAGAATAGGAATTGGTGCATGGATCTGCAGTTTAGCAGTACTTTCGGTTTGAATTTGGTAAACTGTACGTAATTGAGTCTCGTCCCAAGCGCGCATGCACAGAAAGGAGCGAGATAATTTTATTTCAATCTGTCTGCCTGTCTGGTAGTCAAACAAAATAGAAAATTATTCCAAATAGGAAACTTACTGTTTTTGGGACATCATAAATGACAGGCACGAATAACTCATATGACGTGTTAAATATAAGGTGGTGTAAAAGATGGTGCATCAACATTGGTAAATTTTCGGAAAAAAAATAAAAAAATTCCCCAGCCTTTAAAACCCTTATTTTTTCCTCCACCACCATAGGTGGATGGAAGTTGTTTTCACCGCTGTCTCTCTGTTTGTTTGTGAACAGGATATCTCAAAAAGTTATCGACGGATTCAGAATAAATTTGGGGTAGAGTTTGGGTATGTGACAAGGACGAAATGATTGGATTTTGGCAATTGATTTGGCAATGATTGGATTGGCAATCGAGGCTTTGGGAATAAAAGGGGATCTATCTATTTGAATTCGGTGCAATGGAGTGTCAATTAATGGAAGACAACGCCTTAGCCTAATACACAGAATAAGGAAATAACTACCAACAAGCAGGAAATCTATGATTGGCTAAACGTGATTGTATATGACCTAACTACAGGACGCACTTTGACCTTTATACACAACTGGAGGAAGGAGGGTGATATTTTACTATTTACTACACAATAAAAAAACACCATTCTCATATCCACAACACTGCACCCCCCCTCCTCTTAGGTACGTCCCGGGCCTATTACCTTTACCTTTAGTGTGGCACGTAGGTGTAGTTCCCTCTACATTTAACCTGACCCTGAGTGTGACAGTTTTTAAAACACAAATAAATATGTCCCGCTGCTCCATTGCACCCTGCCTAACAGATTTACGCCCACAGCTAACCGAATTGCGGAATTGTCTTCAAACTATACATTTACGATGGGGGAGTATTATTTACAGTTGACGCTACTTTTATTTACAATACGCAACCCAGGACCTGTGATTGTTCTTTTGGGGGGGAGGCAGTCTGCTCTGCATCGACGCACCAGAAAGCACCCAAAACGCACCAAAGCACCCTCAAGCACCAATCGGTGCACAGTCATCACTGTTCAATCAACAAAAACCCAACAAACCCTGGTGCTGGTCTTCCTCTTCGGCTCCCTCTGCTGGCCATTGTTATCTTCCTGTTGTCATCTTCTTTGCTGGCAGCCTATTTGGACATAATAAAAGTGCACAAAATGTGTCCATTGCTTTTATTTATTTATGGCCCACAGGGGGCCGACTAGGGGTGGTTCACCTGTGGGGCATCGGTGCCCTGTGACCAAGGTCTGCCAGCAAGATCTCGGGCCTTCATGTCCGGTTCCAGCAGAGGGGCCATGCCCCAACCCATGGGGTCCACAAGTGGTGCTCAGCCACAGACATGTGGTCCATACGTGGTGCATCGATGCAGACAGCTGTGGTTGCGAGAGTTTCGGGCGCACAATGGCGGACTCCCGCACGCTCCCCTCGGCGCCCAGTGGCGCACAGTCCTCGTGTGGGAGACAAGGGGGGGGGGGGGGAAGACAGGTGAGCGAGCGGTAAGGTCACAAGGGTACACATCAATAAAGGCAATGCAAGGCGAGGTGCGTATGGAGACGGAGCGGAGAAAAGCTCGTCCCTACCGTACGTCACCCCCCCTGTCACCTACTCTACCCTTGCCCTTACCACATATTTACAAAAATCTACACATTTACAAATTCGTCACTACTGTCACGTCTTCCCCCTATTTCCCCGACACCAAATTCGTCTTTACTCCCACTACTTCAAAATTTGCCATCACCAATTCATCATCAATCCTCATAAGGAGGGAGAGATGGAACACAAAGCACAATGTCACACCCATGTCATGATGCGTCTCACATTCCAAACATTTGCACAATAAAAAATAATCAAACCTGGCATGGTGTGGAGCTTTGTCACCTCAGGTGAGTGGATGCAGATGGTGCAAGGAGATTTCAAACCTAACTACTTCCTAAATGACTTTAACACACTTTACACTACCCGGGGTCTTTCCCTGCCAATCCATTGGCCAACTTACACTATGGGTTCTAAAAACCAATTCCCATTGACCAAACTATGGTGCTTATCAATTTGGGGTCTCACTCCCCCGATTCATCTCCCGGTGCCCTTGCACAATTTCCGGGCTGAGTCGTGTAGCTCTCCCAGCAGGTCTACCCACCTGCACACCTCCACCACTGTAGTTGCCTCCGAGCTTACCTGCTCCTCACCTAACCTATCTAATTGGGGAAGGCCCCTCCTGGCTCTGTCACCCCTCGGTGCCCTTTGGCACTGGGCTACCCGGGTCCGTCCTCCGGATCCTCGGGCCCCATCCACAACAACCCTACCGGCTCCCAGAGCCCACCTGCGGCCTCACCTGGCCGACATCCTCACAGTGGTGGAGTGCCCAATCAACTACACATACTAACAGGCTACATGCCCAGCCATTTCCACGTCACTAATGCACCCATCCAAACTCCATTCTTCCACCACGCACCACAGATGCCAATATCCAACCACAATTTACCTGTACCCTCTACCTAACTCTTACACTACCCTCCCCGGGTATTCGTGATGGGGTCCATCCTCCTTTCCCCCATCCACATCTTCGCACCATCCATTCCACTCCACAGTTTCCACCATACTCACTCCACAACCATCCTTTCCATACTCCATATATTCCACACTCCATGTATTCCACACAACCATTCTCCATTCACCTGCAGTTGCACACCTGTGCAATCACTCCTACTGGTGCTTCCTGCACCCTCCTTCCTCCCTGGACCATTTGGTCAACACAACACACATCACCATCACTCACTCATACACTGCTCCATCCACCTGTTCAGTTGCACACCTGTGCAATCACAATTGTTCCTTACTCACTGCTCCATACACTTCCACGCTCAGTACAACTCACTATCACCTCACACTTCCCACAATACACCTCTCAATACACCTCCAACACTCACATGGCATCATCTAATCTACCTGGTGCCCTGCTAAAACTCACGCTTCCCCCGTCGCCCCTTTAAACTATTGCGCTCCCTCGTCATTATAATCCAAACTAATCTACCTGCGTCCCCACTACAGGTATCATTGTCACTACCTAACCTTAGCGTTACCTATGTCAATCTCTAGGTCCCTACACACTATATCCTAACCCTCCCGGGCTAGTTTTCACTGCCAAACCCCATAACTAGTGTTCCTTTGCCCCCGAGTGTGAGGGATGGCAGAGTTGCCACTCCTCCACATCGGGTATCTCTCACTATCAATTTGGCCCATCCAATTTCAGCTAATCAAAAATTTGCCAATCGCTACCAATCATCTGCCAATCATCACTCTGCCAATCCTTGCCAATCATCAAATTTTGCTTTTCAATTTCGGGTCCAAAACACGATCATCATCACCCGTCTACTCACTTGAGCCTCTCGGTGCGCCAATTCATTTCCAAAGCTCGGCTTCGCAAAGCCGAGCAATGCATGCGGGTGGTTTGGTGCCGGCGGTTGGATGCGTCCGGCACTCGGTGCAGGGAAGGACGCTTACCCGGGCCGAGATCCCACGCACCATCTCGGCACGGAGCCGTCCAATGGCCCGATCTCGCCCTGCCGGAATGCCTCAACAAAAAGGGGTCGCCATGACGACCCTTCTTACCGGGCCGCCCGCTCCGCCTAGCGGAGCACGGACGCGGCCGTTCAGAGCGCGGCCTGGCGTGGATCGCGTACGGCGGTTCTTTTGAAACCGCCGCGGTCACGATCCCCGCGGGTCCCCGCGGCACACGAAGCTGCCCGGCACGCACCGAAGGCCCGCTTCGGCTATAAGTCGCTCTAACCATTTCACTCACCCCCTCTGCCACTTCCTCGAATTTTTCCTTTACCTCCTTCATTTCCCGGTGCGCCCCCTCAATTTCGTCCTCTAAGGCCACCTTGACAGTTTCTATGTGCGTCCTCACCTCCCGCTCCTTCGTCTCCATTACTTCTGTCACCTCGTCCAACCTCTTCGTCAACCCCTCATGTACCATCTGACATTCCTTCTTTGTTGCTATTAATTCATTTTTGATGTCTTTTTGTGTCGCTTTTAACCCCCCGATTATTGCAGTGTTCTTTTCCACTTGTTCCACTAGTTCCTTTTGTCCCACTGTCAGCTGTTCTACTCCCCTCGTCAGACCCTCTATGCCCCCCTGTAACCTAGCCGTATTATTCCTCACCTCTTTCTCCATACGCTTCTCACCTCGCTTTACCTCCTCGCGTACCCCCGAGACCTCCTCGCTTAACCTCCTCGCGTACCCCCGAGACCTCCTCGCTTACACCTCATCTTATTTCCTCCCCCATCTCCTCCATTTCTTTAGTAGATGCCGCCCTCATCTGTCCCAATTCATCCCTCTGAGCATCCAGTTTACCTTCCAACCCGTTTTTCACCTCCTCTATCTGGTTCCCCATTCGTTTGATTTCCCAGGCGGATTGCTCCCCTATTTCCCACAATTTGCCTTCCATCTTATCTTCTAGCCCCGTTAACCCATTCTTTACCTCTTTTATCCCGTTGTCTAACCCCTCAAATTTATTGTCTAACCCCCAAATTTGTTGTCTAAACCCTCAAATTTATTGTCTAAACCCCCAAATTTGGCTTCTAGCCCCCCGATTTTTCCATCGAGCCCCCCGATTTGGCTTCCCATATCATTCCTCAATTCCCCTATTTGATTTCCCATATTACTTAACCCGTCTCTCAATTGCTCACTAGTACCCCTCGCTTCGTCCCTCATTTGCCCCCTCAATCGCTCACTATCAGCCCTCGCTTCGTCCTTTTGGGTGTCGAATTTGGCCATTATTTGCATCATAATTATTTTCATATACTCTGGCATCTTGGGCTCGGCTGCTGCGACCACGGGCGCGGCTAAATTTGGTGCTGCTACAACCACGTGCGCGAGGGCGCCATTTTGCGCACCTGATACTTCCTCAACCACTTCACCATTGTTCTCCTCCTCCATTTCCTCCCTGTGGTCCTGGGTTACCCCTAACCCCTCTTCTAATTCCCCCACCGGTATCCCGTCGCCTTGACTATCCATGGCACGATGTTAAATTTAGGATTTTATAAAAAAAAATTCGGCCCACTCATAATTTGAGCATGCTAAGCGCTTCAGGTCCGTATCTCACTCCCAGACACCAATTGTTACGGAACCCGACGTCGGCCTATGGTTCCCCTTCGAGGGGGGGATTAAGCCCCTCGTCTGTTACTGACCGACGTGGTCCCGGGGGTATGACGCCACGCCCGGTTGGCGCTGGATAGGGTTTTAGGCCCACAAGTCCTATGACCTAAATACCAGCGCTTCCCGGTACGCGAAGGAACACCCCCCGCTCTCGGCCGCAGCGTAATGGATGTTGCGCCGAGCGAAGCGAACCGCGGCGTGAGCCGTTTACCAAGACTAGACCCGATCCTGAAACGTTGGCCAAATCGTGCCACAGGTGCCCAATGGAGAAATCACAAAGACGACACGGATGTGAAGAAGAGGAAGACGAAGGCAAAAAGGTTTGAAATACGACTATTATTTATTATTACTATTTACAGGACCAAAATAACCAAGGAAGAAGGAAAGATAATAAAATAAAGACAGAAGGAATCAAGGAGACACAGTGCAGCGCTAGCTTACCTACAGTCTTAATTATAACCCAGGGACAAGACAAACAAAACAAACTCACGTACACAAGAAGGATGGAATGGCAGGAATGAATGCTGGAGGGAGAGGAAGGGTCAGGTCGTTGCAAACGGCAGGGCTGGAGGTGACAGCTCCGGCTCCTCGCACTCTGGTTCACAGAACGGGCGACAGGGAGATCCAAGGACCGCGGGACGTCGAGGTTCGCGTGCCCGCACATGCTGTTCCTTCGAGTCCTGGTTGGTACCGCGAGCAGGGCGTGCCGATTCTCATTCGCCTTGTGCTCCTTGGCTATGCTCTCTCCTTTCCAGAACTCCCTCTCTCCTCCTCTGAACTGAACTCTGGTGGACTGCTCTTGTCACGCATCTGCCACATCCGCCGCCTCTCTCTCAAAATGCTTGCGCGCGCGCTTTTATAACGCGCTTTTTTGATCAACCCGCGCCACGCCCGTGATGGTATTTCCCCAGCCCTGGCTGGTCAGGGCTCGCTGGCTCCACCCTTTTGATGACGATGGGCGGGCCACGCCCTGGATTCGGCGGCTCCTCCCCCTTCTTCTCCGAGCCCACCTCGTGGCTAATGGAGTCGCGGTGAAAACCGCCCAGCAGCTGCGGTGAATGCAGTTGGCAATCGAGGCTTTGGGAATGGGGCTTTGGGAATAAAAGGGGATCTATCTATTTGAATTCGGTGCAATGGAGTGTCAATTAATGGAAGACAACGCCTTAGCCTAATACACAGAATAAGGAAATAACTACCAACAAGCAGGAAATCTATGATTGGCTAAACGTGATTGTATATGACCTAACTACGGGACGCACTTTGACCTTTATACACAACTAGAGGAAGGAGGGTGATATTTTACTATTTACTACACAATTAAAAAACACCATTCTCATATCCACAACAATATATATATATATATCAATATGACTTGCTCAATAGCGCAATGGAGATTTCTGGTTCGAGCCCCGCATTGAGTCAGGATTTTTTCACACTTAGCCCCTCGCAGGAATTTGAATCCTGTTTCTAAAAATTGCAGATGAATTAATCTTCAATGCATTTCTACATATTCACACACACATACGCATGTATATACTTACGCTAACATTCGGGATCTGCCGAGCAGGCACGTAAGACATCGGCCATTATAAAGCTCGCAGGGTTAAGTGTGGAAAAGTTCTGAGGAGATTGCGGCTGGCTCAATAGCGCAGTGGACTGTTGACGCGTAATCAATGGAGGTTCCTGGTTCGAGCCCCACATTGTCAGGATTTTTTCACACT
Organism: Myxine glutinosa; assembly: GCF_964187855.1. Taxonomy (NCBI): domain Eukaryota; kingdom Metazoa; phylum Chordata; class Myxini; order Myxiniformes; family Myxinidae; genus Myxine; species Myxine glutinosa. Next base: position 47,264,458 of record NC_136269.1, on the reverse strand, counting down.
TAGCCCCTCGCAGGAATTTGATTCCTGTTTCTAACAAAAAAAAAATATATATATATATATATATATATATACAGACCTGGCATTTAATATGGAATATTTTTTTTTCTTGACTTAATAATAATAATAATTCATTTATTTTGTATAGCGCTTTTCCAGAAGCCCAAAGGCGCTTTGACAGAGTGGAAAACATAATGCATAACAATACATGAAAACAACAATTGCAAAAAGACAAGAATCAAGAAAACAAACAGCAGCGATATACGGCATATATATATAAGACAAGAATCAAAAAGACAAGACAAGAATCAATAGGGAAATATTTAAAGCAAAAGGAGGGAGAAGGAGAAGAGATAGTCAGGAGTTAAATGCTGTGGGTTGAATGTTGAATGCAGCGTTGAACAGGTGGGTCTTTAGTGATGTTTTGAATGTGGTGAGTGAGGAGGAGTCTCTGATGGTGTGAGGTAGTGAGTTCCAGAGGGTGGGAGCAGCGATGGAGAAGGCCCTGTCCCCCCAGGATCTGAATTTGGTCCGGATGGAGGGGGTCAGGAGGTTGGTACCAGCAGAGCGGAGGTTGCGGGTGGGAGTGTGTCTGGAGAGGAGGTCAGCCAGGTAGGATGGGGCCAGGTTATGGAGGGCTTTGTATGTCAAGAGGAGGATTTTGTACTGGATTCTCTGGGGGATGGGGAGCCAGTGAAGCTTGTAAAGGACGGGGGTGATGTGGTCACGGGTCCGGGAATGAGTGAGTAGACGGGCAGCGGAGTTCTGAATGTATTGGAGTTTATTGGTGATTTTTGAGGGTGAACCATAGAGGAGGCTATTGCAGTAGTCCAGACGGGAGGTGATGAAGGCGTGGATGAGGGTTTCTGCAGCCGTGGAGGAGAGGGATGAGCGGAGACGGGCAATGTTTTTCAGGTGAAAGAAGGCTGACTTTGTGATCTGTTTAGTGTATTTGTCGAAGGAAAGGGTTTGGTCAAAGATGACGCCAAGATTCCGGATGTGAGGGGAGGTGGATACTGGGATACCGTCGATGTTGAGGGCAAAGTTATGGGTGGATTTTGTGAGCGTTTTTGGGCCAATGATGATTATTTCAGATTTATCACAGTTAAGCTTGAGGAAGTTGATTTGAAGCCAGGATTTTATTTCAGTGATACAGTTTGTCAGGATAGAGTGGGTGTCGGTGGAGACGGACTTGGTGGAGATGAAAAGCTGGATGTCATCGGCGAAGCAGTGGAATTGGAGACCATGACGGCGGATTAAGTGACCGAGCGGGGACAGGTAAAGGATGAAGAGGAGGGGGCCAAGAACTGAACCTTGGGGGACACCTTGGGGGAGGGGAGCAGTGGGGGATTTGCAGTTATTGATGGAGATGAACTGGCATCTGTCAGAGAGGTATGATTTAATCCAAGAGAGGGCAGTGCCGGTGACGTTAAAGGTGGATTCAAGTCGGGTGAGGAGGATAGTGTGATCGATGGTGTCAAAGGCAGCGCTGAGGTCGAGGAGGACGAGAATGTTGAGGTTGCCAGCGTCAGAGGAGAGGAGAAGGTCGTTGGTGATTTTGAGGAGAGCAGTTTCAGTACTGTGGTTGGAGCGGAATCCGGATTGGAATGTTTCATACAAGTTATTGGCAGAGAGATGATGTTTGAGTTGAGTGGCTACAGCGCGTTCCAAAACTTTTGACAGAAAGGGTAGGTTGGAGATGGGTCTGAAGTTGTTTAGGGTGTCAGGGTTTAGACCAGGTTTTTTTAGAATGGGGGTAACAGCAGCAATTTTGAGGGAAGGTGGGACGATGCCTGTAGACAGGGAGGAGTTTATTGTTGTAATGATAAGTGGAGAGAGAGCAGGGAGGGAGGCTTTGACAAAGCTGGAGGGGATGGGGTCAAGAGTGCAGGTGGCAGTTTTCATTCCTATGAGGAGTTCAGAGAGGTCAGTAGGAGAGATTGGGGAGAACCGAGACAGGGGATGGCAGGACAAGGGGGGGCAGGTGGTTGGAGGGGGAGCGGGTGCGGCGGTGGTCAAGCTGTTGTAGATGTTGTCAATTTTGCGTTGGAAGAAAGAGAGGAAGGAGATGCAGTTGTCTACTGTGAATGACTGGGTGGTGGTGTTCAGGGGGCGGAGGAGTTTGTTTATTGTCGAGAAGAGTGCTTTTGGGTTTCCGGAGCCAGAGTGGATAATTTGAGAGTAGTAGGCAGAGCGGGCGCGGGAGAGGGCATCTTTGTAGTGTTGTATGTGGTCCTTGTAGGCTTGGGAGTGAACTGTGAGACCCGTTTTATTGCGGAGTCTTTCAAGTTGGCGAGCACGAGTTTTCATCAGGTGGAGTTCAGGGGTAAACCAGGGAGCAGAATGGGTGAAAGAAACTGTTTTGGTTTTTACAGGCGCAAGCTGGTCAAGGCAGGAGGAGAGAGTGTGGTTGTAGTAGTCAGTGAGGTCGGAAGGGGTGTGGAGGTCAATGAAGGGAGAAGTGGACATTTTTTCAGAGAGGGTGGATGAGAATGAGGTAGGTGAAAGAGCGTTTAGCTTACGGAAGTTGATTGTGCGATAATGCCTTGGTGTTGGGGCGGGGATGTTGATGGTCAGAGTGATGGCTAAGTGGTCAGAGAGGGTGAGGTCGGAGCCATAGAGATGGTGCAAATTTAATCCAGTGGAGCAGACAAGGTCCAAAATGTGACCACGGATATGGGTAGGAAAGTCGACATGTTGAGTGAGGTTAAAGCAGGTGAGTAAATCAGTGAAGTCAGTGGTTATTGTGGAGTCAGTGGAGTCCATGTGGATATTGAAATCACCAAGGAGGAGGATTGAGGGGGAGAGGGAACATAGCTGGGTCAGAAAGTAGGAGAAGTCAGACAGGAATGATGGGTGTGGTTTGGGAGGGCGGTAGACGACAGCCATGACTGACTGCGTGTGACCAGAGAGTTTTAAAGCCAGGTGTTCAAATGATGGAGCAGATGAGATGGAGATGAGGTTGGTCTTGATGTCTTGACGGTGGATAACGGCAATTCCACCACCTCGGCCCTCCGAGCGTGGTTTATTGACGTAGGAATATCCATTGGGTGTGGTGAGGTTGAGTGTGTAGTAGTCCAGAGGTTGTTGCCAGGTTTCGGTGAGACAGAGAAAGTCCAGTTTGTTATCCAGGATGTATTCGTTCAGGATGAGGCATTTATTGTTGAGGGACCGGGTGTTGAACAGGGTGAGCTTGATGTTGTTTTGAACAGCAGGGATGAATTCAGGTGATTTAGCCAGGGTTCGTAGGCAAGAGGTGCGATCGTGTGGGTTGCTGTGACCAGGTGCGCTGGGACGAAGAGTGAGAGTGCGCTGAGCCGACCAGAGGACGGGGATGGAGTGACCTGATTGCAAATAAACAAACTTGCGACCGGAGCCACGGTGAATGTACCTGGGTCGTCGGAGGAGTCCATTTGATTTGATGGCAGAGATGCATGATGGGGTGGAGCGGGTATTGAGCAGAAGAAGCCTTGCGGCGGAGTACTTCAGAGCCATGCCAGGCAGGAGCGAAGGGACGAGTACGAGGCCAAGGTCGAGGAGGCAAAGCGGCAAACGCAGCGGCAAACGCAGCGGCAAACGACTGCAGCCGCTAATCAAGACCACAGCGGCAAACAAGGCCACAAGGCCACCGGCAAACAAGGCCACGGCCACAATCAACGGGAGCGGGCCTTTCGAATTCCGTATTCCGTACCATCAAAAGCAGATTCCGTTATCCAGCCGGAGAACACGCGGCACGTGCGGGTGTGAAAAGGCAGGACAGGTGTGAGATGTCAGGTCAGAAAGGTAGAAGCAGACCCTGTACATCCATCCAGTCGGAGAAGCGGCGAATATGCAACGCCAGCGTCCTCTCGCAACCGAACCCGGAAGCAATGCTCAGAAATTGGGTTTACTTTGGGTTTACTTTCTTAACTCGGTATATCAATCTGGTGAGTTTCTTTTACACTTTGGTGATTTATTTGTTAAAAAAACCATGTCACTGATTGTCGCAGCAAGAAGTCAACAACAGGATTATATCACAGGTGGCGTGGCAAAATGTACGGACAGGTGCATTTGATGATTGGCTTCACAGTCAGGTATACAAGGGTTGTTGCGTTCTGTATTAGTGGAAAACAACTGCTGCACGTCTCCAAAAGTTATTGCCGCTTCCTCTGGAGATGGTCTGTCAACTCGACAATGCTGTTTGTCATGGAGTGGTGGTTTTACGAAATTACGGCATGAAACAGCGTGCTATTGCTCGGCAGTATGGCATCACTCAAGGTCAGGTGTCAAAGATCCTGAAACGAAATGCTCAGAGGGGTGTCTCTCCAATGTCTCTACTCCAATACCGAGGCCAGGACGTTCCTGCAGAACCATAAGGAGGGATGATCGCCAGCTGCACCGGTTAGTCCGCAATGGCCGTACCAAGTCAGCTAATCGGCTTAGGGCTGAGTGGCAGCAACTGACAAATGTGCCTGTATCCAGAAGGCTAGTCAACCAACGACTGGTTCAAGCAGGCTATCGTGCCAGGCGTCCCCTGAGAAAGCCACGCCTGACCAGACAACACCGCCAGCGCCGATTGCAGTGGGCCAGAGAGCACCGTCAATGGCAACCAGGACACTGGAATCATGTGATCTTCAGTGACAAGTCTAGATTTCTGGTCTATCGTCAAGATGGCCGCGTCCGAGTGCGCAGACAAGTGCATGAAGCCTACAACAAAGATTGTATAGTGCCAAGAGTCCAAGCTGGAGGTGGTGGGGTGACCGTTTTGGCTGCTTTTCATGCAGGGGGCAAAACTGACCTGGTTGTTCTGAATGGAAACCTGAACCAGTTCATGTACAGGGCCATTCTGGAAGAAACATTGCTTCCATTTGCTCGTGTAGCCTTTCGAGGAAACTTTTTCTTCCAAGATGACAATGCACGGCCTCATCGTGCTCGCATGATCCAACACTTTCTTGCTGACCGTGGTGTAGAGCATATGGAGTGGCCTGCCATGTCGCCGGATATGAATCCGATAGAGAACTTGTGGGCAGAATTAACGCGTCAAATCGACCACTTGGACCAGCAGCCGACCTCTGTGCGTGAATTGCAGCAGGCTATTGTCACTGCATGGCAAGCGATTCCTGTCCAAACCTTGGCAAATCTCTTGAACAGCATGCCTCAACATGTACGTGCTCTCCTGAATGCTCGTGGGGGTTACACGAAGTACTGAACTGTAATTTTACTGTCCGTAATCCCAGTCGTAATTTAACTTTTGTTTTTGTTAAAAAAAAAATTGGCTAATGTGCAAAATAAAGAGATACTTCTGGAAAACGTACAGAAGTTTAACACAGTACTGTCCATGAATTGAGTTCGATATCAGTTTACATCACTTACAAGGATCAATTTATTTGTTTCAAAATGTCAAATGTGGTTTTTGTTTCTTTTAAAGGTCACATTAACAAAATCTAGAATAATTTCAACATAATTCCAATGAACTTTTGGTTCTAAGACATCTTGAAAAGTAAGTTCACCCCCACAAAAAAAATATTCCATATTAAATGCCAAGTCTGTATATATATTTATAGTAATGACTTGCGGTTGGGATTAAAATCAAATGAATCCATTTTTAGTTATCCAACCTTTAATGAGCTAACAAACAACTGCTCGACTTTTCAATCAGCAACAGGGATAAACGTGCATCCACTGACCTTTCTCAAGAGTAAAGCAAAACAACTCTATACCCTCCCTTATATGAGGTGAAAAAGGGGGGTGGGGACACCGAACCACCAATCAATGCCATTCTGGAACAACTCGTGCCATTTAAATTTAAACCGTAAATCAAAACCGTTGAAACAACTGAAACCACACCTTGGGATGTTACATTAAAACCACCGTTAAATCACCCGTAATATATATATATATATATATATATGGGAAGATATTGATGAGTGTCTTTGCAGCACGGCTCTCAGGCTTCATCAAAGGGAATGGTTTTGTGGATGGTTCTGTGCAGAAGGCAGGAATACCAGGATCACCAGGATGCATTGAACACTCGGCAATGGTCTGGCAAGTGTTACAGGATGCAAAGAGGCAAAGGAAGGATGTGGCGGTGGTATGGCTGGATTTGGAGAATGCATATGGGTCAGTGCCGCATGCCTTGATCAGGTATGCCATGGATTTCTTTTGGGTGCCACAGAGATTTAAGGATTTTTTGATGGCATATTATGATCAGTTTTGGATGCGGTTTGCGACACAGTCCTATGTAACAGAGTGGCAGAAGTTGGAAGTGGGGATCCCGATGGGATGTACCATCTCCCCTATTTTATTTGTACTGGTTATGGAGTTGTTGATACGTGCGGTGAGTGGACATGGGAAAGAAGTGGAGCTAGCCCCTGGTCAGAGGTTGCCAGCAATGTTTGCTTTCATGGATGACCTGACAGTTGTCCAACAGTCCGCTGATGCAGCAGTAGAGGTACTGGGATGACTGGAAAGGTTGATGCGGTGGGCAAGAATGGGATTTAAAGCAAGAAAGCCGAGGAGTGTGGTAGTGAGACGAGGAGTGGTGGATAACATGCACAGGTTTGAGCTGGGAGGGGAGGTGGTTCCATCATTGGTAGAGGCCCCTGTGAAGAGTTTGGGAAGATGGTATACAGTGGAGTTGAATGATGTGGGAAGAGTGGAGGATGTCAGAAACAAGCTTTTGAGAGGTTTGAAGAGGATTGATGGATGTGTTGGGAAGTTGTTGGTAAGATTGCCAGGTAAGTTGAAGGTTTGGTGTTTGAAGTTTGGGTTGATGCCACGAGTATTGTGGCCATTGATGATGTATGATATTGCAATTGGGCATGTAGAGAGGATGGGGGTTGTGGTGAGTGGGTTTGTGAGGAGGTGGTTGGGAGTGCCATGCTGTTTGACGAACATTGCCTTTTATGGTCAGGGTGGAAAACTCCAGTTTCCCTTGACATCATTAACCGAGGAGTTTAAGGTGGTGAGGGTGCGGGAGTTCATGATGTTGCGGGATTCAAGTGATGTAGTGGTAAAGAATGCTCTCCCAGAGAAGAAGGGAAGTCGGAAGTGGAATGCAAGAGCAGAGGTGGACGAGATGGAGGAGCGGTTGCAACTGGAGGAGGTCATGGGGATGGTACAGCATGGGAAGCATGGCTTGGGGTGGATGGAGCCTGAGCGATGGGGAAAGGCATGTGTGAAAGAGAGGAGGAAGATGATTGAGAGGGAGGTGAGAAGAAAGGAAGAGGAGGGGAGATATGTGAAAGCAGTCGGTCAGGCACAGCAAGGTGCTTGGACTAAGTGGGAAGGTGTGCGGGTGAGTTTATTGAAGTGGCAAGAGATTTGGAGGATGGAGCAAATATTGTTGAATTTCCTGTTGCGGGAAACGTATGATGTGCTTCCGTCACCAGTAAACTTGAGATTGTGGGGGTTGTTGCAGGAGGAGAGATGCTATTTGTGTGGAGGTGTGGGAACGGTGCAGCATGCACTGAGTGCATGTTCAGTAGCATTGGCAGCAGGACAATACAGGTGGCGACATGTTCAGGTGCTGGAGGTGGTGGTGCAGATGGTGCAACAAGAGGTGTTGAGGTCGAGAGAAAGAAGAGTGGAGAAGGAGACTGATGGGAGAGAGGTGTGGTTTGTCAAAGAGGGCCAAGTGGTAAGAGGTGGAAAGAGGAGGAGGTGGAAAGCAAGAGGGCTGTCAGAAGCTTGTGATTGGCAGGTGGTGGCAGACCTAAAGCCACAATTGGTATTCCCGGAGGAGATCTGTGTGACAAGGTTGCGGCCTGACATTGTCATTTGGTCAGGTGCAACAAGACAGATCATCTTAGGGGAATTGTCGGTGCCTTGGGAAGAGAACATGGAGGAGGTGCATGAGAGGAAGAGAGAAAAGTACAGTGAGTTGGAGGCAGAGTGCCGGGAGAAGAGTTGGCGAGTATCGTGTCAGCCATTTGAGGTGGGGTGTCGAGGGTATATTGGAAATTCCTTTTCTGCATTTCTTGCTAGGCTGGGAGTGTGTGGGACAGAAAGGAGGATGTGTGACAAGGTGGCCCAGGTTGCCTTGAAAGGCTCATTTTGGATATGGAGGAAGTTTATGGAGGCATGTCGAATGGTGTCGGTTGGTTGTGTGGTTTTTTTTTTTTTGGTTTTTTTTGTTACCATTATTATTTCTTATTTTGTGTATATGAGTGAGTGGGTGAGGGTGTGTGTTTTTGCATGAGTGTGTTTTTGTATGTTGAGTGGTGTATGATGTAAGGGTAGGTGGTTGGTTGGTTGGTGTTGTGTGTGTATGTGTGTGTATATGTGTGTATTGGTGTGTATGGGTGTGTATGTGTGTGTATGAATGATCTGGTGTGTTTTGTTAGTGAGTGGTGAAGGGAAAAAGGTGGGTGTTTGAGTGTTCCACCATGTTTGTTTGGTGCCGTGGATTCTGGATGCGGAGGTGTTGTTGTTGTTGTTGTTGTTCGCACTGGCTGGGGGTGGGGGTATGTACTCATCCAGGTGCAGTTGCTGCATGTGGATGTGGATGTGGATGTGCCCCTGCTGGCCCACCTTAGCTGACCGTATCGAGATTGAAGGGCCGAAACGGGATGATGCTGAGGACCTCGACTGAGGACCCGGTCAGTGCAGCACACTTGTGACCAGGTGTGTTTTGAAATTATATATATATATATATAATATATGTATATATATATATATATATATATGTTTATATATATGTATATATATATATATATATATATATATATATATATATATATATATATATATATATATATGTATATATATATATATGTCGGTCGAAGACCTCAAGGGAAGGAAGAAGAAGAAGAATCAGAGCAACAATGTTTAATGGGATCGATTACAAACACACAGTGTGGAGCGAGGCTCAAGAATGCACCGCCTAACACGCAGCGGGCAATTTCTCAAGACACTCGCTGAAAAATAAGCAAAAAGTCATTTCATTTATAGTAAAATATCAGACAAGAATCTGCGCTAAAGACATAGCAAACCCTGGGCCATAACGACAACACCTCCCATTGTCCCTTCCTACAGAAGGTCAAAACTTGGACAAACAGATGTAAGCATTGGATGGGCTGAGCTTTTTTGGCTCTTTATCTAAACATATCAGACCCGAGCGCAGGCCGAAGTAAATATTCTCATACACTAGGCTAAATGGTAGATGAATGATTGGATACACGTGCTGAATACATTAACAATCAAGGATATGTAATGTCTATATTTCTCCCGAGGTTGGTTACGTCTTTGTTTTTAGGAGACATACTAGAAACTACAAAGATATATAATTAATTATTCCCTTTGCGAAGAAGGCGTTTAGCGACATGTTTTCTCTGTACGTGGGTCGCGAGCATATTATCTACTGTTTGGCACATACATTCAAGGACTTGCTTACTGGGCTAAGGATCCACCCTGCACGTCGAGCCTCGAAACCACATTTTGTCCACTCGCCTCTGCCTGCAGCTGAGTTCAAATCAGTTTTTCAGAAGCACGATATATAATTTCAGATGTTATACTCAATTGAGTCATGGGGTTTAAACCCCAATGGCTGACAGTTCCTTCCTTTGTCTTTACAAGACACCTCCTTGGAAAGACACCGTATATCCCAGTGGTCAGCATCCCAATTAGTCACATGCCAGGCACGACATAGCGTCACGCATGCTCAAGAAAGATATCGGCCCTAACTGGCCGTTTAACATTCAACGTATGAATTGTTAGCCATAATTCGCGACGACGACGCCTGGTTTAAGAGATTGCTGCCGCCCGGCCAGATTCCGAATCCACCCTCGTTCCGGCGTAGGTGCGACCCGGTTGCCAGCCAGATTTAGGGGCCCTCTTTATGCAGGCGTGGTCCTCGCGAATTAGGGCAAACAATCGACGTCCAATGCCATCAAGCTTTGTACATGTGATTGCTGGGTGGTGTAAGTGGTGGTGAGGGTGGTTCTTCCGGATACATGTTTGCCATCCGCTCCTTACTGCTGGCATAATAGCAATAACCTTTAAAAGAACCTACACTTTCTAAATCACAGGTATAATCATCCCAACTAAAATTTATCAGAATCCCAAGCATCAATAGGTTCATCGATTTCCCCACATACTCCTTCCTTTTCTGCCAATAACATATCCAAAGCCACTTGATTCTGCATCACCATCGTTCGCATATGCACTAATTCGTTTTCCAATTGTAGTTCTGCGATTCGGGTTTCGTTTCCAATTCGTTCCATTACTAATGCGAGACTATCTATTAGCCAATCATTCATAATACATAAGAGGTGTTAGCCAGTACACGCAAGGGGTTTTCCACACAAGTATCACAGTCATCACAAAAATTCAATACAGGCAGCAGCCAGTTCCCACATGGGATCAACACAAGTATCACAGTCATCACAAAATTCAATACAATTTTCTGGAGCGCTGGTCACAACTGCCTTGTTGAAGGGCCCATTCAGGTCGACGGCCTCTGTGGTCAGAACCATAGTCGTTGTCGGCGGCTTCTTCACTTTCCATCCTGTAAAATACTTTCTTACACACACCATGATCAAATTCCTAGCCCCCCGTCCCACTAATTGGCATTTAGTTACCTTATCTCTCAGATGGTTGGCTTATTCATAGCCGCATTTCCTGTGTCGTGTCTGGAAATTCAAATGCCATATTTACTTTCACCAATTTCCGAAAATACCTTCCTTTTAATCATCTTCCCTACATCTAATAATACATGATTTACCAAATTTACCTTGGGAAAAATGGATCCCAGATAACAAGTCCCTCCCCACTGGTCGGGTAAGTATGGATATGCTTTATTTCCGCAAATAAACATCACTCCATGGGGTGGGATAAGGGCCGAGGCTATGCATTTACTGATCTCAACGCGGGTGGCGCTTGGTGCTCCCCAAGATATTGTTAGCTTGGTTACGTTATGCTGGGCTTGGTCATCTATGGTTATTACAAGGGGGCCTCCCTTTTCTCTCCCTCTGGTATCGGATGGCAGGGTATGGGTACATTCCGAGGTTCCCATCTGAACGTGTCCCTTTCCTATAAGACACACCCGTTCCTTTTGCTCTGTCACCCAGACTGGATCAGGTGGTTTGTCTAACAAAGCCTGCTTAATGGGTGGGGTATATCGAAACTCCCGGGAACACACTGCTGGGGATTTTGGGCCTATCAGTTCCAAGGTTGTGGTCAGACATGGGGTACGCAAGGGTCCTGAGCACATATCTCGTAGGGACAGGGGCAGCACTACCATTTCTATCCCTGTCGTACTGGTGTGGGGAAAATGCATACACATCCAACAACGTGATCGGTTCTGTACCTTCGCCATTGCACGGGTCACTGTCCAATACGTATTTTCCTTTGGCTTTTTCCTGCTTTCGATCCGTCGGTGCGGAATTAATATGTATGAGATGCATGGTGGCCTATAGTCGTAGGGGGTCTGTGACGTCATGAATTCACATTGTAGTATCAGAGTAGTGCCGCTGTTCAGTAATACATGCGTGGTTAAATTGTTCGAGTCCTTTCCCCATTTGTAACCTGGCCTGGCCATGTTTACTATTGGTGCGCTGCCTTGTCGTGGCGCTTGCTTCAGACGACTAAGGGCAGCAAAACCTGTCTTCCTTCCATGTGAGTTTGTGTACAACGCCCTCCACATTATCCGTGTCCATACGTCTTCCTTCACATGGCAGCAGGGTATATTTATCCTCTGACCCCAGATAACTCTCTGCCGGTAGACCTTAACGGTTTGGTCGCCATATGCATATGTCTCCGTGTTCGCCCATGCCCTCGTGTCCCCAGTGCTGGCAAAGCAGTATATTAAACTAAGTGTGATTGCCACCCCTAACAGGCGGTGGTGCAGCATCCTCGATCTGTGGTGGTGCGTTTGAGGTGTCTGTGTTTGTGGGTATGGCCAACTTACAATGTGTGGCATGTACCCAGGACGACTTGCCCTCACAAAACACCGCTGTTGGTGTGATCAGAAGAACTTGGTATGGCCCCGTCCACCTTGGTTCGAGCGCAGTCTTACGGGTGAAATGCTTCACCAGCACGTAATCTCCTGCCTCGACGGTGTGGATAGGCTTGCTTGTTGGCTCCGGTAGGGCCTCCCGAACGCGTTCATGTATGCTGCGTGCCACATGGGATAGACCTATGCAAAACTTTAAAAACATGTCATCCATGATAGGTAATTCAAGGGCTGCCATATCCACTGGCGCCGATACCGTTGACATATAGCGCACGAGCGACAGACCATGGTAACCACAGTCGAAAGGCCTGGTGCTGCCCAGGTGGAAGTGACCTGCCTCATCACCCCCCTATGGCACACATGGCCATTTTGATGCGCCATGCGTGCCAACCATGGTAATAAAGCTCGCGGTGCCACGGGTTTGTCATTAATCGTCCACATTTGTCCTTCTGCGGGGCGCTGAGCTCCCAATTTAATCCAATCTTAATGTTCTACGTATGAGGCCGCGGCTTGTAATTGTATTACATCGAACTCTGTAGGTGCGGATGTCGGAACGTCTGTCTGGGCAGTCGCTTTAGCGCCCTGTTTGCATCAGTCGAGTGGCTGTGAGATGCTGTGTGTTTCGCTGTTGTAGTAGTGTATGGACGCAATGCGGTACCTGTAAAAGGACCGGATGTCCCATAACTATGTCGGCCGTCCGCTCAACTGCGTATCGGGCAGCCGCCACGGCTTGTAAACACAGCGGAAAGCCTTGTTCTACCGCATCAAGCTTTTTGCTGAAATAGGCTACTGGACGTTCCCTATCTCCATGAGTCTGAGTTAATACGGATTGTGCGAATCCCCCTACTGCATGGGTGAAAAGTGTGAAGGCCTTTTTATAATCGGGAAGGCCTAAGGTTGGGGCCGTTATCAGGGCTCGTTTGAGTCCTTCGTAGCAGCGTATTCGATTGTCCGTCTAGTTCACCATCCGTGGCTGGTCGTTTTCCGTCGCCTCATATAGAGGTTTTGCTAGTAACGCATAGTCAATTATCCATGTACGACAGTACCCTGCCATTCCCAAAAATCGCAACAAACACACTAACACTTCACTGTTATCCTTCACTTCACTTCAAAATTTCACTGTTATCCTATCAATACCTGGACATTTTTTCCCTTCCTTCCTAGATACGCGAATTTCACACCAGTATAAACCCACTGGAAAAATTATCTGAAAAATAACGAGATCGTCTCCAAGTTCTCTAACTAATCTCCATTCGCAATCACCAATTTTACCCTCCTATGCATTTTGCCTTAGGTTTTAGAACCTAGAGTCTACCAAAAACAACAACTAGCCTCCCAAAGCCATTTCCCTGCAAGAGCGGAGGTTAGCCTTGCGGTCCACATGACAATCTTCTTCATTTTGCTCTATCACCTCCCTTTGAGCAATAATTTAATTGATGTGATTCCCACATACCTGGTGGAGTTCTGTTCACTTGGTCTGCAGAGCCGTGATCCAATCTTCACCAGCCCCCAATCACCTTCTTATCACAAAACAACAGTCCATAACTAACCACTTTTCTTTATTTCCTGTCTTCTCCATCAACTTTTATAATCTTTTCCCCTCCCTTTCTTAGCAAACCTTGCAAAGTCACTTGTCATTGACAAATGATCCATCTAATTCGACTTTCCTTTATCATCTTCGCACTTTCCATGACCTTCTTCTCACTTCCTTTTAAACCTTTTCTTCAGACACAACCCACATGAGTTATGAATACAATTTCCCCTTTCAGGCACGTGTCTAGTCACTCACAAAGTGTCCATAAGATAACGTCATTATATTTCACAGAACTCCACCACTCTATTAAATCCTAAACATGCCCAATGGGCAATCCACGGAAAAATCAAAGCATTTTCAGTCCCCCTTTCCTCATACACTAGCCAATGTAAGTCAGCCAAACATAAATAGAGTTTCCAGCGAGTTGTGACCTCCATAACTCTAAACAACTCCGCTGGCACCTTTTAAAACAAACTTTCCCAGTCACTTACTAAAATAAAGTGCAGCTCTTGTCCGTAGATATACGTTAACCAAGGTTACATGAGACTTGACAACAATATTCCTGCCCCGTGGAGCAAGGCATCAGAGACAACTCCCCTCTCCACCTGAACTTATCCCAGGTAGAATTTAGCTACCTACAGAGAAAGTACCTGCACAACACATTTACAAACCAATTCGTCCCCTCGTATTAGGGGACGTCACAAATGTTCCACCACAATTTACAGCAGGTGACCACCCACCTGCCTTCTGTCGAAGTCCAGTTCAATTTCCATTCACAGACAGACAGACAGACAGATAAACGGACCGGGTGAAACCATAATCATCCATCCTTCCGATTGGACTCACGTCAGCATCACATGTCATTCTTGCCTTCATTCAACGCATTCTGCCATCCCAAGTCGGCCAAATACAAGCCCCGGCCATGCCGTTGAATAAACACCCAGTCGGACTGTCAGCCTATCATTTTTGACTTTCACTCCCAATTTTACTCATCCGGATTGCCCAATGCCCGTAGGCAATTTGGGGAACCCCTTGTCAATCCATGACACACTTCAATGACTCACACCATAAACACAAATACACGCTGCAATGACAGATCATTCATTCCCTTATACACAAATACCTGTGCTCACTCCAACACATCCAGTGCGTAGCTTAACTTAAAATACTCATCGTCCTACCTTTCTTGGGCTAGTCCCTCCTGGTAGTCCTAAGATCGGGTCGCCCCCCGATCCCTAACCTTAAACGCAGTTCTCACGCCGGAGTAACTTAACACCTATTATCTATCACCCACATATGGGTCTACCTGCTTCCCACGCAGGAAGCTTACCTGAGGGATATCCCTCCTTATCTCGGGCGCCCTGTATAATCGATTCATTACCCACTGCTGCTCTGGTTTAAACTAAATATGGTTCGGAATGCAAGCCAGGTGGTACAGCCGACAGAGGTCCACACGTCCAAAGCAAGGCAGGAGGCTTCAATTTCGATGTGCAAAAATTGCTTACCCAAATTAGGTGCCGGCAGGCCTCCTTTCCGACCTGGAACGTGAGGGTCCACCTCGTCTGCACACTTGGATGATCCCACTCCTGACACCAAAATTGTCGGTCGAAGACCTCAAGGGAAGGAAGAAGAAGAAGAATCAGAGCAACAATGTTTAATGGGATCGATTACAAACACACAGTGTGGAGCGAGGCTCAAGAATGCACCGCCTAACACGCAGCGGGCAATTTCTCAAGACACTCGCTGAAAAATAAGCAAAAAGTCATTTCATTTATAGTAAAATATGAGACAAGAATCTGCGCTAAAGACATAGCAAACCCTGGGCCATAACGACAACACCTCCCATTGTCCCTTCCTACAGAAGGTCAAAACTTGGACAAACAGATGTAAGCATTGGATGGGCTGAGCTTTTTTGGCTCTTTATCTAAACATATCAGACCCGAGCGCAGGCCGAAGTAAATATTCTCATACACTAGGCTAAATGGTAGATGAATGATTGGATACACGTGCTGAATACATTAACAATCAAGGATATGTAATGTCTATATTTCTCCCGAGGTTGGTTACGTCTTTGTTTTTAGGAGACATACTAGAAACTACAAAGATATATAATTAATTATTCCCTTTGCGAAGAAGGCGTTTAGCGACATGTTTTCTCTGTACGTGGGTCGCGAGCATATTATCTACTGTTTGGCACATACATTCAAGGACTTGCTTACTGGGCTAAGGATCCACCCTGCACGTCGAGCCTCGAAACCACATTTTGTCCACTCGCCTCTGCCTGCAGCTGAGTTCAAATCAGTTTTTCAGAAGCACGATATATAATTTCAGATGTTATACTCAATTGAGTCATGGGGTTTAAACCCCAATGGCTGACATATATATATGTATATATATATATATATGTATGTATGTATATATATATATATATGTATGTATGTATATATATATATATATGTATGTATGTGTATATATATATATATATATATATATATATATATATATATATATATATATATATGTATGTATGTATAAAAAACCAAAAAAAATAATATATGTATATATGTATGTGTATATGTGTGTGTGTATATATGTATAACTATATGTATATATATACATACATATACTGTGCATTCAGAAAGTATTCAGACCCCTTCACTTTTTTCACATTTTGTTTTGTTGCAGCCTTGTCCTGAAATCGATTAAATTCATTTTTTTTCCCCTCATCAATCTGCACTCAATACCCCATAATGACAAAGAGAAAACAGGATTTTAGAAAGTTTTGCTAATTTATTAAAATGACAAAACTGAAATATCACATTGACATAAGTATTCATACCCTTTGCTATGACACTTTTATATTTAGCTCAGGTGCCTCCCATTTCTCTTGATCATCTTTGAGATGTTTCTACAACTCGATTAGAGTCCACCTGTGGTAAATTCAATTGATTGGACATGATTTGGAAAGGCACACACCTGTCTATATGAGGTCTCACAGCTGACAATGCAATCCTGATAAATCTCACACTCTTACGATGTCTCTCTGAAAAGACCGACTGGACAACCCTCCCATCCACTTTCTGAATAATCCTCTCCAAGAAGTTCTGTCACTCAAGCTTTTGGGTCTCACTATATGCCATGATCTTTCCTGGGAAAACCACATTTCAAATCTGGCCTCCAAAGCCAGTCGCCGACTGGGCATCCTCCATCGTGCGAAGTCCTTCCTTGGCACACCTGAGCTTCTCACCACATACAAGGCTTTCATCCGCAGTTCAATGGAATACTGCTCTCCCCTCTGGGCTGGTGCTCCTGCCTCACACCTAGCTCGTCTTCATGCTGTTGAAACGAAAGCGTTCAGAATCATTGGAATCTCCTGTGATGAAGCTAACTCCGAGGGCCTTTCACTTACTCACCGCAGGCAGGTTGATGGTCTTTCCGTCTTCTACTGACTCCTCTCCGGCCTTGCTCCCCCAGCTCTATCTGGGCTCTGTCCCCCAAATATTTCGACAGGTCGCACAAGATCTGCCTGCAACCTGCAACCCTATGGTTAAACTGCCAAAATCAAGACTCTCTGCTCACCTTCACTCCTTCATTCCTCTTTTCTCCCGCCTCTGGAACAAACTCCCTCACTCTCTTCAATCCCACTCCTCCCTCCAGGTCTTTAAAACAGCTGTTCACCACCATCTCTTATCTTCCCCCATCCAAAACCTTGATCTTTTCTACCCCCACTAATTTCACCCCAAATCCACTTTCTTGAAATACCAACTTCTTTCCTGGAAGTCCTTGCAGTGTCCTTGTGTTTTATACTTCTCCCACCCCCCCCCCCCCCCCGCCATTCCCACACCTCCCCCGCCCAAGCCCTCTTCCTCCCACAGATCTCCCGATGTCCCTGCTCTCAAATGTTGTGTTTGTGTGCTTCCCCTTCTCTCCCCATCTTGTCTACCGCTCCCCTTTTTATATACTTTGTTTGTCTGTTTGATTTGTTTGTGTGATAAATGTTAGCTCTTTCACGAGCCTCGATTCTTTATCCAAAAAAAAAAAAAGAAGCATGTCAGAGAAAAAACCAAGCCATGAGGTCGAAGGAACTGCCTGTAGAGCTCAGAGACAGGATTGTGTTGAGGCACAGATCTGGGGAAGCCGACAAAAAAATTTCTGCTGCATTGAAGGTTCCCAAGAGCACAGTGGCCTCCATAATTCTTAAATGGGAGAAGTTTGGAACAACCAGGACTCTTCCGAGAGCTGACCGCCCGGCCAAACTGAGCAATCGGGGGAGAAGCGCCTTCGTAAGAGAGGTGACCAAGAACCCGATGGTCACTCTGGCTGAGCTCCAGAGATCCTGTGTGGAGATGGGAGAAACTTCCAGAAGGACAACCATCACTGCAACACTCCACCGATCTGGGCTTTATGGCAGAGTGGCCAGACGGAAGCCTCTCCTCAGTGAAAGACACATGTAAGCCCGCTTGGAGATTGCAAAAAAGCACCTAAAGGACTCTCAGACTGTGAGAAACAAGATTCTGTGAAGACAGACACCCTTTTACTCAAGCCGTGTGAAGCCATGAAACTGTGTGACTATATATCTATCAATTTGCCTCTGACATCAACTCTTCCTGGGAATTCTTCCAAAGTAAACTGCTCCCTCTCATGCACAGATTTATCCCATCTCGTCTTCAGTTGTCATACCCCTCCTCCCGTCCAGGGTACACTGAAGCTTGTGGTGAGGCAGTTGCCATGAAACAATTTGCCCTCACCTCATGGAAGACTAATCCAACTGAAGGCCATCTCAGTTCCTTTCACAAAGCTCAAAAAAAGTGTGTGTCTATCTTCAGGAGAGCCAGGAAACAATATCTCTCTACTCTCACGACTGAACTCTCAAACATGTCAACCTCCTCCAAATCCTGGTGGCGTCTGGTCAAATCTGTTTCTGGTGTTTGTTCCCCATCCATCCCCTCACTTACCTCAAACGGCTGCACAGCTGACACTGCACGTGAAAAAGCCGAATGCCTCAACTCTGTGTTTGCCTCAAAATCTTGTGTCCCCAACCCATCTCTCTCTGTACCCACCTTACCCAGTCGAACCCAGCTGATCCTGGACTCTGTGTCCTTCTCTCCTGACAAGGTGGAGAAGTTTTTGTCAAACCTCGACTCTGTTTCTGCAACTGGACCAGACGGCATCAGCCCACGTGTCCTAAAATCCTGCTCTGCCACTATCTTACCCTCTCTCTGTTCTCTTCACCCTCTCTTTTGCTCAAGGTCATCTGCCATCTGCTTGGAAAGCTGACAACATTCCCGCTTTACACAAAAAATATGCTAAAACAGATCCTTGCAACTACAGACCAATCAGCCTGCTCCCAATCATCAGCAAGGTCATGGAATCAATCATTGCTTCTGACATAAAATCCTTCCTTTTCTCCAATGGCTTGATCTCGGATCATCAATTTGGATTCAGACCAGGTCATTCTACTCTGGACATGCTGCTTCTGCTGTCTTAACAATGGATGGAGGTCATCAATGCCAAACAGGAAATCAGAGCTGTCTTCCTTGACATATCACGTGCCTTCGATACGGTCTGGCACCCTGCTCTGCTCACCAAACTTTCCTCCTATGGTATCCATGGAAATCTCCACGCATGGCTTGCGGACTTCCTCGCTGGTCGTAGTCAACGTGTCGCCCTAAATGGATTTCTCTCGATTCCCCTTCCTGTTCAGGCTGGAGTTGCCCAAGGCAGTGTTCCTGGCCCTGTACTTTTTCTGGTCTTCATCAATTATCTCTCTGACTCTCTGGAAAATCTTCTCTGTCTCTTTGCTGATGACTCAACTCTCTGCCGCTCCATACATCATCCCTCAGATCAGCAGTCTGCAGCCTCCTCACTCTCTGCCGACCTGGAAAAAAATCACAGACTGGTCAAACAAGTGGAACATGTCTTTCAATCCTGACAAATCTCACACTCACTCTGCCTCTCCGAAAAGGCCGAATGGACAACCCTCCCATCTACTTTCTCAACAATCCTCTCCAAGAAGTTCTGCCACTCAAGCTTTTGGGTCTCACAATCTGCCATGATCTTTCCTGGGAGAACCACATTTGCATGCAGGCCTCCAAAGCCAGTCGCCGACTGGGCATCCAACGGCGTGCGAAGTCCTTCCTTAGCACACCTGAGCTCCTCACCACATACAAGGCTTTCATCCGCAGCACAATGGAATGCTGCTCTCCCCTCTGGGCTGGTGCTCCTGCCTCACATCTTGCTCGGCTTCACGCTGTAGAAACCAAAGCTTTCAGAATCATTGGAATCTCCCACGATGAAGCTAACACCGAGGGCCTTTCACTCACTCACCGTAGGGAGGTAGGTGGTCTTTCTGTCTTCTCCCGACTCCACTCCGGCCTAGCTCCCCCAGCTCTGTCTGTGCTCTGTCCCCAAAATATTCCTGCAGGTCGCACAAGATCAGCCAGAAACCCTCTTCTGGTGAAATTGCCAAAATCAAGACTCTCTGCTCACCTTCACTCTTTCATTCCTCTTTTCTCCTGCCTCTGGAACAAACTCTCTCACTCTCTTCAATCCCACTCCTTCCCCCAGGTCTTTAAAACAGCTGTTCACCACCATCTCTTATATTCCCCCATCCAAAACCTTGATCTTTTCTACCCCCGTTAATTCACCCCAGATCCACTTTCTTGAAATACCAACTTCTTTTCTGGAAGTCCTGGCAGTGTCCATGTGTTTTATACCTCTCCCACACCCCCTCCCTTCCCATGCCTCCACCCCCCAAGCCCTCTCCCTCCCACAGATCTCCCGATGTCCCTGTTCTCTGCTGTTGTACTTGTGTGCTTCCCTTTCTCTCCCCATCTTGTCTCCCGCTCCCTTTATGATATGTTTTATATTTCCGTTTTTTTTTTTGTGATTAATGTTGGCTCTCTTACACGAGCCTCGATCTTGTATTAAAAAATTATTTTTAAAAATTACAAACTCTTTCAGCATCAGATGCATCCTGTCTATTATGTATTGATTATGTACTTATTGTAATAGATCAAACATATATGGTTATGTATGTATATTTGTGACCAAAAAGTCTTATTTTTCTTCAAATATACATAAACCAAAAAAAAAACACGGTCCTTGAAGCCATGTGACTATATATCTATTAATTACATACTGTTTGATCATCTGTTGCATCTTTTAGACGGCTGAGACCCCTTAGACTTTTGAAGACCCTAACGACCACCAAGACCCAAAATATCCAAAGGACCCAAAATAACCCAAAGACCCTGAAGACACGGAAGTACCCAAGTACCCTTAAATTAAAGACACCAAAGACTCAAAGTACCCCGAAGACCCAAAATATCCCAAAGACCCAAAATACCCAAAACACGCAAAATACCCCAAAGATCCAAAAGACCCTGAAGACTCAAAATACCCCAAAGGACCCAAAAGGACCTGAAGACCAAAAAGACAACGATTACCCAATATACACTGAAGACCCAAAAGACACTGAAGACCCAGAGGACCTAAAAGACCCTTACTAATCACCATGAAGACCCATAAGATGCTTTAGAGTTAGACCCATCATTAAACCAGCTTGAACCTGTGACCATTGAAAGCTTTCGAACACTTGGATCTTTTCACAAATAAATTGCAAATAAATAATATCACCAATATTACAATTAAATCTGTACAAAAAAATGTTTGTATTATGATTGGTGTAAATTATGACAACGCAGCAATTGAAGTTCAGTCAGGTCATTATCCTCAGTTAAAACTAGCGTGTGCCTCTTGTTACGTGCTCCTCGCCGACCCCTGGTCACGGTGTACCTCCGAGCCCCGAGAGGAGTCACGGCAGAAAAATGTGTTATTCTTTGTGTCAAAGATCAACGGAGAAGCCACCCCAATTGTTACTCACAAACAAATATTGTATTAAGATCACACAAGAATAACAGTACAACAACAATAGTATTCAAAATTACATTCAAATGTCCTATGATGGTACCATCAGTTTTGTAATATATAACTCACTGTGCTCCAAGTGAGTGAAACAAGAACATTCCCCAATGTCTCTTATTCCCGGCTTCAAGACGAAGTTGATTCGCTCCAGCGATCGCCAGAACGATGTCCAATCGAGACCAGAATCCCGTGCGGATGGCAAGCACAGTCACACCGCCGAAGCTGTACAAAGGCGCCCTTAAGGCGACTGGGAAATCCAAAGGCGCCCTGCAGGCGACTGAGAGATCACACCCTCGGGTATGGACGAAGTAACCTTCAATAAGCCACGTCACACACACGCCCCAGATCGACGTCTGAATGCGGTGAAAATGGTCGAAAAGAGACGAAACCGCGAGCGAAGCACAAGCCCTGCACGAGTCAAAATGGCCGACGACCCACGCTTGAGACGTAACGGCCCGGCGATAATTCTCCTCGGAATCCACCGCCAAAAACCTCACACGCAGGTTGATCGGTCACAGCGATGACCACTCTGTCGCAGGAATCCCTTTCCCGGAAACCCGAAAGTTCGCTAGTGACTCTTGCTCACCAACGTTCGCTCCAGACCGCAAGTAGCTCGGCTCCTTCTTGTCCGACTCCCTCGCTCCGCCCTCTTTTTCTTTTTCCTCTTCCTCTTCGTCGTCTGGTTCCCGATCCGGTTTCCTGTTTCTTTTAACATTAACTTTTTTACCTTTTTAAAACAGTTCATGAACAATAAACCTTTTGAACACAATAATAGTACATGGAATCAGAAATATTTACAGTGGATGCAAACCACCACAACGGAAGTGACAAATCCGTAACACTCTGTAGCGACGTGTGGTGAGACAAGCGTAGTGAGCCGATCCACGCTAGTTCACATAATAAAGGGTTGTTGAAAAATTCATGACAAAAGCTCAAATAGTAAAATATGTTATGGCCCAGACAGACACATAGACAGACACGCGCAGAAGTGATTGCAAAACCCCGTCTCCTGGGGGGACAGGCTAACTCGAATGGCACTCAGTAGAGCACATACCTCCACCAGGCTGTAAGGTTTACGTTTTGTTTCCCACGGCCTGATCTGAATTCTAACCTGAACAAAAATATAATGGGCTTGTTTTTGTTCCCTCACCAACTCATCTACTTAGTTTTGTCAAAACACATCCACAACTTTTTGAGATATCATGCTATATATGAATACGTATATCGTTTTTGGCCCCATCTCTCAATGGTGAAGAATCACTTTAAAATGATAGTGTCCGTATGTTCACCAGAATCTAATCAATTCGTCCTTGTCACACACCCAACCTGTCCACTAAATTTGGCTTGTATCCGTCCACAATCTTTCCTAGTAATCCTGCTTGCAGACAGACATACAGACAGACAGGGGTTAAAACATGACCTCCATCCACCTTCAATGGTGGAGGTAATTATCGTTAGAACTGCATTCTTTCATTGCTGGCTTCATGCACCTGTCAAAGCTGTGCTCATTGAAGCATTTATCCTAATAATTACTCCCGCCAGGGAGTAATGCATTCGATCGTGTCTGTGTGTTCGTGTGTGTGTGTGTGTGTGTGTGTGTGTGTGTGTGTGTGTGTGTGTGTGTGTGTGTGTGTGTGTGTGTGTGTGTGTGTGTGTGTGTGTTCGTGTGTTTCTGAACAAGATATCTGGAAAAGTTCTGAACGGATTTGGATGAAAGTTGGTGGGATGATTGGCGATTGCCCTTGGGATAAGGAAGAATTGATTAGTTTTTGGTGAAGCTCAGTATATTATTCTGGATCCAGGAATTTTTTGAAGGATTATTTACCATTGGAAGATAGGGCTCATTTTTTTAAACATTATAATAATAATAATAATAATTCATTTATTTTGTATAGCGCTTTTCCAGAAGCCCAAAGGCGCTTTGACAGAGTGGAAAACATAATGCATAACAATACATGAAAACAACAATTGCAAAAAGACAAGAATCAATAGGGAAATATTTAAAGCAAAAGGAGGGAGAAGGAGAAGAGATAGTCAGGGGTTAAATGCTGTGGGTTGAATGTTGAATGCAGTGTTGAACAGGTGGGTCTTTAGTGATGTTTTGAATGTGGTGAGTGAGGAGGAGTCTCTGATGGTGTGAGGTAGTGAGTTCCAGAGGGTGGGAGCAGCGATGGAGAAGGCCCTGTCCCCCCAGGATCTGAATTTGGTCCGGATGGAGGGGGTCAGGAGGTTGGTACCAGCAGAGCGGAGGTTCCGGGTGGGAGTGTGTCTGGAGAGGAGGTCAGCCAGGTAGGATGGGGCCAGGTTATGGAGGGCTTTGTATGTCAAGAGGAGGATTTTGTACTGGATTCTCTGGGGGATGGGGAGCCAGTGAAGCTTGTAAAGGACGGGGGTGATGTGGTCACGGGTCCGGGAATGGGTGAGTAGACGGGCAGCGGAGTTCTGAATGTATTGGAGTTTATTGGTGATTTTTGAGGGTGAACCATAGAGGAGGCTATTGCAGTAGTCCAGACGGGAGGTGATGAAGGCGTGGATGAGGGTTTCTGCAGCCGTGGAGGAGAGGGATGAGAGGGATTATCTTCTATATATTCTATATTTAACATTGTGGTATGAAAATAGTTTTCATATTTGTTTGTAAATGTAGTTTAAACTCGTGGTTATGCATTAGAGCGGTGTATTTTGTTAGCAGCGTCGTCTTCAAGGTTCTTTTTTTTCTTTCTAATAAAGACATATTCTGTCATTTTAAAACCACCAAAGTGTGTATTCGGTTTCCCCGTTTCATAAAATGTATCGTTTGATACGTATAATGCTTTTAAACTGTTTTTTTGTTTTGTTTTTTTGTTTTTTAAAGAAGAGATATCAACATTTACCTCAGCGAATGTCAATCGCGGTGTCAGTATTTGATGAACTTATAAAGACTTAGGTGAGTTACAAGTGTGACAAGCATGTGCACGGGATTCTTCCCAGAAGAATGAGTGGTCGCATTAGCTTGTACGACTTAAAATGAGCGAGTTTTGTTTTCACGTTTGGGCCAGTTTTACATGTTGTATCCCTAAGGAATGAAACGAACGTTTTTCCTGGCTTAAAATTTTATTTGAAGTCACACATTCTTCAAAATACACTCACTTATATAGAATTGAACGCTGAATCCGAAAATGTAAGTGAAATTGCCTTGTTTTTTTTTTTACATTATCTTCTATATATTCTAAATATATATCTGTGCAGTGTCTTTTGTGTTGTCTTGTTTTGTGTTGTCACTGAACTACTCCCTCAAACTTTTGTGAAATCGTACTATTCCAACTTGACCCACGACAGGAGTATGCGCTCCACTGAGTGGCGTTGTAGTTTTGATTGGATTTTTGGTTTGGCTTTCACCATTCCTTTACTATGATTATTATTATTTCTTTTTATGAATGTTATGATTTAAAAAATTTGAATTATTTTATTATTATTATTATTATTATTATTTTATTATTATTATTATTTATTATTATTTCAGCCTGGTGTTGGCTTAGCGGTTAGGGTGCCGGCTTGGGATCCTAGGATCCTGAGTTCGAATCCCGGTCGATCGCTGAATTAATGCCAGGGGGGTTGACTCAGCCTGTCATCCTTCCGAGGTTGGCAAATTGAGTACCAGCTTGCTGGGATGAATGATCACGGTGTGTACCCCGATTTAGAATAGGCACACTGTATCCCTGCGCATCGTAAGAGCGTGACCAAGGGTTGGCGTCAGGAAGGGCACCCGGCCATAAAAACATTGCCTCAAACAGGGAACCATGAATTGTCATGGGGCCCACAAGGCTAACCCCTGCTCTAGCAGGGAAAAATGGCCTTAAAACGATCATTCATTCATTCATTCATTCATTATTATTATTTTATTTGGCTGTTCACCTTGCCGCCACATGCCAGTGCAGCTCATTCAGCTCGACTCCCACATTGTAAAACGATGCCTTTAATGGGTAATTTTGTTATTGTGTGTGTGTGTGTGTGTGTGTGTGTGTGTGTGTGTGTGTGTGTGTGTGTGTGTGTGTGTGATGTGTGTGTGTGTGTGTGTGTGTGTGTGTGTGTGTGTGTGTGTGTGTGTGTGTGTGTGTCTGTAAAACATGCTACAGTGTATAATTTGCTTACCTGCTCCAAGCTTTGGTGCTTGTCCTCTTTCCTTGGCTTTTTTCATGCTGAAAAGCTTTGACCTTTCTGTCCTCCCCTGTTTGATCTCCCTTTCCTCCTCGTACGTGCACATGCACCATAAATTTAAGGTGGCATTTGGTGTTAATAGCTTAATGAATAATTTACTTGCCTCTCCCTCCGACTGCTTTTATTTTGTTTGTTCAAATTACCTTCTAAAGTGATTGCGTGTTTCAGGTATGATTTATTAATGCTTCTGGCACACAGGGTGGACGCTTATTCAGAGGTGTAAATAGGGCACATGAAATGTCACAAAAAGCATCAGGAATGTATTGGGGAATGAGACATCAAAAAGGAGCAGTGCAAAGTTGTACGACCATTAGTATACAGTAATTACTTTTGTAAGTAAATTTTAACCTTCTACAAGGGCTGCTGCATACACACTTTATTTTAGATACATTTGCATTCTTATATTTATATTTATGGATATGTATTTTTTGAGGGTAGTTCAAATTTTCTTTATCCAAGGCAGAGTAATATATGTAGATTAATAATTTAATTTTTCTTTTGTGTTTATCTGTTTCAAGAAATGTATTTGCAGAAAAAATCAATTCTTGCATTCAAACCCATGCCATTTTCTGGAATTTTTAAAATCCTCATAATTTTGGCTTGTAAAATAATTTCTCTGCTCATTATATGGACTGTGGCATAATAAAATAAATCGGCAAAAAACGTGAATTTCACCAGAGCCCTTTTTCATTGAATTCACCACCATAGGCCTGTTTATAGCCCAGCAAGCTGATTCTGTGCTATAATGGCCAATGCCATCCGATGCAGCGGCAAATAATTTATACATTAAGCCCGTTTATAGCACAGCATTAACCTCCAAGCCGATATATCTAAAATGGCCAATGAGGACATCTGAGATAGCAGCAAAGAATTTATACAAGCACCGTCCACACGAGTTTGTTTTGAGGAATTACATCACATGTAAATTACTCATCTGTTTCACATATTGACTATCACCATACTCTTGCGAGATTATTATGCTTATGGTGCGTGGGTTAAGAAAAGTCTTTAGTGGAAAATGGTGACACAAAAGGAGATGGAATTGTTTTTAATATGTGTCATCACACATTTATAGGCAAGCGAAAGCCACTTCCACCACTTCACAGCTTCACGATATCAAAAACGCACCCCATAGTAATATGGGATGAAATTTGGGACCGTGAATGAAGACATTTCCTTTTGCCACAGGTCAACCCAACTCCTCTGGGTATCAATGTAATTAGCTGCAACATGAGTGTGTAGGATTACACCCAGCCACAACAAAACATGGGAAACATGTCAGGACAGAAGAGGAAAGTGAGGCTGTCCGAGCAGCAACTAAGAGATTGCGTGCAGCAGCACGATGCGAGCCTCAGGGAGACACAACAAGAGGCAACAAGAACTGAAGACAGACAACGGTATCAGCAGCGCCAAGTAGGAATGAGCCAAGAACAGCTTTATGCCATGAGAGCAGAAAACAAAGAGACGG
This sequence comes from Myxine glutinosa, assembly GCF_964187855.1. NCBI lineage: Eukaryota > Metazoa > Chordata > Myxini > Myxiniformes > Myxinidae > Myxine > Myxine glutinosa. Next base: position 47,237,407 of record NC_136269.1, on the reverse strand, counting down.
GACATCACCACCGATGGGAAATGAGCCAATAACAGCTTAAGGACATTCGAGCTGAACAGAGAGGGTGCCAATGTCAGAGACGTGCATTTCAAAGTCAAGACAACAATGATGGGCCTGCTGACTACCTTGGTCAAATGACTTCAACTTGTCAATACGGTTCTGCACTGCTATTTCCTGGTGAAGGCTAGAACTGTTGTCATAATTGTAAAGTTGCCTTGCTTGAAACTATCTCTGTGTCCTCCTGGTCACCAACCACTTTTCAATGACAATTCCACTGAGGCAAACATTTCTTGGAACCAGCACACTTATAACAGCACGTTTTCATTTGCTTCCTTTGGAGCTCAGACATCGACACCCCTGCCCATGGCACCTATTGTTATCACATGCATGGTCAGACATACTGCAGTAACGGAACTCTGTGCCCTCCTGAGGGGGAGGAAAGGCAGTATGGCCAGTTGTACATAATCAAGGGGGAGCAAGCTGTTACCTCATGCATCAATGCACCTCAGAACAGTGTGTGTAGACCTGATGTGATGGAAGCCATCCAAAGAGCGATAACGGAGAACAATCCTTATGCTGCTGTCTACAGGAACATGCATGCTGTCCAACAATAGGAAGATCTTTGTGCAGCTGCAGAAGGCAGACAACCACAGGAAGTCAGGATGCAATTCAGGCGTGCAGCTGATCGCAGACGATAAAATCAGCCTACCCATGATAAAGTATCGGCAGTCTTTGGAGGGGAGGAGGGTGCTCCCACTACATTTAGTGACATTATGCTATATCCCAGGGACAGACTACCCCAGCATATCTCGTACATGTCTTGTCACATCGACCTCATTTGTTACCCTCTGTTGTTTCCAATCGGTGATCCTGGCTGGCACTGTGGCATGCAGCATGTTGCAGAACCTCAAACAGCAACGTGCACCAGGCTCACAATGCAACAGTTCTGCAACTACCGCTTAGAAATCGGGGAAGAAAGTAGTTCAATCCACAATGCAGGCAAGCTTTACCAACATTATGCAGTTGATGCTTACGTGAAGACTGAAGGCTTCCGACTGTACTATATCCAGAGTAACCAGGTACAGCTGAGAGCAGATATGTACTGCGGCCTGATGGACCACTTGCACAACAGAGCAGTAGAGCAAGACATGGTGTTCCTGTCCTCCTCCCCTCTTCATTTGTTGGAAGTCCATGAGCCATGCAGCAAAACTATCAAGATGCCATGGCTATTGTTGCCAAGTATGGAAAGCCTGATCTTTTCCTCACTTACGCGTGCATCCCAAAACAACAGAGATCACAGAAAACCTTAGTTTTGGCAAAGGGTCTGAATACCGCCCTGACCTTGTGGCAAGGGTTTTCAAGTCGTATTTGGCACAAGTCATGACTGACATCAAAGAGAGGCATGTCCTTAGAGTCCAGTGGTACATGTGCATTATGGTGGCCCTTAAACGGGGCGAAAATTTTAAAATGTGAATTTGAATGTTCTCATGGCCTACATGTGATCCATTTGGGATAGAAACACTGCAGTCAAAATTTCATACCAGTCTGTTTAAATTTAGATGTAGTCCAGGCACCTTCAAGAATCAAGATTTTTTATATAGAGAGCACACAACAAAATATACTACTGTACAAATACACTTCTTAAAGTTCTTTTCATTTCTCATTCTATTTAACATTCCTGATGTTATTATATTTCCTGATGTTATTATATTAGTTTCTAGTCAAGGAAGGTTCTCACCAACAACAGTCATATCATTGCTGCCTGATTTTAGCCAATGTTGCTTTCCGACAGTCGGGATAAGTACGGCGGTGTTCAGACACGACCTGAAGTAAGAATTGGAGTTGCTCCTCATCCTTGGTAAGGAACCGGTTCTAACGTTTCATGAGGGCCACACCTCATTCAGCGTGGTCATTTACGACCTTCAACTCCCTGATCTGTTCCACGGCAGCTCTGTAGCCTTCATGGTCATCCCATGTGCTTGGATCCACATTTAAAAAGTCTGACGACATTTTCAACTTTTCGAAGAATGTTTTTGTGTGTGTGGTGACACAAATTCTTCAATTCCCTTCTCGCTTAAAGCTTTCATGTCAGGCCGTGGCATCTTAGATGGTTCTTCATCTAATGGACGCTCGCCTTTCAGTGCTTTCACCATCAGTTGTTTAGTCGCGAAAGGCACTTGTTTGTCGAAGAAGGCCAACCCCACCAGCTCTTCTGACAAGTACCACAGATGGTTCCTCAACTTCTCACTGGTGGCTGTTGAGATTGCACGACTTGCAGTCTTGTAAGAGATCAAGGTCTTCATCAGCAGCAGATCATTCATTGGAGCTTCAGCTGCACTTGGAGCTTCCATCCAGGCTTGCAAATACACTTCAGAAACAAACAGACAAATTTCTCGTAGGCCATTCCTCTCTCGTGCCGTCAGCCTGAACTGTTGGTGGAAAAGCCAGATTTTGAGACTGTAGATGGCCTTCGACATCCATCTTGCATGGTGAATCGCACCAGGAGCACGGAAATGAATGCCACGAGCAGGACCTCCTCCAAGAAACAAAATGGTCAGTTCCAGAAGTTCTTCATAATCATCCCGTGGCTGATTGAGGTCAAGCTGCTTCTTTGCAAAATCGATAACTTTATCATTCACAGGGAGAATGCGGTCTTTGACAGATTCATCAGAGAGACCACAGATGAATGCAGTCTGGTCAATAGAGTCCCACTTTGATTGGAATCTCTTAAACAGAAGAATTTCTGGTCCAGAGGTGCTCCCCATGACTGCTTTATGACAACATGACTGACAACAAATTCTGTTGTTGCACTGCCTAACAAGTACATTTCACATTTCTTTCTAGTCGTTGCCATACTGACTCAATCTGTGAAAGAGAAAAAATAGGAATGTCAGAATCTAATATAAATTTACAAGTACTTTTACATAATTATTGACAACATTTATGACTGAGATACGAGTACAAGATGTATAAGGGTGAGAGCTCTTATTTTAATGTCCTTTTGACAATCATTTACACATATATTTAAATTCAATGTATACACGCTTATTTTATTTTCAATAATATTATGTATTTTATAAACTTATCTAGTGTAAGTAAGTATTTATTATACACTGCCATATTGCAATCATTATATATTATTTAATATGTATGTCACGCGTCTATTTTAACTCATTATAACAATAATTTACTGATGTATCTGTGATAAACTTAATTTAACCAGTTGATTGTTTTACCACTCTTACTCCAGTCCATAGATGTGATAATTATTCATAAGCATGTTTTATCAAACGGTTTTATTTATTTCTGTGATACATACTGTATTATCTGTGATATGTGTTTTTAGTGTTATGTGACCTCAATCACATGGCCACTAGGGAGAAATGTTCAAGGGTGCTGGACTACCTCTAAATATTTATGGCTTTAACTGAGATTTGGCCTGATTTGTTTTTCGGGCAAATGGACCAGTTGTAGCGGGTGAGAGCTTAACATTTCAAACTTTCAAAAATAAGGGCCACCTTAATGTGCATGTGATTGAATTCCAAAAATGGCGATTACTACACTGCCATATGCTGATCATCCTCAGAGAACAAGCCAAGTTAAGAGACCACAATGACATTGACAGGATGATCTCTGCAGAAATCCCAGACCCTAATAAAGACCCAGAATTGTATGAGTTGTTGAAGATCTGCACGATCCATGGCTCATGTGGCACAGAAAAACCAAACTCAGTGCGCATGGAAGATGTGGTTTATCAGAAGAATTTCCCTAAGGAGTTTTGTGGGGAAACACTGGAAAATGCGATTGGCTATCCTGCCTACCAACGCAGACAGAATGTAATAACTGTTCGTGTGGGTGTTCATGTTGCTGACAATAGGTTTGTTGTACTGTACAGCAGTTATCTTCTGAGAAAGTTCAGAGTCCACATCAATCTCAAGGCCTGCACATCAGTGAAGAGTGTGAAGTACCTGTTTAAGTATGTCTACAAAGACAACGTGGAGCTGTCTCTAGACCAACCAAACCCAAGTCATCCACAAGACCAAAGGCCCATATTATTACAGCATGATGAGATCAGTAACTACTTGAATAGCAGGTACGACTCTGCACCAGAAGTGATATGGTGGCTGTCTGAGTGCAAATTTCATGATCAGTCTCACACCATATACAGACTGTCTATTCACCTGCCTGATCAGCAAAGGGTATACTGCAGATAAGGACAAGAAGAACAAGCAGCTGAGCGAGCAGAGGGATGTGGCACATGCCTGGCTGCATGGTTCAGGCTGAACAGGGAGGACCCCAACACACGGCAGTTCCTCTACAGTGACATCCCTAAAGACTATGTGTTCATTGACCAAGATAAGAAATGGGCAGTCAGAATCAGATGCAAAGGTGGAAACCAAATTATCAGCCGAATGTACTCGGTCAGCCACAGAAGTCTTGAGAGGTATTACCTGTGCCTTCTCCTGTTACATGTTCTTGGAGTCTCAAGCTATGATGACCTAAAGACAGTCAATCGTACAGTTGCAGACAGTTTCAGAGAAGCTTGCATTTAACAGTGTCTCCTCGCGGATGATACAGAGTACCATAATACGTTGACAGAAGCTTCACGTTCCAGATGCTTTGACAGCTGTGAAGCATGTTCACCACATTCTGTGCGTAATTTCAACGCACCTTAGGACTGTGGAATGAACACAGAGTCCATGATTGAAGACCTTCTGAGGTACCATTCACTGGGAGGATGCAGAAAACATCACTCTACATGGCATAGATTCCATTTTATGAGAAAATGGAACAAGCTGTGTTGCACTTGTGCTTCCAGAGCCCCAAGAACAATATTTGGTCACTGCAGAAATACCTCATGAAGAGCCTGCTGACTTTAATCAACTGAATAACGAACAACAAGGATTGGTGGATTCCTTACTTGAAGTCGAACACAGTATTATCAGAGAAGACCCACCACATGCTAGATGCTTTATGTCGATGCCCCAGGAGGTCCAGGGAAGACGTTCGTTTTCAACATGCTGATGAGACACCTCCGTCACAATGGCCATCAGGTTACATGCACAGTCTGGACTGGAATTGCAGCTATGCTCTTGACTGGGGGGGAGGGGGAGGGGGGACCGGTACACAGCTTCCAGGGTTGTTGGTAGTAACCAGTTCCTGCAACGTTTCTCCCACTTCACATCAGGCTGATATCTTGCGTAACCAGATGCTGTTCATCACTGATGAAGCATCCATGATACCCACCCATACACTTCATGCCACAGACAGAATAACCTTTGAGTTCACTTCCAGTCTGAAATGCCTTTTTTCCAAAGATGGGGATTTGATTTTGACGATGCTGGCTTTCCAAAACGCTCCTCAAAGTCTTCTCGCACCAGTTTCAGCGTCTTGTTTGTGTTTCTCCTCTTGTTGTACCACACCAGTGATACCACACCACACCAGTACACCAGATAGTGTACCACACCACTCTCTTCCACTGAAATTGATTGGTGTCTGCCATCTTGGTTTAATGTATTACTTGTATTATCTGAAACGAAACAGCATAAATAAATAAATACTTGGTATAAACAAATGTTGTATAAGCAGCTAAAACGGTGTCCTGGGACTTATGAATCACCCTGTAGTTGCCATAGAGAGGGTGAGGGTGCAGTGTAGAGTAACTAGAATGATCACAGACTTACCTAGATTAAGCTATAAGGAGCGGTTGAAAAATGGAGGTGGGTCAAAGAGGAATCGTTAGAGATGCACGCATGTGATTTTTTTTTTTCATGAAGCATTGTTTTGCTTTAGCTTTCCAGGAGTGTATGCAGCAAACAAATCCAGTGTTGGCAAAGCCAGGGAAGAAGTAAGAATACCCATGCTTTGTTTCGTTGTGTTTTCCTGTGTTTGCTTGTACATTGCATTGTAATAGAAAAGTGCACACACACCAAATCTGTTTATGTGTGATTTGCTGCCACTATAAGAACCTGGTGGGAGTAAAGCAGCAAAACAGATGGTGACAGAATAAAGCAGGCAAGTGTATGGGTCACACAGAAAATGCACATCCCCCTTTATATGGTGATGCAGCCATCTTGCTTTGGTTTCGTGGCTCATGAAGGAATCTGTAGCGCAAACAAACCAGGACATTGCAAAAGCTGGAGGGGGTGGTGAGATAGTCTGGGTCTATTGAGGAGTAGTGAGAGAATATGAGTTGGTCTTTGCTATGAATCCCTCGTCCTCGGGTAAAAGGTGTAAGCATTGACCTCAGCTGTTGCGGCATATCTCTGCTGCTAGAAAAATTTCATCATGTGATTTGATTTGTCTAAAACCCTGATGCCATTGTCCTCGTATTTGACCTTGCCCCAACACAAAGTGCAATGCTTTTTTTTCATTGGTTACAGAGTTTTAATTAGATTGACCCTTTGGGAAAGGACAACTTGCTTCCATTTGCTTGTGACTGTTTTATGGCCGGCTTGTAAAGATTCGTTTCATCACACAATGTATTTAACTTTATAATCTCGAGATATGCAGTGCATTTATTTCTGAAAACAAAATACAGCATTTGTCTTCTTTATTTTGGCATCTTACAATTAAATTGTTTGGGATGTTATTATGGTATTAGCGAAAATAATAAACATTGGTTAACATAAATATTTCTTTGCTCAGGAATTGTGATTTGAAATGTACTGGAATCACACTCGCTTCTCAGCTGTATGGCCTGGGTTCGAATCTCGACCCAGCTATAATGAAACTGTCATCACAGGCATGTTTTAAGTGCATGGTGATTAAACAATGTGTGTGTCGTTCCTCGGATTGTCATTAAACTGGCGTCCCACCTGCCGGCATTATTTGATGGATGTTAGAGATCCCACGGTGTTCTTTTCGTGAAGAGTGGGCGAGCTATCGCCAGCAACCTGAACAAACTCCAAATTCCTGCCCAAACCTCAGTCAAACTTCAGGCCTGGCCACCCGGTTCGTAAAAAGACTTGGGCCGAGCTTCTCTCGGCCAATCAGACAAAAAGAACGTGGGAATAATTGTGGACGTTAAAGAAGAAGAAGAAGGCAATTAATGAGATCTAACCTGGTGTTGCGTACGTTGGCTTTTCAGATCACATGAGTGCGAAACAGTGCCGCAAGTTTGGAGTAGAGGAGTGAAATTGTTTGACTATACTGCATAATAATTGCATGGGAACCTATTTCCACAAAGCTTGGCACATTCGTAGGTGATTATTTAGGGCAGAACTTATGAAAAGCGGCTAGTGCAGAGCGTCTTGCTAACACACGCCTAATTCTTAAACACTGACAACGACATATTTGTACGTGCGTACGTACAGTTAATTGCCCGTTTAAATAGCAATTTACGGAAGGGAGATTAACATCCGTTTAGTTGTGCGAGTCAAAGCAGCCGATTAGCCTGTGAAACACCGCCCATGTCTCCAACATCCAATTGAAATGACGAACTTGCAGAATAGAATCAAAGTGCCACGGACATTTGTTGGAGGGGATTCAGCGCATTGTTCTTCATTGCAGGTTGATCGGGGTCATCTTCCATTAGATTCAGCAGCCAAGGAAATTATTCCTTTCAAGAAATCCAACCTTCCCTCCACTCATCCATCTTTCCTTCCACTCATCCATCTATCCCTTCAATCATGCATCATGGAAAAGACAATCTGAGAATGTGTACAATCTCTGTATCCGAGCTATATATTCAACATGTACGCCACTCTGGGTAATCTGCATTGAAGTGATTGATGGTTATTGAAACATTTATTGTACACCGCTCCTTTCCTATGCCATCTCCAGGCGCTGCATCACGTCATTGCCGGGCACTGAATGGGGCCTGGCAATGACGCGCGCTGAAAGGGAGCACTCAGTTTTCACTCCGGTTTCTTTCTTGTTTGTTTGTTTGTTACTTGCCGGAAAAGATTCTGGCAAGTATGTTGATCGGTTGGTGTGTCTTTTTGTCTGTCTGTCTGTTTGTCTGTCTGTGAGCAGCACTACATCTACATCGTTGCACCTAGAATCGCCTAACTTTACACACATATTTGTCTTGCCCTGGAATAGACTGTGCCCAATTTTTAACTCTCTTGGCCCAAGGCCTCCATTATGACGTCATAATTTGATAATTCGACAAGTACAAAACTTCATCCAATCAAGATGCAATTTCTTGAGCGCCATGTCGGCATAAACCGGTGAAGAAAAAAAATAATGATTACGTCATCGGTCACGTGGTTCGGCCGCCATCTTGGAAAAACCGAAAAACTTTGAACCTATATATCTTCAAAAGCGCTGATTATAAAAAATTGAGACATGGCTCATTGTAAAGAACTCTCCTTGGGTAATAAAATATATTAATGATGATGTCATAGGTGGTGGCTCCATTATGATGTCATAATTCGACATGTACAAAACTTCATCCAATCAAGATGAAATTTCTTGAGCATAATCTAGGAATAAATTAGTTTAGAAAACAAATAATGATGACGTCATCGGTCACGTGGTTCGGCCGCCATATTTGTCCAAAATGGCCGATAAAAAAGTACATTCTGGCAAGGCCTCAGTTTCTGACCGATTTTTCATTTGTCTCTTTGTTTGCGCGCAGCACTACGTCTACACCGTTGCACATAGAATCGCCAAACTTTACACACATATTTGTCTTGCCCTGGAATAGACTGCCCAATTTTTAACTCTCTCGGCCCAAGGCCTCCAATATGACGTCATAATTTGATAATTCGACAAGTAGAAAACTTCATCCCATCAAGATGCAATTTCTTGAACACCACGTCGGCATGAACTGGTGGAGGAAAAAAATAATGATGATGCCATGGGTCACGTGGTTTGGCCGCCATCTTGGAAAAACCAAAAAACTTTGCACCTCTATATCTCCGAAAGTGCTGAATAGAAAAAAATTGAGACATGGCTCATTGTAAAGAACTCTCCATGGGGAATAAAATATGTTAATGATGATGTCATATGTGCCTCCATTATGACGTCATAATTCGACAAGTACAAAACTTCATCCGATCAAGATGAAATTTCTTGAGCATAATCTAGGAATAAATTAGTTTAGAAAACAAATAATGATGATGTCATCGGTCACGTGGTTCGGCCGCCATATTGAAAAAACCGAAAAACTTGATCCAAAATGGCCGATAAAAAAGTACATTCCGGCAAGTCCTCGGTCTCTGACCGATTTTTCATCTGTTTGTCTGTGCGCAGTACTACGTCTACATCATTGCACATAGCATCGCAATACTTTACACACATATTTGTCTTGCCCTGGAATAGACTGTGCCCAATTTTAACTCTCTAGGCCCAAGGCCTCCATTATGACGTCATAATTTGACAAGTACAAAACTTCATCCGATCAAGATGAAATTTATTGAGCATAATCTAGGAATAAATTAGTTTAGAAAACAAATAATGATGACCTCATCGGTCACGTGGTTTGGCCGCCATCTTGGAAAAAACGAAAAACGTTGCACCTCCATATCTCTGAAAGTGCTGAATAGAAAAAATTGAGACATGGCTCATTCTAAAGAACTCTCCATGGGGAATAAAATATGTTAATGATGATGTCATAGGTGCCTCCATTATGACATCATAATTCGACAAGGACAAAACTTTATCCGATCAAGATGAAATTTTTAGAGCATAATCTAGCAATAAATTAGTTTAGAAAACCAATAATGATGACATCATCGGTCATATTTTTAATTCCGGCAAGTCCTCGGTCTCTGACCAATTTTTCATTTTCTTGTTTGTTTGTTTGTTTGTTTTTTTTGTCCGGGCGATATCTCAGCCATCCTTTGAGTTAGGAAGCTCAAATTTTGGCACAATAGTGAGCAAGTGCTTTGTCAAAAACGGTTTTTTGTTTTTTTGATTAATCGATTAATCGATTAATTGATTCGTTTATTTTTTTTTATTTTTTTTTTGTATACTGAATCGAGGCTCGTGAAAGAGCTAACATTTACTTCACAAACAAATCAACCAGACAAACAAAATATATAAAAAGAGGGAGCAGAAGACAAGATGGGGAGAGAAGGGTCTTTCCCTCGTGGTCCCCCTGTGCTGCCTTTGTCTTTCCCTCGTGGTCCCCCTGTGCTGTCTTTGTCTTTCCCTCGTGGTCCCCCTGTACTGTCTTTCCCTCGCGGTCCCCATGTGCTGTCTTTGTCTTTCCCTCGTGGTCCCCCTGTGCTGTCTTTCCCTCGCGGTTGTCAGCTCTTTCACGAGCCTCGATTCAGTATAGGAAAAAAAAAAAAAAAAAAAAAAAAAAAAAAGGGTAGCACACAAACACAACATTTGAGAGCAGGGAGATGTGTGGAAGGGAGAGGGCTTGGGCGGAGGAGGCGTGGGAAGGGGGGGGGGGGGTTACTTTATTAACTCAACTGGACTATGTCCAGCTGAGTTTTTGGCGACACCCAGTGTCCGTCGTCCGTCTGTCATCTGTCTGTCTGTCTGTCTGTTTGTCTGTCTGTCTGTAAACAATTCGACGTCTACGCTCTAAAAGTCACAAATATTGATTAAATTTGATGAAACTTGTTATGCAGCATCTTTAAGACATAAACTAGTTTGGGATTGCATTTGGGCGTTGCACGCCCAAAAATGGGCATGGCAGGGTGGCCATATTGAAAAATCAATTTTTGTCAATCTGGTACTTCCTAATGTAGCTAGAAGGCTGAAACGTGGTGCGTAGACAGTATGTAACAAACCTCAACACATATATTATGGGTATGTATACCGGTGACGTCATAGGTCACGTGACATGGTGGCCATATTGGAATTACATGAAAACCTTTGAAATGCATCTCCGCCTTCATTTTTTGATCATTTGAGTTGAAACTTTGAGCACTTATAGTATATCACTTGTTCGGATGTATATCCTAATTATGACGTCATAGGTCACATGACATGGCGGCCATATTGGATTTGATGAAAACATTTAAAATACATCTCTGCCTTCATTTTACGATCGATTGAGTTGAAACTTTGACCACGTATAGTATGGCACTTGATTGGATGCATATCATAACGATGACATCATAGGTCATGTGACCTGGCGGCCATATTGGCCATATTGGTGGCCATATTGGCCATATTGGTGGCCATATTGGCCATATTCTAACCATATTGATACAGACCAGTTGAGTTCAGGTTCCCTGGAACCTCTAGTTATTATTTATACTTTATTTCCTTTCTTTTTATTTCCTTGGTTTTTTTTTATTTCCTTTCAAATCTGGGCAATATCTCAGGCACATTTTGAGCTAGGAAGCTGATATTTGGACATGACAATAACCAAGTGATTTGGCTGTAAAGGCTATTTTTGATTTATTGATTAATCGATTAATTATTTAATTATCCGATTGATGACTTCCTTAATTATTTTTTTAAGTTACAGGTTTGGATGAAACGGTGGTTGTTTAGGTATTCCATTCGCCAATTGATGAATCATTTAATTATTTTATGATTATTATTTATTTATTTTCATTATTAATCATTTATTTATTTTCTTTCTCATCTGGGCAATATCTCAGGCACCTTTTGAGCTAGGAAGCTGATATTTGGACATGACAGTGACCAAGTGATGTGGCTATAAAGGATATTTTTGATTTATTGATCAATTAATCGATTAATTAAATATTGATTAATAAATTTAATTTTTTCGTTTAATGACATTTGATTAACTATCAAAAAGTTACAGCTTCGGATGAAGCACTGGTGGATAAGGTATGCTATTAGCCAATTGATTAAGAAAATATTTTATGATCGTTGTTGATTGATTTTAATTATGCAATTAATCAATCAATTATTGTACACCTATTAATACAATTATTGTACACCTTCCGCTCCCTCTTTTTATTTATTTTGTTTGGTTGATTTGTTTGTGAAATAAATGTTAGATCTTTCACGAGCCTCGATTCAGTATACAAAAAACAAACAAACAAAAAAAAAACACCTCTCCTTCCCAATACAGTCTCTATGAGCGGAACGGTGCTCCGGCGATGCCGCGCTGGAGGATATTTATTTATTTGGCATGGGGGCGGTGTACTTTGAATGTATCTGTACTTGTCATGTTTTTGTTTGGGTTGTAAATTACTGTATAAAATTAATTCATGACTATCTATTTATTATGTATGCAAATCTGGTGACGTTTTACCAGTCCTTCCATATCCTTATCGTTATTCTAAAGTTAACTTAAACTGCCAGGAAGTATATTAGAGTACAACTGCATTTCTAACTATACCATTTTTGTCTAATGCTTGCTTCAAGGCCTCACACACACTCTTAAACATGCCCTCGCACTCTTCAATATGCCCTCACCAATGTACAAAAGTTTATTTGTTATTTAAATGCTTGTGATTAGGTTTTGATCACATTAGGTAATCACTCTGCGGTGATTGGCGATAAACTTCGAACGGGTGATCATCGCACGATGAGAGATTCTCCACGAGTCTAAATCTTAAACGCCTTTCGTAAATTCGCTCCTTTCACAGTGCTTTCAGACGCACGCACGTACGCACAGACATACGTCTGACACTTCTGCAATTATATTTATTAATTATACAGTCTCAGCTATTCCTAAAATATAATATAAGTTAAAGGATTGTTGGTAATGATGTTAATTTCAACACACACATACGCACACATAAAGCATGAACAATATCCACGTTCCCATGAATTTTCCCATTTTGGGGGATTGTCTGAGTATTTTCTTGGGTTGAAGTAAACGCCTGATAATGCAATACAAATCGTGGTACAGTCTTTGCATATAAGAGTATTTTTACATTGTATTAATGAAATTCAATAAGGCTACATGAAACAACAGTGTTATAAAAGCTTCCCTGTTGATGCTGTTAAACCGTTTTAGATGTTTACACATCAGCATTGCAATCCTAAGATGAAATTGTAATTAGAATGTTTGGCATAGCATTGAAGTAGGTGATGACTTAATCAGCATGGTGTTATAACACCTTCACTTATGTTCCGATGTAACTTTCTGATCAAGGCTGTGGTTCCCCTTTCTGGTGTTTTTTTTAATCACCAGTGCCACAATTCACACACAAGAAAGGGGAAATCAGAGATTGCATTGCAGACCTTCACTCGGACTTCTTTTGTGTGGCAAAGAAATGGAAGGATGTACTAAATGAAAGCTCTAAAATTTAAATGGTCTAGTTGTAAATGTGTAACGGTCAAATGGTCTGAAGGTTGAAAGGTGGAAAGGTCTGAAAAGAAGGGTCTTAATGCTTTTAGGGGTTTTGAATAGGTTTTAGGGTGTTTAGAGGGTCTTGGGGATCTTAAGGAATCTTAGGGGTCTTAAAGGGTGTTAGGGTTCTCAAGGGTTTTTGGGGTCTTTGGGTCCTCTCCTCTGGTGAAGGTAACAATATTCCTAATCATTGCACAGCAGCATAACTTATCAATATATACTTGCACGTTTAAGGATACTTTGCTTGCATCAGCAGTCTCTCTCTCTCTCTCTCCTCTCTCTCTCTCGCCCCCTGCTGGCCGTTCGTGTGTTGGGCGTGGCAAGATGGCGTGCACTGGTGTTCGTGTGCTGTAGCTCCGTGCTTGTGTTGTGTTCCCCCCCCCCCCCCCCCCCCATTCCTTCCTTTCCCATCGCGCCTTTGTCGTGTCCTTCTTTACCACCTGTGCCTCTTTCCCTCCCTTGAGACAGAGAGAGTGAGAGAAGAGCCCAAAGGTGAGAGCAGACCCGTTCGGTTCAGTTTACCTGCTCCGTCGGTGCTGTTTACATTACTCGCGTCGTGAGAACTTTATTATTCATTATTTCATTTCGACTTTATTTATTTTGTGTCCTTTCCGCCTGGTCAAGGTGGAAAGGTGAGACATCGCCGTTATGGCGAGTGTTCGTGCACGGCAGGAAGGGTTTGAAACCCTAACAAGGAAGCATGCTTTCGTGTGTGTCCCTCCCGAAGGTGTTCCTACCGAGGACATTATCCTAGCTGTAGGGAATGTTATCGGCGATGAAAATGTCCGCGCCGCGTCGTTAATGAACCAAAAGTTTGTTGTTTTCGTGTCGGACGAGAAGTTCGTGCATGATGTTGTTAGTACCGGTCTGTCATTGAAAGGTGGGCAGTTCGTCATGGTTTCCACGATGGACACACCGGCGATTAAAGTTATTATTTCAAATGTCGCTCCGTTTATCACAGATGATAAGTTAATGGCTGTTCTGACCCGGTATGGAACTGTTGTTTCCCGAATCTCGATGATTCCCCTGGGATGTCAGGATGAACGAATGAAACATGTTATGAGTTTCCGGAGACAAGTATTCATGGTGCTTCCTGATCGCGGTGACGATACAGGACTAAACATCTCGTTTAAAATTTCGGTAAATGATCGTCAATATCAAATGTACGCTTCGTCAGGCACCTTAACGTGCTTCCTTTGTGGAGCCTTCGGACACGTTAAAAGGTTTTGTCCCAAAGCATCTTGTACGAAGTGCGGCAAATTGGGACACACCAATGTGGGCTGTAAAAAAGAAAACACCCCGACCGTGCTTCCTCATGCCTTGACCGTGCTTCCTCACGCCTCGACCGTGCTTCCTCACGCCTCGACCGTGCTTCCTCACGCCTCGACCGTGCTTCCTCACGCCTCGACCGTGCTTCCTCACGCCTCGACCGTGCTTCCTCACGCCTCGACCGTGCTCCCCGACGCTCAAACCGTGCTCCCCGACGCTCAAACCGTGCTTCCTGGCGCTCAAACCGTGCTACCTGAAGCCCCGACTGTGCTTCCCGACACCCCGACTGTGCTTCCTGATGTCCCAACTGTGCTTCCCGAGGTCCCGACTACGCTTCCCGAAGCCCCAACCGTGCTACCTGAAGCCCCAACCATGCTACCTGAAGCCCCAACCGTGCTTCCCGAAGCCCCGACTGTGCTTCCCGACGCCACGACTGTGCTTCCCGACGCCCCGACCGTGCTTCCCGACGCCCCGGTGCTACCCAAACCCAGTGAGATGGCACTTGGTGATGCTAGTACTGCTGGCGAACCCATGAATGAAGAACTTGTCATACTGACCAAAAAACGGAAAGCACCACTAACAAATAGCCCCGATGGTGCGATAAAGAAGGCTATCTTGGGCAGAGACACTGTCTCTGCAAAAGAGGGCAAAACGTTTACAGCAAACGAAAATATCGAACGCCAAAGTGGAAAAGAGGATGTTACTGATTTCCCAGGCTCTGAGAATAAAGCCTACATTGATCCGAACAATGCGGCCATTTTTGAGCCTGAACGCGAAGCCCTACCGGTTCCCCCTCCAGTAGCTGAGCGGACTGGTGACCAAACAAATTGCTCTGTCTTACAAACAGAAATCGTAACCCCGGCTACGCAGAGATCTGCAGCCATTTGCCAAAGCACACATAAAGAAAGTAAGCACCAGTCTGCTCGTGAGTGTGTACCAGAGTACCCAACGAAATCTCAGGAGATGCATCCAGAGGAGCTCGTGAGAGCTGCAAGTAAGGCCCAAGATCCAGGTGGGACATTATCAGACCTGTCAGAGTCTGAGGACGAGGTGGAAGTGACTGAGCTGTCACAGTCATCAGCATCTCAGTCACAGATACCCCCCCAACACATCGTGTCGTTTCTAGCCGAAACGTACAGACAGCGTAACATAGTCATTGAAGACTATTTTGACGATTTGGTTGCATTCATCCACACTGCAAAATCCATAATTAAAACGCCTGAACAATTTGACCTGAATAAGTCACAATACCACAGGTTAAGAAAATTCATCACACGTGCAGGTGTAGAGTGTTCCCAGCCACAGGCTGATTTCATCAATACAGGATGAAAACTATAAAACTTGCAACTTTAAATATTAACGGTGGTGGTGCTAGCCACCTCCGCCAGGTTCAAGTAAAAAACATATTTCAACGGAAAAAGGTGGATGTGATCTTACTTCAAGAAACTCACATCACACCAAATGTGGAACATAACTGGCATCAACTTTTTAAGAGCCAATGCTATTTCAGCAATTTATCAGCTTCATCTGCTGGAATCGGCTTCTTGCTGAAGCCAGGCCTCGTGTGTGAGTCATGCCATTTTCAGGAGGTAATAAATGGTCGGCTTAGCTCTCTCAAACTAGTAAGCCATAACTTCCATTACACCATTTTTAATGTGTATGCGCCAAGTGATAGCGTAGAGCGTAAGTCCTTCTTCACCTCAATGATAAATCACTTAAGATCGGTTGATTTTGATCATTGTGTGTGTGTCGGAGGTGATTTCAATTGCACCTTCGACCCATCGGTTGACAGAAACTCTGTCGAACCCCATCCTGAGTCCCATGTACACTTATCCAATTTTTTTAGCACAATGGGCTTCGTTGATGTTTGGCGGTTGCACCACCCAAACACATCCCAGTACACCTGGTGTCGATGCGCCAATAGTCGAGTATCCTTGGCAAGGCTTGACAGATGGTACATCAACGTACCCTTTAAAAATACTGCGGTTTCTTCAAATCTTTTTCCTTCCGTGTTTTCAGACCATCATATGGTAACCCTAAACCTTTCCTTTCCTCAACCCGCAAATAGGAGCGCTTATTGGAAGTTTAATGTTAGACTTCTAGAAGATGGTATGTTTAAAGAAGCCTTTCGTGTTTTCTGGGCAAGTCTAGTAGCAAAGAAATCTTCCTTTTCTTCATCCAGCATATGGTGGGATAACATGAAATCTCAAATTCGGGTTTTTTGTCAATGTTTCCAATCACACAGCACAAACGACAAGCACATTACAATGGCCCGGTTGGAATTGGATATTCTACATTTGGAGAGTAAATTGGCTCATGAAAACAATGACGCCAATTACCGGTTATTGCTTGTAAAGAAAGCTCTTTTAAGGGAGTTAGTTCAAGAGAAAGCAGCCGGAACATTAATTAGACTTAGAATACAGAATGTAAAGTTATCAGACACCCCAAACAAGTCTTTCTTTCATTTAGAATCCTTAAGCAAGCCATCATGGCTAATCTCTTCTGTTTTGGACTCAAGAGGCAACGTTGTTGTCAACGAGGATGATGTTAGAATAAACATTATTGAATTCTTTACAAAACTTTTTGAGGAGCAGACTGTTTGTAATGATACAATGATGGATTTAACCTCTCACCTCCCCTCCCTAACTGAGGCTCAACGGTTGGAGCTTGACCTACCAATCACCCTCCTTGAGCTAACCTGTGCTCTTGCTGCCATGGATTCAGGGAAAGCTCCGGGTATTGACGGTCTACCTCCCGAATTCTTTCTGACATTTTGGGACCTTTTAGGCCCTGAGTTGCTGAATGTTTTGGACACTTCTATACAGACTGGTATAATGCTGCTGAGTCTAAGAAGAGCCGTAGTGTGCTTGCTCCCGAAAACTGAAGATCCCCGACTTTTGGTGAACTGGCGACCGATCTCCCTGCTGTGCACGGACTACAAGCTTTTTTCAAAAGTACTAGCTAATCGACTAAAAAAGGTTATTGGTGATCTAGTACTGCCAGAACAGAGTTACTGTGTTCCTGGAAGATCCATCCATGATAATATTTCTTTAATCAGAGATCTCATTGATGGTAACCGTGTTAAAGAAGACTTTGGAATGATGTCGCTTGATCTTGAAAAGGCATTTGACAGTATCGACCATAAGTTTATGCATCATGTGTTACAGGCATGCGGCCTCGGAGCAAACTTTCGTTCCTACATTTCCTTGCTATACACGGATGTATTTAGTTTAATTAAGATTAATAATGTGCTGCCCCCCCCCCCCATCAAGGTTCGGAGAGGGGTTCGGCAAGGGTGCCCAGTCTCTGGTTTATTGTTTGCTCTTTCTTTAGAGCCTCTTCTCAATCTACTGAGAAAGAAGATTTCTGGAATCGCACTCTCTCCCATGAGTGCACCGCTAACCCTACGTGCTTATGCGGATGACGTCTGCATCTTTGTAAAAGATAAGGATGATATTGATATCGTTGTTGAGTGCCTGTCAAAGTTTCACGCTGCCTCCTCTTTAAAAATCAATTGGAACAAGAGCAAGACGTTATGGATACCCTCCCTTTATCGCAACTTTCTTCAGCCTGTACCACAGCCGCCCCCATCCCTCCCCGCAGGGTTGCTGTGGGGAAGTGAGGGAATTAAGTACTTGGGCATATTCCTTGGTTCCCCACAGTATGCTCAGAGAAATTGGGACGGGGTAATTGAGCAAGTGGGAGAAAGATTGAACCGATGGAAAAGGGTTTTACCTCATTTGTCCTTCAAGGGCCGTGTGCTAGTGATCAACAACTTAGTTGCCACAATGTTGTGGCATAGGTTCATCTGCCTGCAACTGCCGGAGGCCCTACTCAAAGCACTCCAGGGCAAACTGGTGGACTTCTTCTGGGGAGGCTACCACTGGCTACGACCCGATGTGATATGTCGCCCCTCGGCTGAGGGTGGCCACAACCTCGTCGACATCAAAGCCCGCCTAATGGCCTTCCGGCTGCGGTCCATTCAACGTCTCCTCTACATGGAACATCTGCCAGGCCGGCTCCCTGCACGCCTTGTACTGCAGCGAGCGGGTAGGCTCGGGTACGGGTTTGAACTTTTTCAAATGAACCTCCAACATGTCGACATATCGGTTCTCCCTGCTTTTTACCAAAGCCTCTTAAATGCCTGGCAGAGCCTTTCTGTGAGTCGTCAGGCGGACACATATGTAACGAAAATGCTGGCACACGAGCCTTTGTTCTATAACCCTCTCTTTCCCGACATTCCAAAGAGTCGAGATTTTTGCCAACACTTTATAGCAGCTGGTATCGTGAAGGTGCGGCATCTCCGACATGACTCAGGGTATGGTTGGAAATCCGTAAGTGAAATCGCCGACCTGACAGGGATTTGGTCCCATAGGATGATTGCAAAAATTTTGAGGAAAATGATTCAGTTGGGACGGCAACTTGGCCTAACTTGGACTCGAGGTACAGAAGAAGATCTAAATGAGCCGACAGTGCCTAAATTGATTGTTGAACCCATTCAAAACGATTTGCCCCCTGTTAGCGATGGGTCAAAGCTTTTCCAGACAATGGACAGCAAGGGCATCTACAAGATGTGCCTCAAGCTGTTAAATGGGAACCCTTCGTTAAATGGAGTTACCCGATGGAAAGGATTGTTACCCGGAGGACCCCCCTCCGAACCTATCTGGGAAGCCATGTATAGTGAGCCCACATCCAAAAGAACAGGTGATCTCCAGTGGCGTTTGGCCCACTGGATTGTTCCCTCCAACACGTTTATTAGACATTTTTCTCCTGTATCTGTTTGTTGTCCCTTCTGTACAGTCAATGAGGACTTGTTTCATGCATTCATAGACTGTATCCGATTATTTCCTTTGTTTCATTGGTTGAATTACATTGCACATGAAATGCATGTTACTTTTTCTTTGAGAAATTTCGTCTTTGGTTTTGCTCCTAAACAGAATCCTGCATCTAAACTGTTTAGTTTCCTAATAGCAACTGCGAAACTTGCTGTTTATTTGACAAGAAAAGACAAACTATCTGGCAAACCGATAGAGCACTGCAATATCATGTTGTGTTTGAATGCATTAGTCTCAGCAAGATTGAAACTGGAATTTACCCTTTCCAACGAGGCCGGAAATTTTCAAAACTTTGTTGATACTTGGTGTGTTGGTGGGTTTTGTGAGGTTAAAGAAAACGAAATTAGAATACTGTTGTGAGATACTGATTGTTTCTTATTTGATGATCATTGGGTGCTTCTTCTTTTTCTTTTTTCTTTTTGTTGGCATTATTGATTTCATTGCAAAACGTGTATATTGTTACTTTTATATTTTTGTAATAAAAGGACTAAAAAGTCAAAGTCTCTCTCTCTCTCTCTCTCTCTCTCTCTCTCTCTCTCTCTCTCTCTCTCTCTCTCTCTCTCTCTTTCTCTTTCTCTTTCTCTTTCTCTTTCTCTTTCTCTTTCTCTTTCTCTTTCTCTTTCTCTTTCTCTTTCTCTTTCTCTTTCTCTCTCTCTCTCTCTCTCTCTCTCTCTCTCTCTCTCTCTCTCTCTCTCTCTCTCCAGCATGGTGGCTGTGCATGTTGAGCTGTGAGTTCTCTGTCGTGTTGGTTGGTTTTCCTATCCCCCATTTCGCTCCCTTGTGTCCTTGTTTATACTTGTAAAGTTTCCCCTGTGTGTCCTTTCATTGTTGAGAGGAAGAGAGCGCACACAGTAGGTGGTGTTCGGTTGCCTCTTTTCGAACCTCCGGGTTTGAGGCCTGGCCTCCATTTTGCCGTGTTTTTCCTAGTCCAGGCAGCGGTGTTTCGCTGCTCTAAACGGTTCTTGGACCTAGTCCATTAGTTTTTTGGTTTTACCTCCACTTGCCGGTGTTGCTTGTGGTTGGTATCTTTTTTTTTGATTTCTCACCCTTTATTTATTTAATTTACGTCGATATGGCAAACGATTGTTTGAGGAATAGCATGTACGAGTCGCTCACTCGCAAGCATGGGCTGGTGTGCGACCCTCCGAGTGAGGTAAAGATGGAGCAAGTGCTTCTAGCAATTGGAAAAAGCGTCGGCTCACATAATATCCGTGCAGCTCTCAAATGAACAAGAAAGTTGTTGTGTTTGTATCGGAGGTGCACATGGTGAACTCCGTTGTGGAGCAAGGCCTTCTCATAGAACCCGACATGTTTCTAGTGGTTTCCCCATTAGATACACCTGCGGTGAGGGTCAATGTGTCTAATGCCCCTCCCTTTGTAAAGGTGAGGACTTGTGTGCTCAATTGAGCAAGTTCGGTACGATCGTATCAAAAGTGACAATGGTGCCGATACACTCGGCAAGGGGTGAATTTCGACACGTGATGACTTTTAAAAGGGTCGTTTACATGATATTGCCCGAAAATGTGCAAAAGCTCAATGTAGTTTTGCATGCAAAGATTAATGGCCATACTTATAGAATGTATGCCTCCACGGACGTCATGACGTGCTATGGGTGTGGAGCTTACGGACACGTAAAGAGTTCCTGTCCCGGTTTGGTGAGACCATTAGAAAATCGAGACCAGGTGATTGCAGATTCTCCTCCTCCCCACCTAATGGGGCGGATGATATGGTAGACTCCTCCCCACGACCTAATGGTGATCGGGGAAACAGTTGACTCCTCCCCCTCACCTACTGAGATACGTGGAATGGTAGACCCCTCCCCACAACCAATGGGTGAACAGGAAACAGTAGACCACTCCTCCCTACCTGCTGGTGTGACAAACGTGGTTGATCCCTCTCCTACTGTACAGGACTGTACGGATGACTATATGGAAGGGTTCGCAACAGTGGTTCGTAAAAAAGGACATAAACGTTCATGTCCCATCGTGAAGGATGCAAGCACAGTGCAAAGTAAGGTACTTGTTGTGTCAAACGTGTCGCCGAGCTTGCAAGATGGAGCTTGTGTAGAGAATACCTGTGTGGGATTGCAAACTGAACCGGCACCGGGTTTAAATCTAAGCAATTCGTTTGCACCACTTGCCGAACTGTTTGAGGGTTCTGAGTGTGATATAGACATCGAGAATCCTCGCGCATCTCAGGAGGACACAAGTGGGGATATTGATAACCCTGATGTCTTACATGACATTAATGTAATGGTCACAGAGGTGGGCGCAGGGATGGCCAGGTGTAATGATAAAACAGATAAGTTGGACAGCCCCTCAGAGGAAACCTGTAAGCCTACACGTTTCGAACACAATAAAAGGGATGATAAGAAGGAAGCTGCATATGACGATGAGCAGCTAAACATGAATGAAAACGATATCCATGTTTCTGATCCTGGGGAGATTTGTGCCTCAGAAATAAGTTTGCATCAGGAAGAGAATGACAAAGATGATGCGTTTGATTTTTTTTTTTTACTCTACCTCGTCAGGTAGTGGGTTTTGTGCCCAAGAGGATGGGGATGGGGACACTGTAGTTACAGAAGATGAAGTTAAAAAATTCCTCGATGAATCCTTCAGGAAAAGGAATGTCAGAATTCAGGATTATTTCCCAAACCTACATGCTTTTCTAAAAACTACTAGAAACATGATTCGTGAACCCCAGCAAGTTGGGATATCAGAACCTCAATTTCAGCGGTTGAGAAAGTGTGCCACTAAGGCAGGAAAAGAACTCCAAGAGGAGGAAAATTAATAAAGAATAAATGAAGGTAACGTCTCTCAACATAAACGGAGGCCGCAGCTGTATGCGGCGTCTGGAGGTGTTACAACTATTTGAGAAAGAAAAGATTGATATTTTCATGTTACAAGAGACACACATTAACGAATCTTGTGAAGACGAGTGGCGCAGAATGTTTAAAGGGTGCCATGTTTTCTCCAGTGCGGTTGAAGAAGCTAAAGCGGGGGTGGCAATAATCTTGCATCCTCGCCTTCAACCATCCGAGATTCACTATAGAGAGATTTGTAAGGGTTTCTTGATGGTGGTGGATTTTATTAGCAGCAATCAAAAGGTTAGCATTATTAATGTGTATTGCCCCAGTGACAGCGCTGAAAGGGCTCTATTTCTTCCAAAATTAGCGGATTGTTTAAGCACTGTTGATTTGACTTGTTTAATTTGTATGGGGGGAGACTATAATTGCACACTCAACCCTCGACTGGACAGGAACACTCCTGAGCCACATCCACCCAGTGCAAAGTCCTTGGCACAACTTGTGAAAAAATACAAACTTAGAGATGTATGGCGATTACAAAATCCAAACACCCGTCAATATACATGGGTGTGCTGTGCAAAAAACCAGTTAACCATGGGTCGACTGGACAGATTGTACGTGAACCAAGGAATGGTGAATCTGGTTAAGAGAACATGTATAACTCCATCTGGCTTTTCTGATCACCATATGATTGCAATGGATTGTATGTTACCTGGTCATTGCTGTAAGAGTGCACACTGGAATTTCAATGTGAAATTGTTACAAGATGAACATTTTAAAAATGCCTTCAGACTGGTATGGGAAGGATTAGAAAAGAAAAAGTGTTCCTATGTCAATATGCGACAGTGGTGGGACTGTACCAAGTCACAAATTCGGATTTTCTGCCAACAATATTGCTCGTATGCCACTAGTAATACGTCTGGGTTGATAAGTGCTCTAAAAGCAGATGTACTTAAATATGAACAAGAAGCTGGAACATCTTGGGGAAGTGACCAATATCAGCAGCTGATAGAAAAAAAGACCCTGCTGGCCGAACTGGTCAAAGAGCGTGCGGCGGGAGCAATGATTCACCTGCGGATGAGCATAATACACCTCGAGACTCCAAACAAAGATTTCTTCAAAATGCAGAAGGCTGCCAACACTTCTCGGCAGATTCAGAGTCTACGCTCTCCCGACGGTGTTCTGACTCGCCAAAGTGACATTAAACATTCACTGCAAGAGTTTTACTCAAACTTGTTTACTCCAAGAACGGTGGATAAAACGATGGCAAATGAGATAATTGAACTTCTCCCATCTCTTTCTGAAGAGCAGCAACTCCAACTGGAATGTGACATTTCTCTGGAGGAGCTCACAACAGCAGTGAAACAACTCGAAGACGGCAAGGCCCCCGGAATTGACGGACTTCCTGCTGAATTTTACAAAGTTTGTTGGAATGTTCTGGGTCCTGCTTTAATTGAGATTTTTCACGAGAGCCTAAATCAGGGGGAATTGCCCTTGAGCTGCAGAAGAGCTGTCTTATGTCTTCTTCCCAAGAAAGGGGATTTGCAGCAGATTACAAACTGGCGGCCTGTGTCATTGTTAAATACTGATTACAAGATTGTGTCAAAAATGCTTGCAATGCGTCTCAAAAAGGTCATCTCGTTCTTAGTTGGGAATGACCAAACGTATTGCATACCTGAACGATCCATGTATGACAGTATTTTCTTGGTTCGAGACTTGATTACTATCGGTCAAACTGCGTCGCATGCTTTTGGGTTATTACTCCTTGACCAGGAGAAAGCTTTTGACAGTGTGGATCACTCTTTTCTGTTTGCAGTTCTTACGAAAGCAGGATTTGGAGAAAAATTCATTTCTTGCATAAAACTTTTATACAACAATGTATCATGCCTGCTAAAAGTAAATAATAGTCTGTGTCGTCCTTTCCCCTTTCAGCGTGGCATCCGTCAGGGCTGTCCACTGTCAGGCATGTTGTACACACTGTCCATCAAACCCTTACTGGCTCTCCTTCGTACCACTTTATCTGGTTTGTCCTTGTCAAACAATTCCAAAATTGTTACATCAGCATATGCAGATGACCTGTGTGTTGTGGTTAAAAACCAGGAAGATGTTTTTGAGCTATCCCGGTGTTTTGCCAAATTTGAACTTGCTTCATCAGCAAGAGTAAATTGGAACAAAAGTGTAGCTCTTTCTCTGTACCCAGATACCCTATCGGGGTCACAGGCTTCACATATGGTTCCCCCAACTCTTCCAGGAGGAATGTTATGGAAAACGGATGGGTTTAAATACTTAGGCATCCATTTGGGAACTGCAAGCTATATGAAGAAAAACTGGGATGGTTTCTTAGATAACATTAAGCAGAAACTATCAAAGTGGAAAGGGATGCTCCATATCTTGTCACTTAAGGCACGGGTAATGATAATAAACAACCTGGTGCTTCCAATCGTATGGCATAAGATCATAGCACTCCAGCCTCCTCAAGCTCTGATCACCAACATTCAGAGGGGTCTAGTTGACTTCTTCTGGGGAGGCCACCACTGGCTTAAGCCAGATGTGCTGTGTAGACCACGTAATTCAGGTGGTCAAAACCTGGTGCACATCCCTAGTCGAATAATGGCTTTTCGGCTAATGACAATAAAACGTCTGCTGTATAGCGAGGTTGTGCCCTGGTGTCCTCTCACGAATACGTTGCTCAGGCAAGTAGGTGGAATGGACTATGACCGGGAACTTTTCCTTATGGACTTGAAACAGGTCGACAGAGCTCGGCTCCCTGCATTTCATCGGTCTCTCCTGAACGCCTGGCAAGTTCTAGGAGTGCAGCGGTTGGAGATCTCTTATGATCCCAGGAGGTTTGTGCATGAGCCATTGTTCCAAAACTCACTATTTGCTGAAGTATCTACCAGCCGAGCTTTTATGGAACATTTTACGAACAATGGGATTAATAAAGTGCGAGATCTTATGGAGCTATCCTTAAAGCGATGGTTGTCTGCCAGCACTGTTTCTGGAAAAATTGGCTTGCGTTCAATTAGAATAGTGAGCAGGGTCATAAAGATTGTATCCCAGAATTTTTTAGATTTAAACATTGGGTGGAATGGGGTAAATGAAGAAGTAGACTTTCGTTTAACCTTCCCTGAACTCTCAGTCACTGCCCAGGAACAACATGGTGTGTTTTCCTCTCACAGCGAAGAATCCAGTGTGTTCCACATCATGGGAAAAAGGGCAATGTATAGAATTTGTCTGGAGGTGTGCTTACCGGGCTGTGCAGCACCCTTAAGGAACAAGTGGAAAGAGTCTTTACCTGCAGGAGCATTTCTCACTCCAAATTGGGATGAAATGTACAGGAGTCCTACTGTTGGACGTACAGGAGACCTAAATTGGAGACTGGTCCATCACGCCCTGGCCACACAGGTGTTAGTTCAGAAGTTTAACCCTGCTGTGTCTAATTTATGTCCTTTTTGTGGTAATGTTGAACATTTGTATCATGCGTTTATTGAGTGCAAGAGATTGTCATCTCTGTTTCTGTATCTGAGCCGAATCTTTTGTAAATTCAAAATTGTTTTTTCTGTTACAATCTTTGTTTATGGACTTGCATGTAATACTAGGAAAAACTCTGATTTTTCTTTTGAATTTTTTGCTTGGAATTGCTATGCTTGCAATTTATAAAACCAGAAAAGCCAGATTAGGTAGTGGAAAAAATGAAAATGCACTTTTTTGTTTCATCGGGATGGTGTCAGCACGTATAAAGCTCGAACATGCTTATCATGTAAACATGGGGAACCTTCTTGTGTTTGAAGAGTTATGGGGCATTGTGTTTGAAGAGTTATGGGGGGTGTTTTGTGCAAATGCATTGGAAATGAGGTTGTGATTTGTATGTGAAGTGGAGTTGGAATACTTTGGTTTTATACTTTTATAATAAAAGGACACAAAAGTCAAAAGTCTCTCTCTCTCTCTCTCTCTCTCTCTCTCTCTCTCCCTCTCTCTGTCTCTGTCTCTGTCTCTCTCTCTCTCTCTGTCTCTGTCTCTGTCTCTCTCTCTGTCTCTGTCTTTGTCTCTCTCTCTCTCTCTCTCTCTCTCTCTCTCTCTCTCTCTCTCTCTCTCTCTCTCTCTCTCTCTCTCTCTCTCTCTCACTTGAACCTATTTTTTTGCTGTACTACAGAGAGCTGGTTTTGGACAAAATTTTGTTTCCTATGTTAAGTTGTTGTATGAAAATGCATCCTGTCTGTTGAAGGTAAACAACAGCTTATGTTGCCCTTTTCCCTTTCAGCGAGGCATCCGTCAGGGCTGCCCGCTTTCAGGAATGCTATACAGTCTCTCGGTCGAACCTTTACTAGCTTTGCTCCGAAACTCAGTGGAAGGAGTCTCCTTAACAAAAAAACACAAAATGGTTACTTCAGCTTATGCGGATGACATTTGTGTTGCTGTTTCCAGCCAAAATGATGTGGGTGAGGTCTTTCGATGTCTGTCCCAGTTTGAGCTCGCCTCCACGGCAAAAGTAAATTGGAACAAAAGTGTTGCCTTATGGGTGGGCCCCAGTCCACCTTCCTCAGCTCTGCCTGTGTTACCAGGAGGAATGCAGTGGAACAAAGAGGGGTTTAAATATTTAGGGTTATTTCTCGGAGTCCAAGCATATGAACAAAAAAATTGGGAGGGTTTCTTGGAAAGAATTAAGCAGAAACTGGCTAGATGGAAACGGTTGCACCACCTTCTATCGCTTAAGGCAAGGGTGACAATAATAAATAACCTGGTGGTTCCTTTTATTTGGCATAAAGTTATCCCCCTCCAACCTCTGAGATACTTGGTCACAGGCATTCAGAGGGTTCTAACTCAGTTTTTCTGGGGAGGCCACCATTGGCTTGGACCAGACACGGTGTGCAGACCCCGAAATGCAGGTGGCCAAAGCTTGATACATGTTCCGAGTCGGATAATGGCTTTCCGCATGTGGACGATAAAGCGTTTATTGTATGGTGAGTGTGTCCCGTGGCGGCCTCTCACAAACGCTTGGCTGCAGGAAGCAGATGGGTTGAAGTATGACCGAGAGCTCTTCCTCATGGACCTGCAGCATGTCAACACGACTCTGCTCCCCGAGTTTCATCAGAGCCTTCTGAATGCCTGGCAAGTCCTTGGAATACAACGATTAGAGGTGTCCTACGATGCAAAAAAATATATGCATGAGCCATTGGTTCTGAATCCTTTATTCCCTGAAATTTCAACCTCCAGGTCATTTATGCATTGCTTCACCTGTAATGGAATAAACAGAGTGCGAGACCTGATGAAGCCTTCCCTAAATGGATGGTTATCCACCGGTTCTCTCACATCAAAAGTGGGGGTTCGGTCATCTAGAATGGTGGACAAAGTTTTGAGAGTTGTGATTAAAACTTTCAGGGAATTAAATATCGGGTGGACTGGGGCAGATGAAGTGGTGGACTCTCGTCTCTATTTCCCCGAGCTCCAAGTCACCTCAAAAAAACAACAGGGTGTCTTCTCAAAGTCAGATGGTTGCGGTGTATTCCATGTGATGGGAAAAAAAAGTTATTTATGGGATATGCCAAGAGGTGCTTATACCGGGTTTCACAAAACCTTTAAAAAATCGGTGGGATGAGATCATTCCGGCTAATTCGTTCCTATCTCCAGTGTGGAAAGAGATGTATAGGTCTCCAACCTTAGGTCGAACCGGAGACTTAAATTGGAGACTAGTTCATCAGGCCCTGGTCACCAAATACTTACTTAATAAGTTTGATCCTTCTGTACTGAATGTTTGTCCTTTTTGTGAAGAGGCTGAAAATGTGACCCATGCTTTTGTGAAATGTAAGAGATTGGTACCCCTTTTTTGTTTCCTCCAACAGCTCTTTTATAAATTTCAGTTTGTTTTTTCTGTTGCAATTTTTGTGTATGGCATTGGAAGGAGCACCAAGAGCAAGACAGCGGTCCCTTTCTTGAATTTTCTGTGCGGAATTGCTAAACTCGCAATATATAAAACTAGAAAGATCAAATTGAGTGGCAGAGATGAAAATGTGCTGTTTTGCTTTAAAGGAATAGTGTCGGCCCGGATAAGTTTCGGCAGTGTGAACGACGATTGTTTTACAGATGAGGTGTTGAGTTTGTTTTTGTAAATTATACTTACGCTCAATGTCCACATATACATGTATATACATTCTTTTTGCTTGTACAACTTTCTTTTTCTTGTAAAAATTTTGCGGTGTTCTTCCATGTGTGTTTTGATACTTTTATAATAAAAGCACATAAAAGTCAAAAAAAAAAAAAAGTCTCTCTCTCTCTCTCTCTCTGTCTCTCTCTCTCTCTCTCTCTCTGTCTCTCTCTCTCTCTCTCTCTCTCTCTCTCTCTCTCTCTCTCTCTCTCTCTCTCTCTCTCCCTCTCTCTCTCTCTTTCTGACCACCCACTGGAAAGAGCTTCTACCTGCAGGGGCTCCATCCTCTCCTACCTGGTTGTCGATGTACGCATTACCTGTGTCTAAACGTGCCGGTGATATACAGTGGAGGCTTGCACACTATTCTTTGCCTTCCAACGCGTTTCTTAAACGACTGAACCTCGTGATATCTGATGACTGCCCTTTTTGCCATCACTCCGAGGACACTTTCCATGCATATGTCGGATGCCAAAGGCTGGCTCCACTTTTTCAACTCCTGAAATATGTCTTCCAGAATTTCGGTTTTTGTTTTTCTTCTTATCTTTTTGTGTACTGCATGCCTGTGTCTAACGAGAATGTCGGTTCTCAAATCGTTACTTTTTTACTTGCCGAGGCGAAACTCGCGATATATATTACGCGGAAGAGTCGGGTCTCTGGGACAAGCTCACCGGAATGCAGTATTTTGTTAGCCTTTAAAGGCCTTGTGTCTGCCCGCCTTAAAATTGAATTTAATTTTTACCGAGAGACTTCTCGGCTTGATCACTTTGTTCAAAAATGGTGCAAAGCTGAAATCCTGTGTAAGGTGGAGGGAGATGAACTTTTTTTGCTGCTCTAATTATAATTAATGTCATGTTTTTCAATTCCTTGATTTAATTATTTTGTTGACTGCTATTGAATTACTTGGTTTGTTGTGCTTTTTTATACTTTTGTAATAAAAGACCTTAAAAGTCAAGTCTCTCTCTCTCTCTCTCTCTCTCTCTCTCTCTCTCTCTCTCTCTCTCTCTGTCTCTGTCTCTCTCTGTCTCTCTCTGTCTCTCTCTGTCTCTCTGTCTCAAGTGTTGAAGCTGCAGAAAATCATGTTTCGATGATCACTTCAAGATCCCGAAACATTTGAATAAAGAGGCGGAAAAACAAGAAGAGTAACGCAACAGTTTATGAGGTAACTGATAAGTGTTTTTAATTGTCTTTTTGACAACAATTAAATGGCCTGTAACCAAAATATTTTTTCATAGAATGAAGCCTCGGTTCATACAGTGATCATGGGAACCTCCCCCCTAACCCCTTTGTTCTTAATCTCCCTAAATATTTTCGGCTTATTGAATATATCCTTTCAACCGGATAAATCTGTGGATTTGTGGATTTCTAGTTGCAGCGATTGCTGCAAAAATATTTCCTCATACAGTTTACCAACTGTTTTCCAAGCACTCTGAGCCCTGCAACAATGGTGTATTTTAAACTTTCTTTTGACAAATTTGCATATGTGTAAATGATGAAATTTCTGCTTTTTTCCCCTTCATTTCCCATTGACACATCTGCCCCTTTCATTTATTTTTCCTTTTCTCTTGTTTGCATCCAATCATCCACTTTGCTGATATTTATACAGGATATGTTGGAGAGTACCTGGTTAGCAGCACAAATATATGGCTGTTCCTATTAATGTTTAGCAGCACAATGGAACGTTAGAGATATCTGAATAGCTCTCATTTGGTGAGCATTTCCCCATTTTATTCATCCATCAGCATTGGAGTGGTTGATATACTGTGATGTTCCATTGACATACATTTCGAATAGAATTGTTTACCTGTTGATTTTGTTTTCTTTGTTATCTGTTTTGGTATTACAAGGGAATACAATGAAGCTTAGGTGAAGGAAGAGGCTATTGGCTAATCACACATGTGCCATCTCTATCTCATACCGAAAATGCATTGAAGTGAGTCCACAGAATAATACAGATTTTTTTTTTTTTTTTTTCTCATATACTGAATCGAGGCTCGTGAAAGAGCTAACATTTACTTCACAAACAAATCAACCAGACAAACAAAACACACAAAAAGAGGGAGCAGAAAACAAGATGGGGAGAGAAGGGGAAGCACACAAACACAACATTTGAGAGCATGGAGATGTGTGGAAGCGGGAGGGCTTGGGGGGAGGAGGCGTGGGAAGGGGGGGGGGGGTGGAGGGAGAAGTATAAAACACAAGGACACCAAGGACTTCCAGGACAGAAGTTGGTATTTCAAAAAAGTGGAATTGGGGTGAAATTAGCGGGGGTAGAAAAGATCAAGGTTTTGGATGGGGGAAGAAGATAAGAGATGGTGGTGAACAGCAGTTTTAAAGACCCGGAGGGTGGAGTGGGATTGAAGAGAGTGAGGGAGTTTGTTCCAGAGGCGGGAGAAGAGAGGAATGAAGGAGTGAAGGTGAGCAGAGAGTCTTGATTTTGGCAGTTTGACCATAAGAGGGTTGCAGGCAGATCTTGTGCGACCTGTAGGAATATTTGCAGGACAGAGCCCAGAGAGAGCTGGGGGGGCAAGGCCAGAGAGGAGTCGGTAGAAGATGGAAAGACCACCAACCTGCCTGCGGTGAGTGAGTGAGAGGCCCTTGGAGTTAGCTTCATCGCGGGAGATTCCAATGATTCTGAATGCTTTGGTTTCAACAGCGTGAAGACGAGCTAGTTGTGAGGCAGGAGCACCAGCCCAGAGGGGAGAGCAGTATTCCATTGAGCTGCGGATGAAAGCCTTGTATGTGGTGAGGAGCTCAGGTGTGCCAAGGAAGGACTTCGCACGACGGAGGATGCCCAGTCGGCGACTGGCTTTGGAGGCCAGATTTGAAATGTGGTTTTCCCAGGAAAGATCATGGCAGATAGTGAGACCCAAAAGCTTGAGTGACAGAACTTCTTGGAGAGGATTATTCAGAAAGTGGATGGGAGGGTTGTCCAGTCGGTCTTTTCGGAGAGACATCGTAAGAGTGTGAGATTTGTCAGGATTGAAAGACATGTTCCACTTGTTTGCCCAGTCTGTGATTTTGTCCAGGTCTGCAGAGAGTGAGGAGGCAGCAGACTGCCGATCTGAGGGATGAAGAATGGAGTGACAGAGAGTAGAGTCATCAGCAAAGAGATACAGAGGATTTTCAAGAGAGTCAGAGAGATCATTGATGAAGACCAGAAAAAGCACAGGGCCCAGAACACTGCCTTGTGGAACTCCAGCCTGAACAGGAAGAGGAGATGAGAGAAACCCATTCAGGGCCACACGTTGACTACGACTAGAGAGGAAG
The DNA here is from genome assembly GCF_964187855.1 of Myxine glutinosa. NCBI lineage: Eukaryota > Metazoa > Chordata > Myxini > Myxiniformes > Myxinidae > Myxine > Myxine glutinosa. The sequence continues at coordinate 47,205,902 of NC_136269.1, read as the reverse complement.
TCCGCCAGCCATGCGTGGAGATTTCCATGGATACCAAAAGAGGAGAGTTTGGTGAGCAGAGCGGGGTGCCAGACCGTATCGAAGGCACGTGATATGTCAAGGGAGACTGCTCTAATTTCCTGTTTGGCATTGAGGACCTCCATCCATTGTTGAGAAAGCAGAAGCAGCATGTCCAGAGTAGAGTGTCCAGGTCTGAAACCAAATTGATGATCAGAGATCAAGCCATTGGAGAAGAGGAAAGATTTCATATCTGAAGCATTGATGGATTCCATGACTTTGCTGATAATTGGGAGAAGGCTGATTGGTCTGTAGTTGCTGGGATCTGTTTTTGCACCTTTTTTGTGCAAAGCGGTGATGTTGGCAGATTTCCAAGCAGATGGAAGATGACCTTGAGCAAAAGAGAGGGTGAAGAGAACAGAGAGAGGGAGTGAAAGAGCGGAAGAACAGGATTTTAGGACCCGTGGGCTGATGCCGTCAGGTCCAGTTGCAGAATCCGAGTCGAGGGTTGACAGAAACTTTTCCACCTTGTCAGGAGGAAAGGACACAGAGTCCAGGAGCAGCTGGGTACGACTGGGTACGGTGGGTACAGAGAGGGATGGGCTTGGGACTATGTACTCATGCTTTATGTACTATGTTTTACATAGTACTTTACGAGTACTTTATGTACTTTATGTACTCGACTTTACGACTTTACGAGTACTTTATGTACTCGACTATGTACTATGTTTGGGACTATGTACAGAGACCTATGTACTCGTGCTTTAATCCTGACACAACTTTTTATTATCATCCTCGTGTTTTATAGGCGTGGCATTGCATCAATGTGTCTATTGTCCTTTTCATGGAACATTTGGTTGGCTGATCCCGCTGCTGTTATTCACTTATGAATGTGAAATATCACACGATACCTTTCAAAATGAGTTCGCTAGTGTCTGCCATTACTGTGGACAAATTATAAATTCCTGTTTTTATTCCTCGTCTGTAAAACGGACTCCTCATATCTGGTGTCTCTTGCTCCAGTATTGCAGGAGAGCTGCCATTATCACCTCATGCTTTCTTCCATACTCACCCCTGGCTTCAGAGCCAAAGTCAATACATGGATGGAAGGGGTAAGGCTTCAAAGTCATTAATTACATGGAAGAGCAATAATGTTGCCCTGATGAGCCCACATAAGGGTAAAACTATGGGGTAGCTTTGCCTTCCATCTGCTCAGTGGCAACGTTTACATTTACAGTCGTGGCCAAAAATATTGGCACCCTTGCACTTTTTTCAAATAACTCACCATTTTCTCTAAAAATAAATTGAAATTGACAAAAGTATGTGGTCTCCACAATTCGTTATTTCACTGTTAATCAAAGAGAGGTGCAAAGCACACGTCCCTTTATATAAGGGATCGTTTCTCTGTATGCAGCTTTAACATGGGGACTGAAAATACGTTTCCCGGCTTCTACTGGACAAAATTGGCTGCAAATTTCAGAAGTAAATGCTTTGTACATCGAGGTAATATGTTCCAAATTTCAGCAACATCTGTTTCTGCATTCTTGAAGTTATTTAGAAAACCCTCGAAATCACGTTGGTGTCTGTCCATCTGTCCGTCCGCCCAAAATGTGTTGGCGCTCATATCTCGAGGGCCAATTTGATTCATACACCTGCATTAAGAAGTAAATGTACTTTATTTGCCAGATGTAGGGCGCCACTTTATATGAACTTTTCTAGAGCCTTAATTGGTTCCTCCAAGGAACACAAGGGTATTACAGCATGCACACGAGATTTTTTGAATGTCCCTTCTTTTTTATACTTTGCCAGTGGCACGTACCCTTACATAAAGGGGCTTTTTCTATGCCCCTGGCATTTTGCTCAAGATATTATAGAACCTTTGGTTTTGATTCAGAATTTAATATATCCTTTTAAATCAGAAAATAAAAAATAAATGGCATTGACAAAATTAATCGACACCCTAGACTTAATATTTGGTAGCACAGCCTTTGGACAAAATAGCTGCAGTCAAGCACTTCCTATAGCCATGAATGAGATTCCTACACCTCCCTATTGGCATTTTGGCCCACTCCTCTCTGGAAATTGCTACAGTTCTACCAGATTTGAAGGGTGCCTTCTCCCAACTGCTGTTTTCAGATGTCCCCACAGCTGTTCAATGGGATTTAGATCTGGACTCATTGCTGGCCACTTCAGAACAGTCCAGCGTTTTGTCTTGAACCATTCATGGGTGCATTTTGAAGTGTGTTTGGGGTGATTGTCCTGCTGCAAGACCCCTGACCTTCGACGGAGACCCAGCTTTCTGACACTGGGTTGAACATTGCGCTCCAAAATAACTTGGTCACCTCCTGATTTCATGATGCCATGCACACATTCAAGGCATCCAGTGCCAGAGGAAGCACAGCAACACCAAAATATCACTGAACCTCCTCAATGTTTGACTGTAGGAAAGGTGTTCTTTTCTTTGATGGCTTAATTTTGTTTTCTGTAAACATAGAGATGACGTGCTTTACCAAAAAGGCTCTAATTTGGTCTCATCTGTCCACAGGACATTCTCCCAAAAGGATTTTGGGTTGTCCAGGTGTGTTTTGGCAAACTCCAGTCGGGCATTCTTATGTCTCTCTCAGCAGTGGGGTCCTCTTGGGTCTCCTACCATATAACCCCCATTCATTGAGTTGGCAACGGATGGTGCGAGTTGAAACTGTCGTATCTTGTGTCTGAAGGCCAGCTTGAATCTGTTTAGCAGTTGATCGAGGTGCTTTCTCCACCATTCGATCAATCTTTCGCTGCAATCTTAGATCAAGTTTTCTCATGCGGCCATGTCCAGGGAGGTTCAATACAGTGCCATGGGCCTTAAACTTCCTGATAACATTGCGTACGGTGGCCACAGGAACATCCAGGTCTCTGGAGATGGACTTGTAGCACTGAGATGTCCATGCTTGGCTACAATCTTGTGTCTGACCTCCTCAGACAATTATCTGCTTTTCTTTCTTTTCTCCATGCTTATTGCAGTACACACAGTGACACAAAACAGTAGAATGACTCCTTTTATCCATTCAAACTGGTTGAATGAGTGATTTTTATATTGCATGCACCTGCAACTCTCCACAGAGACCCTCCTGATTTCACTCTGAGCCCTGCAAGAGTGACTCACCACAGGTGAGTTCAATTCCAAAGTAAAGGAGAATCACATGCTTGAAATCTAATTATTTCTAACAACTTCTAAAAGGTGCCAATAAAATTATATGGGCCATTTTAGGATTTCTGTGTGGAATCAGCTAAGATTTAGTAATTTTTTCAGCTTTTTTGTTTTGTTCCACTGCAAACAAAAGAAATACAGATGTGGATTCCAAAATATTTTTTAATTTCAACAATTTTCTGGAAGAAATTGTGCATTATTTGAAAAACGTGCAAGGGTGCCAATATTTTTGACCACGACTGTTATATATACAGTTCGACCCTGCTATTTGTGGTTCTGCTATTCACTGGTTCCGCGTATTCGTGGGTGATAAATTGCGACGTGCTTCTCTATGTCCCATCATTCACACTGTGAACAGCTTCGCAGGATATCCCATCATTCACACGGTGAACAGCTTTGTGGGATATCCCACCATTCACACGGTAAACTTTACTTCGTGGGATATCCCACCAGTAACATTGTGAACATTGCTTCGTGGAATATTCCACCAACTGCATAATATGTCATCCCTCGAATTACTATACAGAATGAAAATACTCCACCGCATCTATTAGTGCAATGAGTTGTCTCCCTTTTCCCCACTGGAACAATGCCCCGACGACATTCGTGGAATTTTCATCGACATTAGCGGGTTTTTCATCGACATTCACAGATTTTGCCTCGACATTCACAGATTTTGCCTCTTCATTCCGGATTTTTAAATGCCCAGAAATTATCCCCCCTTTTTACATTGAAACAATGCCCCCACATTCGCTGTTCCAACTTTTGCCAGGAACATATCCCCTGTGAATGTGTGGATCCAGGTGTATATACTAGCAGGGTACCCGTCACTGATAGGTACCAAGATGTCTCACCTGAAATGAGCAAATTGTAAAAATAAAGAGAGTGTATATTGGTAGAAATGTGAATTCAGAGCAAACATTTAGTGAGCAGATATATTGCAATGGGTGGAGCAATTCAACCCAGCAATAAAGAAATTGAATCGATTCGTCATTGTCATACATCCAACGTGTCCACAAGTTTAGTATGAACCAGTCTACAACCTTTTGAGGTATCATGACCTCTATATCGTTTTTGCTCTATCATGAGCTCTCTATCTTTTCTTTGAAGGCTTCATTTTGTTTTTCTGTAAACATAGAGATAACGTGCTTTTCCATAAAAGCTCTAATTAGGTCTCATCTGTCCACAGGACATTCTCCCAGAAGGATTTTGGCTTGTCCAGGTGTGTTTTGGAAAACTCCAGCCGGGCTTTCTTTTGTCTCTCTCTCAGCAGTGGGGTCCTCTTGTGTCTCCTACCATATAACCCCCTTTCCTTGAGTTGGCGACGGATGTTGTGAGATTAACCTGTCGTACCTTGTGTCTGAAGGTCAGCTTGAATCTGTTTGGTTGTTGATTGAGGTGCTTTCTCCACCATTTGATCAATCCTTCGCTGCAATCTTAAATCAAGTTTTCTCATGCGGCCATGTCCAGGGAGGTTCACTGCAGTGCCATGGGCCTTAAACTTCCTGATAACATTGCGTACGGTGGGCACAGGAACATCCAGGTCTCTGGAGATGGACTTGTAGCCTTGAGATGTCCATACTTGGCTACAATCTTGTGTCTGACCTCCTCAGACAATTCTCTGGTTTTCTTTCTTTTCTCCATGCTCATTGCGGTACACACAGTGACACAACACAGTAGAATGACTCCGTTTCTCCATTCAAACTGGTTGAATGAGTTATTTTTATATTGCATGCACCTGCAACTCACCATAGGTGAGTTCAATTCCAAAGTAAATGAGAATCACCTACTTGTAATCTAATTATTTCTAACAACTTGTAAAATGTGCCAATAAAATTGTACGGGCCATTTTTGGATTTCTGTGCGGAATAAGCTGAGACTTAGTAATTTTTCAGCTTTTTTTTGTTTTGTTCCACTGCAAACCAAAGAAATACATATGTGGATACCAAAATATATTTTAATTTCGACAATGTTCTGGAAGAAATTGTGCATTATTTGAAAAAAGTGCGAGGGTGCCAATATTTTTGACCACGACTGTACTATATACAGTCGGACCCTGCTATTTGTGGTTCCGCTATTCTCTGGTTCCGCGTATTCGCGGGTGATAAATTGCGACCTGCTTCTCTACGTCCCACCATTCACACTCTGAACAGCTTCGCAGGATATCCCATCATTCACACAGTGAACAGCTTTGTGGGATATCCCACCATTAACACTGTGTGCATTGCTTCGTGGAATATTCCACCAACTGCATAATATGTCATCCCTCGAATTGCTATACAGAATGAAAATACTCCACCGCATCTATTAGTGCAACGAGTTGTCTCCCTTTACCCCACTGGAACAATGCCCCGACGACATTCGTGGGATTTTCATCGATATTAGCATTAGCGGTATTTTCATCGACATTCATAGATTTTGCCTCGACATTCGTGGATTTTGCCTCATCATTCTGTATTTTGAAATGCCCAGAAATTATCCCCACTTTTTACATTGAAACAATGCCCCCACATTCACTGTTCCAACTTTTGCCAGGAACATATCCCCCATGAATGTGGGGATCCGAGTGTATATACTAGCAGGGTACCCGTCACTGATAGGTACCAAGATGTCTCGCATTAAATGAGCAAATTGTAAAAAAAAAAAGAAGAGTATGTTGGTGGAAATGTGAATTCAGAGCAAACATTTAGTGAGCAGATGTATTTCAATGGGTGGAGCAATTCCACCCAGCAATAAAGAAATTGAATCGATTTGTCATTGTCATACATATCCAACGTGTCCAAGTTTAGTACGAATCAGTCTACAACTTTTTGAGGTATCATGAGCTCCATATCGTTTTTTGTCCTCTCTTTCAATGGTGAATAATGACTTTAAAATTTCTCGTATCTGGATGCGGATCTTCACCAAAATTTAATCAATTTGTTCTTGTCACACACTCAAGCTGTCCTCCAAATTTCATCTAAATCCATCCACAAGCTTTTGAGATATCTTGCACACAGACAAATAGACAGGGGTGAAAACAAAACCTCCATCCACCTTTGGTGGGCATAGGTAATGAATATTGAAGATATATTGTGTGGTAAGTAGTTTAGCTTAAATATTCAATGCTATGTAGGCCAGAATAAAAACAGTCATGTATCTGTTCTTTTTGTTTAAACTCAGCCAAACCGATCACTTGGGACAGGGCTCAATGTTAACTTAAATCAAATGCAGGGAAAATTCATTTGTCTGAACCAAATTTTCGCTTGCTAGAACTGTGTTTTTCCCCACTTAATAAAAACTCAATTTTACAAACTACTTTGCTTTCACACACAGTAAGCAGGCTAAGTTTTATTTTTCATAAAAGTATTCCCATTCACTGCAAATTAATTTGAGTTGGCATCGACTGATTCACAAGTAACAAGTCCAGGTACTTGTAAGTGTATTTTCCTTAGTTCCATTTGTCAAACGTCTTTGCTGTCCCCTCACTCAGCAGCGATTTAATCCTGGGGCAGGGTGCCTCTCAGTCCACATTCTCACTCTCTCCCAGAAATTGAATCCTGGGCAGCGTGCTTGGCTCTCTCCCAAGTCTTCGACCAATGCTCCGACCACTAGGGTATTCTCCCATATCTGGCACTTCAATCGAGATAAACATCAGCTTTGACATCGTCTCCACAGACAGGCTATTCCTCCAAACATTCTTGATCTGCTTCATAGCAGAGAAAACACAGTCACAACTAGCGGTGCAGAGGAACAAAATAAGGATCAGCTCAACCACTAGTAGGAGCTTCGGGTACATTGTCTTCCCTCTCCATGGCTTTTTGTGGTGGAGGCAGACACTTAATGGTGACCTTGAGCTCAGATCACTGTATCTACCTGACTGGGTGTCTGTCACAGCTGTTCTTGTGATTGATAGCAAAGGGTCACTCTCTACATCCGACATCTACTTGATACATACTTCCAGGTATGTAGCTGGCAGTACATCTTCAGACTCTAATCCATACCTTGCAGTACATCTCTTCTCCTGGCTCTTATCCATGAAGATTCCTTCAGCCAAACTCCAAGGGAATTAAAACTCTCAATCTCTTGCTTTTTCATAACTTAGCTTCTGTTTTTTTTGTATGTGGCTATGCCATATCTTCTTCAGTTTTTCTTTAAGTTGATGACTCATCCCAAAAGAAAGCAATTTTGTGTTATTCGTTGAAGAAAATTAGATCACTCCTTTTTCTGAGACTCAAATATATTGTCGCGTTCACCGGGGGATTAAGAGCCCCCAAGGTGATGGGGTGGCCAATCGAGCTTTAACTCCGAGGCGTTCACTCAAACAATGGCGGCTCTTATTTACACACGCGGGAGCGGAGGTTAGTGAAGCTCTTACCTGCATGGATTCCACTGGAGCGTCCTCGAACCACCACAATTAAACAAGGCCGACACAGAATTAAAATTCAACAATTAACGGGTTTAATAAAAGAAATGCCAGAGAACAGAAATGCACGATAAAACTCTAATTCCTAATCGGGGCGCCCCCATACAGACTCGTAAAACAGCACAAGGGGATAAATAAATGAAAAAGAAATGTGTTTGTGTGTACTCAGCTTTGAGCGACCCTAAACCTCTGTCGGCCCTCGAACGGGTACCCGAGTCCGTTCGCGGGAAAACACACACCTTGGCGCGAAGTCTGTTCACTGCCAACTGCCGAGCGCGAAGCGAGCAGGCCCTCATTCCATCCTCGTCCCACGCTCCACAAAGCACCGAAGCCTCTCAAGCGCACACAGCTGTCACAAAGCCAGCACCAACGAATCAGGGAAAGGATGTGTCCGCTCCTCCACGCAGCCAGGAACAGAGCGAGCGTGCGAATGCCACCACCAAGAGCGAGCACGAACTGCGACCGCACGCAACGAGAACCCAGTGCCAGAGAGACAAAATGGCGGTCCCTTCGCCTTTTTGTTCCCCGGTCTCAAACATCATCTGATGACGTACGTGCGCGCTCCAATGAAAGAGTCCATCTTGCCTTGACCAATCATCACCTCTCGGGGCGGAACCCCACCACCCTGCCTACTTGGTGTTGCGATGACTCGGCTGGTGACGCCAGCGGCAGTTTTCAATGTCTGAATCCAGTGGCTTTATTTAATGTTTATAATTACGTGCCGATCGCTTGGCTGGTAGTGTGTGTAGTGTAGTGTAATTAGGAACAAGAGAAAAATCACAGAGGCACTTACATGCAGGGGATTTACCCTTCAACCCAACCTACATATAGCACAAGAGCCACCCTCCATATAGCCACACGTCACACTTACTCCAAACATCCAGCCCTACTTAATTACAGGAAGTGGCTACACGACATCCGGAGCATGGTAATCTACACAATCCTACGTGGATTAAGGTATTTCATTGCATACTCCCCCCCCCTCCCCACCCCCACAAACATAACAATATGTTATGCCATGAGAAACAAACTTTTCAGGTTAATTAGCATAAAATAATCTTATCTCGCAATACCATTGGTTGTTTGGATTCATGAATTTCCAGTGTCATTGAATCAACCCCCCAGAATATCACAACATTACTGGTCGCTGAATTCTCAGTTTTCAGAAAACGCTTCATTTGCGTTCTCGTGGTTCATGTTGAGAGCTCTATTTACAACTATCATTTGAGTTATCTTAGAAATTTGAATGCCTTTAGTGGGCTAGTTTGGCAGTGGAGTATGGGTGGGGGAGCGAAGGTGGGGGGGAGTAGGAGTAAGAAGGGTGTCTTGCCCGATATTGACTTTTTCTTGTGGGCTGTAACAAAACCATTAATGTTGAACTCTGCTGGGATATCCTAATACTTGTAATATCTTGACTCTTTAGAGTAAACTTCCATTTAACCAGCTCTGCAAACCCAGCGACCCACCAATGAGATGCAGCAGACAAGAGAGAGAGAGACAGAGACAGCCAACGCTGGCCAAAGAGGCTAGAGGGACCGGACGCACCACCGCCAGACACATCTCTTCCCACCCAAAAGCTCTGCCATCTAGCTCCCCACTTGAACCAACAACACCAACCACATGCAGGCATCATGTGGGGATTACGTTTTCCTTTCATTGTCTTGTGTTCCCACCCTGTTTAAACCCTTGTGGTGTGAATGCCTTAAGATAAGGCAAAAGCCATCTTTATTTCTTGTGCAAGTGGGATTTACAGTGCATTCAGAAAGTATTCAGACTCCTTCACTTTTTTCACATTTTGTTATGTTGCAGCCTTATGCTGAAATCGTTTAAATTCATTTTTTCCCTCATCAATCTACACTCAATACCCCATAATGACAAAGAGAAAACAGGATTTTAGAAAGTTTTGCAAATTTATTAAAAAGAAAAAACCGAAATATCACATTGACATAAGTATTCATACCCTTTGCTATGACACTTGAAATTTAGCTCAGGTGCCTCCCATTTCTCTTGATCATCTTTGAGATGTTTCTACACCTTGATTGGAGTCCAACTGTGGTAAATCCAATTGATTGGACATGATTTGGAAAGGCACACACCTGTCTATATAAGGTCTCTCAGCTGACAATGCATATCAGAGCAAAAACCAAGCCGTGAGGTCGAACGAACTGCCTGCAGAGCTCAGAGACAGGATTGTGTCGAGGCACAGATCTGGGGAAGCCAACAAAAAAAGTTCTGCTGCATTGAAGGTTCCCAAGAGCACAGTGACCTCCATAATTCTTAAATGGAAGAAGTTTGGAACAACCAGGACTCTTCCTAGAGCTGGTTGCTCCGCCAAACTGAGCAATCAGGGGAGAATGGCCTTGGTAAGCTAGGTGACCAACAACACGATGGTCACTCTGGCTGAGCTCCAGAGATCCTGTGTGGAGATTTGAAAAATTTCCAGAAGGACAACGATAACTGCAACACTCCACAGATCTGGGCTTTATGGCATAGTGGCCAGACGGAAGCCTCTCCTCAGTGAAAGACACATGAAAGCCCGCTTGGAGTTTGCAAAAAAGCACCTAAAGGACTCTCAGACTGTGAGAAACAAGATTCTGTGGTCTGATGAAACCAAGAGTGAACTGTTTGGCTTCCGTCTGTCTACTCTGCCATAAAGCCCAGATCGGTGGAGTGTTGCAGTGATGGTTGTCCTTCTGGAAGTTTCTCCCATCTCCACACAGGATCTCTGGAGCTCAGCCAGAGTGACTATCGGGTTCTTGGTCACCTCTCTTACCAAGGCCCTCTCCCCCGATTGCTCAGTTTGGCCGGGCGGCCAGCTCTAGGAAGAGTCCTGGTTGTTCCAAACTTCTTCCATTTAAGAATTATGGAGGTCACTGTGCTCTTGGGAACCTTCAATGCAGCAGAATTTTTTTTGTAGGCTTCCCCAGATCTGTGCCTCGACCCAATCCTGTCTCTGAGCTCTGCAGGCAGTTCCTTCGACCCCATGGCTTGGTTTTTGGTCTGATATGCATTGTCAGCTGTGAGACCTTATATAGACATGTGTGTGCCTTTCCAAATCATGTCCAATCAATTGAATTTACCACAGGTGGACTCCAATCAAGGTGTAGAAACATCTCAAAGATGATCAAGAGAAATGGGAGGCACGTGAGCTAAATTTCAAGTGTCATAGCAAAGGGTATGAATACTTATGTCAATGTGATATTTCCGTTTTTCCTTTTTAATAAATTTTCAAAACTTTCTAAAATCCTGTTTTCTCTTTGTCATTATGGGGTATTGAGTGTAGATTGATGAGGGAAAGAATGAATTTAAACGATTTCAGCATACGGCTGCAACATAACAAGATGTGAAAAAAGTGAAGGGGTCTGAATACTTTTGAATGCACTGTATATCGTGTAATCTATATAATAATACCGTAAGGACTCGACTTTGTTATCCCTTTTACGCTGCACACAGTGACCCGATGCCCACGGCACTAATGCATTTACGATCTACGAACCGCGCTCTTTGTTTATCACGTACAGCCACACTCGAAAAATCTGAATTAGTCGACTTTTGGGGCCAAAAAGCATACGATTAACGGCCGATACGACGCCATCTTACGACGCCATCGTATTGGCGTCTGCTGGGCGAAGGTGATGCGAGCCGTCCGCTGATTGGACAGTCGAGTGGTGTGAACATTGCTGGTGTGAACCAAATGGTCTTTTTATTACCTTGAACATTTTAAATTAGGATATATAAGGAAACGTCTTTATCGTCATTTTAATAAAGTTAAATGGAGTGACGTTGTGATACTCGGGGTGCGTTGCATAAATCCTCGTAACTCAGAGAGGTGTAGCAGGTGGCGAGACGTAACACTCCCAGAATGGCGCTATGCCGATTCCTATTACGAATCCATTCATTTTTCAAAAGTATATCGTAGCGTTGTCATTTAAGTAGATTGCAATAAATACGTTGTTCATAGACGCACTCTTCATTCTCATCTTTCTTCCTAACTCTTACTCGGACAAGGAAAGCCCCTATGCCATCCATAATGGTACACTCTATCCATACACCACATCCTCCCTTCCGTGGATGTTCCATGGGTTTCGGCTAGTGAATAATAATTGTGATACGTGTGCCTTCTCCGACTGTTCTCCCTGCCCCTCATTACCTTGTTTATGAAACCTGTTGAACATCATTGGAGTGTCAACCTGGTGCATGGTTCACAATTTGGGATTATAACTGTGGCACGAGTTAAAATTGTGGCCGTTGGGAATTTGGTGTGAAACCCTCATCAGGAGGTTGTAAAATTGCGGTACATTTCCCCGGGATTTGCTCACCCCCAAATGCTAATTAAACGAGGAAATTATTGTTGGTAGCAGATATCTTTGGAGGTTCTGTACGTCAGAAACCGAAGCAAAGATCTGTTCGGTTTTCCCGACAGACAACATATACCGTCTCTGAGGACAATTTCTTGCTAAATCGGTGACCGTTCGAGCTACCCCACAGTCTACCGTGACAATATCAAAATTTCTCCTAACAATCCCATAAGTGATGATTGCACTGGATGTCATTTAACAGTGACTGTCGACTATGGCTTTGTTACATGTGGTTTTACACTGTGTCGTGTCTAGCTTTGTTACTTGTGGTATTTATTAAACATTTAATTCAATGTGCATGATTTCATAATAAATATACCCATTGGTTTCCATAAACTTGGAAAAAAACAAAAAAAACATGATACATGCCCTTTAAACGTTTCCACCTAAATTTCCACTCTGTGCGTATCTGTCTTTATCAAATGAAGCAAAATAGTAGTTTGCTAGTTCACTCGGCAGAACATTTGATTTCATAGCTACAAGTCGTTAATTCACTTACGCAATAGCCTTTGTGTACTATACCATGCACAGAGGGTCATTAACCAGTGTGGCAGCTACATTCAAATGTAAGGTGTGCACAGAGGGAGCTGCAGATGGAGGAAATGTTGAGTTGGATCTTGGAGACGGCGTGAAGCTGGAAGATGTGAAAACATTTTGCTACCTCGGAGACATGCTGAATGGAGAAGGTGGATCAGACTCGGCAACGGTTGCTAGAGTGAGATGTGCATGGAAGAAGTTTCGGGAATTGAGTGGCGTACTGATGATGAGGGGAGTGTCGTTGAAGCTGAAGGGAAAGGTGTATGCTGCATGTATGAGAAGTGTTATGATTTATGGGAGCGAGACATGGGTAATGAACATAGAGCAGCAACGAAGGTTGGAAAGGGTGGAAATGCGAATGGTTCGACGGATGTGCGGAGTATCGTTGAGAGAGAGGAAGACAAATGATGAATTGCGAAAGATGATGGGAATAGAGCCTGTGATTGATGCTGTGAAGAGGAACAGGTTGAGATGGTTTGGTCATGTGTTGAGGAAGGATGAAAGTGACTGGTTGAGAAGAGTGATGGAAATGAATGTAGAAGGAAGTAGAAGACGGGGAAGGCCGAGAAAGACTTGGCTAAAGATGGTGGAAGAAGAAATGCGGGCAAGGGGGTTAACAAGGAGAGATGCAGAAAATAGGGCAAAATGGAGAAGATTGTCATGGGGACCGCAAGGCTAACCCCTGCTCTAGCAGGGAAAATGGCCTTTAAAATGCATGTTGTTGTTGTTGTTGTTGCGTATCTGTCTTTATCAAATGAAGCAAAATAGTAGTTTGCTAGTTCACTCGGCAGAACATTTGATTTCATCGCTACAAGTCGTTAATTCACTTACGCAATAGCCTTTGTGTACTACACCATGCACTGTGACAACATAACTAGCTGATTTGCCATTTTGGAAGACGATATTTACCATTGGAAAATATGGATAGCTGTTGCAACTTGAGGCATCACAAAGCAAAGCCAAAATATCTACTGCAGATACCACTTTTATTTCCATGACCTTATTTTGCATTCTCACCTCATATGTCCAAAGCGTCTTGTTGATTGAGTGTGCAAAGATTTGTTCATAACATGACCCTCATTGTTGTTGGTTTCATTCTCATGGTGGCTTAGTGAGGGGTTTCATTCCTCTGAGTATATTGTAATGAAGTGGCAAATCTGCCCATGGTTGCTTTTAATCACGGAAACGTTTGTATCTTTTCATAAGCACCGTATGTATCCAAATGTATGGTAGGCAAACATGGTGTTATCATTTTTCGCCTTGTACATTTGTTACCATAAGGATGACGTTGGTGCACTGTATATTTAGCTCAATGTGGCGAACATTTTATTAGGGCATGTATATTTCAAACGGCGAGCATATCGAGTAGTGTATGGATATTTTGCCCAGTGAGCAAATGAAGAGGTGTTTGTGTGGATTGTGTGCCCAGCATGAGTGATATGCATGTATTGTGTGTGTGGCAAGTGTATGAAATGTTATTTGTGCATTTTATATGCCAACATTTGGAGTGGTGTGCTTGTATATTTCACATGGCAAACATTTTGGTCAGTTTATTTGTATTCATGATTGTGTGTGTGTAACAGGTGAGCCTTTATCTCTTCCCATAACTTGGTCAGGCATAGTTAGTCGCATTATTTTTATGATCTCTTCCATACTCCCAGCAAGTTTTGTGTTAACATGTTCTGTGTTAATATAAGCAAATTCCAAGTGTCCTTCATGAATTTATTCGATAATGCTTACAATGACCTGTGCTGTATATTTGTTTGTATGTTTCATTTCACTGTCGCATAAACTGGTGGCAAGAGCAGATAAATTGTGTAAGTATGCTCCTTGGGGGTAGCATGTGGTCTTGTTTATTTGCACTCTTTTCCTACTTTGTATTGCTTGGTGTGCGTCATGCAGCAATAACGGTGTTTACTCCCCTGTGCTCAGCCTGGTGTTGGCTTAGCGGTTAGGGTGCTGGCTTGGGATCCTAGGATCCTGGGTTCGAATCCCGGTCGATCACTGAATTAACGCCAGGGGGGTTGACTCAGCCTGTCATCCTTCTGAGGTCGGCAAATTCAGTACCAGTTCACTGGTAATTCCCTGTGTGTCGCAAGAGGCGACTAACAGGGTTGGCGGCAGGAAGGGCATCCAACCATAAAACATTGCTTCAAAAAGGGGACCACGGTGCCTGAAAAAGACCAACCCCCTGCTCTGCGGGGGAAAATGGCCTCTAAAGGTGGTTCTACTACTCTGTGCTCACCAAGTGAAAAGCAGGGTTAGGCGATCGGTTGTGTACATGTGGTGTACGTGTCTACATTATTGATATTCATTTTCTCAACAACGAAATTTTACTAAAGGAACGCCTCTTTATTCATAATTATGACGTATAATTTTTTTAATTCATAATTATGACCTCAAAGGTCATGTGGTATGGACGCCATATTGGAAAAACGTTCCACCTCTATATCTCTAAAACCGCTGAATGGAAAAAAAATGAAACATGGCTCGTTGTCAAGTACTCCCCATGGGGAATAAGATATGCATAATGATGATGTCATTGGTGCCTTCATTATAACGTCATAATTCGACAAGTACACACCTGATCTGATCGGTATGAAAAAATATATATCTCTGCAACTATTAGTGCGATGGACCCAAAATTTTGACCATGGGAGCTCCTCCTCCTGTAGAATTTTCAAATGATAATTATGATGTCATAGGTCATGTGGCACAGACGCCATCTTGGAAAAATCGATAAACCTTGCACCTCCATATCTCCGAAACCGCTTCATGGAAGAAATTGAAACATGGCTCATTGTAAAGAACACTGCATGGGCAAAAAGTGTTAACAATGACATCATTGGTGCCTTAAATATGACATCATAATTCAAACAGGGACAATACTTAGTCTGATCAGTTTGAAATTTCTTGAGCGTGACCTATACAACAATTATATTAGAGAACTAGTTGGCTCAGCTCGCTGTGCTCGCCTCACCACTCATCGCCGCAGAGGCACGGGCTTGTTCAAATTGAGGATAATGATGTGACTCAACTTAAGTTGTTGTGTTGTCATGATTTACACCAATCGTAATACAAACATTTATTTTGTACAAATGTATTTTTTATATTGATTATATTATTTATTTGTAATTTATTTGTAATAAAAAACGTCCATGTGGTGTAAAGCTCTAACGTCTAAATGGTCAAGGGTCGAAGCTGTCTAATCGGTCTGAAAGGTGTAAGGGGTCTAAATGGTTTTAAGGTCTAAGGAGTCGAAAGGGACTTTAGGGGTGTAAGGGCTTAGAGTCTAAAAGGTTGAAAGGTTGAAGGGATCTATCTCAAGGTGTCTAAAGTATTGAAAGGATCTTAAGGATCTTGAGGGTCTTCAGGATCTTGGGGTTTAATGGGTCTAACGGGTTTTATGTGTCTTACAGGTCTTCAGGGTCTTTTGGGACTTTTGAGTCTTCTGGGTCTTTAAGGGTCTTCCGTGTATTTTGGGACTTTTGGGTATTTTGTATCTTTTGCGTCTTTGGGGTATTTTGGGTCTTCATGGTCTTTTGGGTCTTTATGGGACTTCAGGATATTTTGGGTATTTTGGGTCTTCTGGGTCTTTTTGGGTCTTCAGTGTATTTTGGGTCTTTTCTGTCTTTTATTTCTTGGTCTTAAGGGTCTTGGGGGAGTTAAAGGGTCTTCAAAGGTCGAAGGGATTTCAGCAGTCTAAAGGGTTGAAATGTATATTCCAACAATCAGTAATTAATAGACAGGGAGCAACCGGCGTTCAAACAGTGCGGTATTAATAAACATATAATGAGAGCTTGACGGCTTCCCACACGGCTGAATGATGGACGGCTTCACGGACCAGACCGTGTTTTTTGGTTTTATATATATATATATATAAATTTATGATGTCATCGCTCACGTGGTCTGGCAGCCATATTGGATCAAAAAAAAAAAAACCTATAAAAAACTGAAGAGGTGGCTTGCACCAAGTTTACTGCGCAGGGTAAGAATTCCATGAATACGATCTAGTTTTTTGGGGTTTCCAGCACAGGGATTTGTATATTGACTCATCTCTTCCTGTAATTTGATTGGTGTATGTACAGTGCTCCTCCATAAGTATTGGAACAGTGAAGTCAAATTTGTTGTCATTGCTTTATCTATAACCCTATTTGTGAACGTCTGTTTGTTCAGTTGTGCCTCATGCACAGCCTAAGGAAGTGACTTAGAGAGTGAAGAGTGGTTCCATGGAGGGTAGCTTTTTACGACAAGAAACATCGGCGCATCACATTTAGACTAGGGGTGTGCCCAAGGGGCGTGGCTTCCTCTGACTATTAAATCCCACGACACACACGTGACTGACTTTATTTTCTGGGCAACGCCGTGTAAATCTGCTCGTACTCAATAAATTTGGATATTAAATCAAAAGATGAATATGTGGAAAGATTTTATTTATTGGTATTTCTATCTATATAATATTCTACTAAGGTGATAATCTCCTGATTTAATGATGCCATGCACACATTCAAGGCACCCAGTGCCAGAGGCAGCACAGCAACCCCAAAACATCACTGAACTACCTCCATGTTTGACTGTAGGGAAGGTGTTCTTTGGCTTCATTTTGTTTTCTGTAAACATGTAGATGTTCTTCACCAAAAAGCTCAAATTTAGTCTCATCTGTCCACAGGACATTCTCCCAGAAGGATTTTGGCTTGTTCAGGTGTGTTTTGGCAAACTCCAGTCAGGCTTTCTTATGTCTCACTGTCAGCAGTGGGGTCCTCCTGGGTCTCCTACCAAAGAACTCCCTTTCATTGAGTGAGTTCGCGACGGATGGTGCGAGTTGAAACTGTCGTACCTTATGTCTGAAGGTCAGCTTGAATATGTTTGGCAGTTGATCGAGGTGCTTTCTCCACCTTTCGATCAATCCTTCGCTGCAATCTTCGATCAAGTTTTCTCTTGTGGCCACGTCCAGGGAGGTTTGGTTAAAGTGCCATGGGCCTTAAACTTCCTGATAACATTGCATACGGTGGACACAGGATCATCAAGGTCTCTGGAGATGGACTTGTAGCCTTGAGATTGTCCATGCTTAGCTACAATCTTGTGTCTGACCTCATCAGACAATTCTCTGGTTTTCTTTCTTTTCTCCATGCTCATTGCGGTACACACAGCGACACAAAACAGCAGAATGAATCCTTTTCTCTATTCAAACTGGTTGAATGAGTGATTTTTATATTGCAGCATCTGCAACTCACCACAGGTGAGTTCAATTCCAAAGTAAAGCAGAACCACCTTCCCTGAAATCTAATTATTTCTAACAACTTCAAAACGGTGCCAATAATTTGTATATGTGTATCTGTATGTGTGTGCGTGTATATATACATATATATATGTGTGTGTGTGTGTGTGTGTGTGTATGTGTGTGTGTGTGTGTGTGTGTGTGTGTGTGTGTATAGATATTGTTGCGGTTTTGGTAAACCATTAAGAAGTAATGGCAACCACCATACAGGTCCTTTAGAATAGTTATTTCATAGCAGACCATTATCTTAGCCCCTTCCCCTTATTTCGGGTTAGTATGTCTTTATGTGTTGGGAAAAGGAAAGACAGGTCCTCCACTCATAAGGGATATTTACCAGGCAATGCTCCAGGCTCGAAGGCACACCATGGTGTCCAGGCTCAGAAACCCACAAATCAGGACCTGAGTCATTTTGGGGGAGCTTGTGGGGCGGAGTAACTGGCTCCACCAATAGGGAGCTAGGACACCTTCAAGATCCCCCCACCATTCTCGGCGAGGGTGAACAAAGGGAGATTGAACACGTTTTAGCACTCTCTTGGTTTTTGGACATTGTTGACCTAAAACATGCCTCTATTGTCTCTCTGCCGGGTTCACTCACCTTCTGCACATGTGCATCCGTTCTAGGCCAGACTCTCTCACAGGCCTCTACACGTGTGATTAGACTCTCTTGGTTGCTGGACTTTGTTCCCTCTGCATGTGTGCATGTTTTTCACACACTGGCCTGGGACATTGTTGATCTTGCCACTGAGCACGTGTGCTCCACTCTTGGCCTTGGTCACTGCCGTGCTGACGATCGACCTTCACCTGCCTGTCCGTGTTGGGATCGCTATTACCTGTTCGTGCTGCTCGGTGGTGACACCGGGATGGGGGCATCGCGAGGAGAGGCATCCGCAGCATCGTAGCCTTTGTGTTATCAGGTTTCCAACGTTCGTTCGTTCCCCTCCCCCTACCCTGTGAATGTGTGCTGGGCGCCCATGCAGTGTTTATTCCTTAACTTAAAAGGGAATTTTTATCCTCAAGGGTTGTTTATTCAACAGCACTTAAGGAAATCCTTAGCTATGGAATTACAGCGTATCTTAAGGGAAATCTTTCCTTATAGTTAAGGGGTTTTATTCAACCGGGCCAAAGCTTTTTCTCTCCAAGGCTGTAATCTTGTAGTTCTCTCCAAGGCTGTAATCTTGTAGGTACTGTACTCTCTGCTAGCTTCTGAATATGGCAACGGTAAGTTGTCCAGGTTTTGCAGCCATAGTTTTCACATGCGATGTCTTCATCGTCACTGCAGTATCAGATGGCAAGACATGGTTCCAGACACTGAAGTACCCTCTCAGACTGAAATGTCTGGGATTGAGTGCTTCATCATGATGCAGGCTCAGCTGAGATGGTCGGGTCATGTTTGGATCCCTGAACATCGCATTCCTCAGATAGCTTTCTTTGGTCAGCTCAAAGAAGGAAAAAGGCACCGAGGAGCCTCCTGTAAGTGCTTCAAAGACTCTCTCAAGATGAGTCTGAAGGGCTGTCATATCGACCCTAAGCCGTTTGAGATTATAGCCTGTGACAGGCAGTTGTGGCAACAAGTTTGCAGGTCCGGCGCTCAGAGCTTTGAATCTGAGGAAAGCAACAGGCTGCTTCTGGAGAGGACAAGGCGCAAGGATGGAGTGCCAACAGCATGGACAGTGAATCATAACTGTCCATACTGCAAAGACCATGCGCATCCCCTGCTGGCTTGCTGGCACACATGTATTCGCTTCAAGCACTGATTTAACTTTCATTTCCTATCAAAATGTTCCATTATTTGTGTAGCCAGGGATTGTCGTCACCTTGTGATGGACATACCATTATTATATTTAACACAATCATATGCCATTAGGGGGAAATTCTATGCTGAAATTTATTTTGTGCAGTTTTACCTCTTTCGTGCTCACATTCACTTTTATGTGAACCCAACACACTTCCTGGTGTTGGCATCCGTTTAGTTTTACCTTCATTTGAGGAGGTGAAAAGAGACGATAATCGAGGCCCAGTGAGACGTGTGGCTTGCTTATTGGGTATCCTTACAGCCGCAGCTCACGGAGTGGGAATGTCCATTATTACCTCGTTGTGCGCATGTGCAGTCTGTTCAACAGTCCATATTTACCTGCCAGACCTAAGTAATCAATGCTGCTAATGTTATAGTGGCAAAAGACACTTATTGTAACAGAATCTTTGCTTTGTCTTCACCTTTTTCTGTTGGCATTGTGAGAAAGAAAAAAAAGAAAGTTGAACTTCCCTCATGAGATGGTTGCTGTCGAGGTTTTCGGGTGTGCATGCATCGTTTTATTTTTAATTTCTCGTATTTTTTTACGTCATTTTATTGCTTTAAAAAAAAAAAATGCAGAGATCGAAGCTCATGGAAGACCTGAGTTTTCGTGTATACTTCCCACTAATGATCAAAATCACTTATGGTTTCATGAAAGAAGTCTTGCACAACAATATTGATTCTGATGCAAAATGAAACAATTGTATGCAAATCCCTGAAACGGTGGTAAACTGGTACTGTACTGTGAAAATATGCTGAACATCTACTGTGTGAATTTGGCATATACGTGTGCTATGTTATTTATTATATTACAAATACAGAACTCTTCTTTTTTGTTAGCATGTTTTATATCATCTCTGAACACCTGATGCCTGAAATTAGTCTTACTATCATTTGGCATTTTCTACAATGTAAAACCTCATAACTGTCTTCATTGACCTAACATTTTGTTGTGATTTATTTCAGTGTGTACACTACATTCTTTATCCTAAAAGATTTTAGGTCTCCGTGAAAACAGTATCATGTATGTCTTTATATTCGTGCTGTCTGTCGGCACTATGGTTGAAATATTCGTGTGTATTCTGCCATATTTTCGTTGGATACAGCAGACTTGAGCTATTAAATTGAGTGTCAAGGAATTTAGAAATCAGCCAGAAACTGGCACACAGTACAGTGCCTATGCTTTTTTGAAATGTAGTATAGGATCTTCAACTTTTACTAATAACTGCAGGTGGTAGGAACAGCTGGCTTGATGTTCCCTCCAAGGATGACATACTCATTGGGGCAACTCCTGCCTGCAAGTACCAGAATGACTGACACTTTATAGTCAGGTTTTGTTCCTTCAGGAATCGAGCCCAAATCTGACAGCTCAGAAGTGAATACAAGAGTTCACCTTCCAGTCCTGCATTTCCACAATATTTTGATCGGTTTACTATTCTTGCTTTTGTTTGGTTATTTTTGTGGAAAATCTTTTTATATTTGGAAGTGAGGGTGGTATGAGGTTCTTTTTAGTATGGAGATTATCTTTTAAATTATTCAAGAAAGGCTTCATTCTGTCCATGCATTAAGGAGCTGTTGAATCTGCTTTTTTCAAATTAGAGCTTTATTGCAGCTATGCACACAGACAAAAAGGGAAAAGGAAAAATTTACCTAGATGGACAAGCACTCAGCCAGACTATAAATCTCCAGCCAGGCACGGTCCGATTCATTTTCCCAAGAAATGATTTCCCCAGCACTCGGCGGCGTGAAAAACGCTGAACAGCGAAGTGGAACCAGCCCATCCCCTGCGCTATGCATCTTAATGCTTTTTTCCTCAGAATTGTATTAAAATGACTGATGGCCTCTGTGACATGATAAATAATTTATGTTCCTCCAACAAGTTCTTTGCCATTACGCCCGAGCGCGATTCGTTTCGCTCTTGAAAGCCAAGCACTGATTTTTTCCCCCCTACCTCGACGCTGCTTGTTAGACAGAAATGAATATTTTAACAATGGAATCACCCAAAAATTCTTTCTCTCTTCTTTCTTTTTCATTTCATCCTTTATTCTTTCTCAACAACACTTTTCCTTTCTCATTGGAGACTTCCCTGCACCAAGCCGTCCTGACGTTGACAGTTTTAGCTTTGTGCTTGGCAAAAAGCAATATATTTTTTTGCCGTGTGCGCAGCAAAAAATGAGGTTTTTTTCTTATTTTTTACTCACTGGATTCCCAAGATGGCAATTTGGAAATCTGCCTTTTTTTCTTTTTCCCAGTCTCTGTGGTGTGCACATGTCACAATGGGACTGTGCCGTTCACCTCTAGCAATGAGTGACTGGTTGCTGATTGGGCAGCAGCCAAGGCCCAACACGTTCTGACCAAGAATGGGGTCAGAGTTTATAGCTGAGTAATTGTAAATGTTTAAGTCACTAGCAAGCACATCAGCAAAATCTTTTTCACGGTGAGGTGGCGTGACAGTTTTGGGACATGGTGAAACATCCCCCGGGGAAGGCGTGCCGGCTTATTTGTTCATCCAAGAGCCGCCATGCATCCAAAAACCGGTGCAGAACTAGGCGGTGCATGCAGATTATATGCACCACCCGATTGAAATTAATCATCCCAGGAGGAAGCCTTGCTCTGCAGATCGGTTGGTCCTTCAAATTGACCTTTCCCTTTGGAGAGCATTTTGTGCTCTTTGCTTGCACACAGAACTGCCTTCTATGGTGGGGTTGAGGGTGTACTGGTGGGAGGGGTGGGAGGATGGGGTGGAGAGAATTTCAAAGTCAGCTTATCTTTCTACCAGCTAAGCCCTTTACTAAGCCATAAAGAATAAAGAACACAGTATGTGGTATGCATTTTTATGAACAGAACAAGATATGTTGTTTTCTTTTTCATTTGCCTTTTTTATATGAAAACTCTTAATCTTGATGTTATGCACAACATTTTAACTTGCTGGCCAATGTTGTGATGTCAATCTGCAACACAAAATTAGTTTAAAATCGTAATGTGTGCCTTGAACGGTTTTGCTTCACCTGCAGTAATAATGAACGTGAATTTTTCATTGGAATAAAAATTTGCACAACGTAAGTTGGCCATTTCGTGTTTGAGCTGTGCAGAAATGGTCGTGAAATTACCTGTCCAGGTAAACTCACGATAATTGGCTCCCTGGGGGCTTCTGAAGGAATGCATCCATTTGTCAAAGACATAGCTTGGTGCTTGACCATGAAATTTATATGGCTTGGTATAGCTTTTGCGCCAAACAAAATTTGTAGCTGATGAGCGTTTGGAGCATTTTGAGAAACTAATAACTTATTAATGTAATACTTGTTAAAAAGAAAACTTTATTACATTTTATGCATTTTATTTGAAAGTGATTTTCATTTCATGCATGTACGGATTCCTCGAACAACATTTGGTGCAGTAATGGTCTTGAAGTACTAATCTGCAGATGGAATTCATTAATGCAGCTTTGTATGCCAGCGCCTTCAAACTTGAATTCGTTTTTTGCTGCTAAATTGAACACAGTTTGATTTCGTTTCAATTTAAATCCAGAACATAGGCTGATTGTATTGCATTTTGCCACTCTGACTACACCGTAGTCTGCCATTTTGCCATATTATTATTATTATTCCCATCACAATTGGAGCCGAATGCCTCTCCTGGATGCATTTGTGGTATCAGCAGGTTCACTGCACTCCCTGCAGCGTCCAAATAAAGCCCCGTCTAAAAGTTGGCGGCTGTGCAGAATGCCAATGGATCCATCGCGGCATATCTTTTGGGGGCAATTTTGGCGGTAAAGCACGGTGGCTTTGACCGAGCATCCAGCACAAATAACACCCCATAACTGGACAGGCGTCTGACCCTGACTGTAAGAGCTTGATATATTGAATGTGGCATAAGAGCAACTGAGCACCTTAAAAGTCGGGCCTCCTAATCCTGAGACTAAATGTGTAGGTTTGAGGGGTGAGCTTTGTGTAGATGAAATTTTTCTCTCATGATCACTTGTGCCACATAAAAACAACCCTCACCAAAATCAACTCCCGCAACAGCCAGCTAAATGTGTTGAAAATAATATATAGTCTTATAAACCTGTAGTTGATAGATAACGATGATAGTACATGCAATGTTTAAATTTGGAAAACGCTGCCTTTGCTTTCATTTATCATATCCCATAAAGGTTTGAAATATACTTTTTTGGCAGATATATATATATATATATATATATATATATATATATATATATATATATATAAAACACAGTTTGTGTGTGTGTGTGTGTGTGTGTGTGTGTGTGTGTAATACCGATAGACTCCTAAACGGAGAGGCTCACGTACTTGATATTTGGCACAGACATGGCCATTGAGCCTGGTAAGAACATGGCCGACCTAAAAATTGATTTCATAATATTTTTTAACCATATTTTTACTCAGCGCATTTCAGCGAGGAATATTATGCACGGAATCTGACCGGTCGCAGAGCAGCGCGCTGATTCGCTCAGAGCGATCACGTGATGTTCCTTGCCGCCAATAACTCAGTTACGCGTTCGCACGTATTTCAAAGCGAAAAGCAATTGCCTTTTTTCACATTTCAGCGACGAACATTGCCATTCACACCACATAGGTTTTTTTCCCTTTCATCTTTCGATCCATATTTTTTGCCATAACGTAGCGCATTATGGCTCTCTCGAGCTCGAGTTAGCCAATCACCTGGGAGCATGAGGCCACGTTGGCCACGCCCACGACAGGACGCAGAGTTGCAATCGATCGCTCAGAGCGATCACGTGATGTTCCTTGCCACGCGATTGCGTTTTTTCACATTTCAGCGAGGAACATTGCCATTCACACCACATAGGTTTTTTTCCCTTTCATCTTTAGATCCATATTTTTTGCCATAACGTAGCGCATTATGGCTCTCTCGAGCTCGAGTTAGCCAATCACCTGGGAGCATGAGGCCACGTTGGCCACGCCCACGACAGGACGCAGAGTTGCAATTGATCGCTCAGAGCGATGACGTGATGTTCCTTGCCGCGCGATTGCATTTTTTCACATTTCAGCGAGGAACATTGCCATTCACACCACATAGGTTTTTTTTTCTTTCATCTTTAGATCCATATTTTTTTTCAGCGAGGAATATTATACACGGAATCTGAATCGGTGGCAGAGCAGCGCGCTGATTCGATGATTCGCGCGCCCTCCCCCCCTCCCCCTGCCCTCCCCCCTCCCTTTCCCCCTCCTCCCTCCCACCCCTCTCCCATCCCTCCCCCTCCCCCTCTCCTCCACTCCCCCCTCCCCCTCCCCCTCCCCCCCTCTCCTCCCCTCCCCCCTCCCCCTCTCCCCCCTCTTCTCTCTCACGTTTATACACGGACTGCCGGGTACTTCCCCCCCCCCCCTCTTCTCCCCTCCGCCCCCTCTCCTCCTCTCTTCCCCTCCCCTTCTCTTCCCCCTCCCCTCCCCCCTCCCCCTCCCCTCCACCCCTACCCCTCCCCCCTACCCTCCTCCCCCTCCCCCTACCCCCTCCCCCTCCCCTCCCCCTCCTCTCACCTTCCCCCTCCCACTCCCCCCCTCCCCCTCCCTCTCCCCCTGCCCCCTCTCCTCCCCTCACCCTCCCCCTCTCCCTCCCCCTCCCCCCTCTTCTCCCTCACGTTTATACACGGAATGCCGGGTACTTCCCCCCCTCTTCTCCCCTCCCCCCCTCTCCTCCTCTCTTCCCCTCCCCTTCTCTTCCCTCCCCCCCTACCCCCCTCCCCCTCACCTCCCCCTCCACTCCCTCCTCCCCGTACCCCCTCCCCCTCCCTCCCTCCCCCTCCCCCTCCCCCCTCCCCTCCCCTCACCCTCCCCCATCACCCTCCCCTC
>NC_136269.1:46990854-47180311 GCF_964187855.1 Myxine glutinosa | reverse complement strand
CAAACATTTATATGATGAAATCTGTGATCTCAAAGGCTCGATGTAATCAAACAAAAAATTGTGCTCGTCAACCCAACATTTGTAAAAATTAAAAAATTAAAAAATACCATGTACACAACAAATCCATGCAGGTTGACTTTTTCAGTTGGATCATGTGGATCATGATATTTGGTGCCAGGTTTAAATCAAATCCAATTTGTTGATGTGTCCTTGTATTTTATTAACTAGCAACGGTACCCGCCCTATGGGCAGGGCTTCAATTGGGAAGCCCAAATGAAAAGGAAAAATATCAGAAATTTGAGGCTTTTTAAATTTTAAACGATTCATATAAACATCCGTCAAATCATATCACACGCAAATCATCAAAATCTAAACAGTACATGGCGCCCATTTTGAAAAAAGATTGAATTCTGCAAAACGGAAGCAGCCCTCCCATCCACTTTCTGAATAATCCTCTCCAAGAAGTTCTGTCACACAAGCTTTTGGGTCTCACTATCTGCCATGATCTTTCCTGGGAAAACCACATTTCAAATCTGGCCTCCAAAGCCAGTTGCCGACTGGGCATCCTCCGTCGTGCGAAGTCCTTCCTTGGCACACCTGAGCTCCTCACCACATACAAGGCTTTCATCCACAGCTCAATGGAATACTGCTCTCCCCTCTGGGCTGGTGCTCCTGCCTCACACCTAGCTCGCCTTCACGCTGTTGAAACCAAAGCATTCAGAATCATTGGAATCTCCCGCGATGAAGCTAACTCCAAGGGCCTCTCACTCACTCACCGCAGGCAGGTTTATGGTCTTTCCGTCTTCTACCGACTCCTCTCTGGGCTCTGTCCCGCAAATATTCCTACAGGTCGCACAAGATCTGCCTGCAACCCTCTTATGGTTAAACTGCCAAAATCAAGACTCTCTGCTCACCTTCACTCCTTCATTCCTCTTTTCTCCCGCCTCTGGAACAAACTCCCTCACTCTCTTCAATCCCACTCCACCCTCCAAGTCTTTAAAACAGCTGTTCACCACCATCTCTTATCTTCCCCCATCCAAAACCTTGATCTTTTCTACCCCCGCTAATTTCACCCCAATTCCACTTTTTTGAAATACCAACTTAACTTCTGTCCAGGAAGTCCTTGGTGTCCTTGTGTTTTATACTTCTCCCTCCCCCCCCCCCCCCTTCCCATGCCTCCTCCCCCCGGGCCCTCTCCCTTCCACACATCTCCCTGCTCTCGGATGTTGTGTTTGTGTGCTTCCCCTTCTCTCCCCATCTTGTCTTCCGCTCCCTCTTTTTGGGTATTTTGTTTGTCTGGTTGATTTGTTTGTGAAGTAAATGTTAGCTCTTTCATGAGCCTCGATTCAGTATACAAAAAAAACAAAAACAAAAACAAAAAACCCGCTACACGTCTTTCTCAGTCGCATGTTTATGTGTGAATCTGTAACACGGAAGCGGCCGCTACACCTGTTTCTCCGTCGCTTTGCACATGCTGCCGTGTTACTTCGGAGCCGCACGTTTATATAGGAAGAGTTCGTCAGGAGTCGATCTATTCTCTCCTGGTACGTATAATTTCAACAAAAGCACATCACTGTTCATATCGGTAAATATTATTCCATCGTGTTTGGAAAAAGTGGAAAACTTGGTAAAATTGGAAAAACAATATAGCCTATTTTACTCCAGGGAGTCCTAGGATTTCCCACCCAAAATATCGTTGCGATCGGTTCAGCCGTTTTTGCGGTACCTTCGAACGGACAGACAGACAGACGACGGATGGACATTTGGTGAATTATAGTAAGATTACACATGTCTGCTAATTTTCTTGCCCTACTTTTGACATGCATACATGGTGTTGGCAGTAAGGGGTGAGCGGCAGAAGGGGGGAGGTGGGTGAAATAGTTTCCCCCCCAACCATGAAAGAATGGTCATGTGCCAGGGAGTGTCACAACAGATATTAGTCCTTTTCTATTTTGTTTTCAGCCAGTGCCAAGCATTTTTCTCAGAGGTGGATGAGTTTCTTGATGTCATTGGAATAGAGGTAATGTATTTTGTCTCTGAAACTTTTTTATAAGGAAAAACGTTTTGATTGTCTCCTCCTTCGATTACTGTAAAAACGAAGTGCTGCTGCAAGAGATTGAACTATCACTCAAATGAAGATATCCATCACTGTTTTTAGAGATGTTAAAGATCAATCAAAACAGTGGTGAGGTAAACATTGGGTGGGTGAAACTGAATGCTGATGGGCATCACTCCTTCAACTTTTATATGGGTGACAAACGTATTCTGCACAATATTGGTATTCCTGTATTTTGATCAAATTAACTGAACTGAAAAATTAGATTCTCACATTGAAAATATACTTTATCATCCGCTTATTCAACTTCTCAAAGTTATCATTTGAGTGATATCTTCTTTTGTGATCGCTGTGGGCTGAAACCATCCATTGTATTGTGAATAGAGATTATTAATAAATATAGTTTTTCAGAATATTCAGTGATTGCTTCACTTGGTAAAAGCTGGACAAGGTATGTAATCATTTCATGTGTTGTGTTCGACCTTTAAAATTGGCGAGCTGTTTGTGTAATTTACTTGAGATATTCACGGAATTAGCCTATTCTTAAAATACAAAACCTACCTAATCACCTTTCTCAGAGCATCTGTTGCAGAGACCTTGAAGTAATTTCTCACACCAGGTGATGATGGAATTTCATATTTTAGTGATTTATTTTCACTCTTGTCTGTTTGTCTCTCTGTTCCTCTGTCTGTCTGTCTGTTGGTGAACAGGATATCTCAAAATGTTATGGACGGATTCGGACAAACTTTGGTTGACAGGTTGGGTGTGTGACACGGACAAATTTAGTCAATTTTGGGGAGGATTCGAATCCGGATCCGGATACTAGAATTTTTTTAAAGTGATTCCTCACCATTGAGAGATCAGGCCAGAAACGATATATAGTATATCTCAAAAAGGTGTGCACAGATAATCGCAAAACTTGGTGGATGAGTTGGATAGGTGACAAGAACTAGCCGATTCGATTTTGGTTCAGGTCTGGATCCAGATCCTGCCTATCAGTGGGATACAAAATGTAAACTGCTCAACCTGGCAGAGGTATGCGCTCTACCGAGTGCCCATCTAGTTGCCCTCGCCTGAGGAGAGGGTATTGCATTTGAGTCCGTTTGTTTGTTACTTGCCGGAAAAGATTCCGGCAAGTATGTTGATTGATTGGTTTATCTGTTTGTCTGTTTGTGCGAAGTACTACGTCTACACCGTTGCACATAGAATCGCCAAACTTTACACACATATTTGTCTTGCCCTGGAATAGACTGTGCCCAATTTTAACTCTCTTGGCCCAAGGCCTCCATTATGACGTCATAATTCGATAATTCGACAAGTACAAAACTTCATCCAATCAAGATGCAATTTCTTGAGCGCGATGTCGGCATAAACTGGTGGAGAAAAAATAATAATGATGTCATCGGTCACGTGGTTCGGCCGCCATCTTGGAAAAACCGAAAAACTTGCACCTCTATATCTCCGAAAGTGCTGAATAGAAAAAATTGAGACATGGCTCATTGTAAAGAACTCTCCATGGGGAATAAAATGTTAATGATGATGTCATAGGTGCCTCCATTATGATGTCATAATTCAAGAAGTACAAAACTTAATCCGATCAAGATGAAATTTCTTGAGCATAATCTACAAATAAATTAGTTTAGAAAACAAGTAATGATGACGTCATCGGTCACGTGGTTCGGCCGCCATATTTGTCCAAAATGGCCGATTAAAAAAGGCCATTCTGGCAAGTCCTCAGTCTCTGACCAATTTTTCATTTGTTACTTGCAAAATCGAAGATTTTTCAAGTATATTGGTCGGTTGCGTTTGTGGTTCTGTCTGTCTGTCTGTTTGTCACCGGCCTACAGGTCACAATTCTAAACCGATCGTCACGAAACTTCACCAAGCTGTCTAGGTCCTCCCAGTTGAGAAGCCTATTGATTTTGAGGTCAAAGGTCATCTGGAGGTCAAATTTCTAAAAGCGCCATTTTAAATCCGATTGGCTTGAAAATTGAATAACATTTGTATATTGAGACAATAAATTGGGAAATGAACTATTTTTGTGGTCAAAAGGTCAAAGGTCAACTCAAGGTCAAACTTCCAAAATCATCACTTTTCATCTAAAAACCCATCAATTTTCATCCGATTGACTTGAAAATTGAACAGTATTTGCACATTGCCTCACTGAATTAGGAAACCAACTATTTTTGAGGTCAAAAGGTCAAAGGTCAACTCTAGGTCAAACTTCAAAAATCAATTTTCATCTGAAAACCCATCAATTTTCATCCGATTGACTTGAAAATAGAACAGGATTTGTGCATTGCCTCACTGAATTGGGAAACCAACTATTTATGAGGTCAAAGGTCAACTCAAGGTCAAACTTCTAAAACCATCATTTTTCATCTGAAAAATTGTCACTTTTCATCCTGTTGACCCGAACTTTGATCAAGATTGTAAATTTTAATCTTCATGAAATGGACAATTTCCTGTATCAATGGAAAACTTTTGGTAGGGGGGGGGGGGGGGGGGGATTTTGCAAGTATCGTGCTACGCGTGACGTCTTCTTGTTTGTTTGTCTGTTTGTTACTTGCCGGAATCTGTTGATCGGTTGGTTTGTCTGTCTGTCTGTCTGTGCTCAGCACTACGTCTACACCGTTGCACGTAGAATCGCCAAACTTTACACACATATTTGTCTTGCCCTGGAATAGACTGTGCCCAATTTTTAACTCTCAGCCCAAGGCCTCCATTATGACATCATAATTTGATAATTTGACAAGTACAAAACTTCATCCAATCAAGATGCAATTTCTTGAGCGACATGACGGCATAAACAGGGTGGAGAGAAAAAATAATGATGTCATCGGTCATGTGGTTCGGCCGCCATCTTGGAAAAACCGAAAAACTTTGTACCTCTATCTCCGAAAGTGCTGAATAGAAAAAATTGAGACATGGCTCATTGTAAAGAACTCTCCATGGGGAATAAAATATGAGAGTGATGATGTCATAGGTGCCTCCATTATGCCGTCATAATTCGACAAGTACAAAACTTCATCCGATCAAGATGCAATTTATTGAGCGCCATGTCGGCATAAACTGGTGGAGAAAAAAAATAATGATGACGCCATCGGTCACGTGGTTCGGCCGCCATCTTGGAAAAACGGAAAAACTTTGCACCTCTATATCTCCGAAAGTGCTGAATAGAAAAAATTGAGACGGCTCATTGTAAAGAACTCTCCATGGGGAATAAAATATGTTAATGATGATGTCATAGGTGCCTCCATTATGATGTCATACTTCATACGATCAAGATGAAATTTCCTGAGCACCACACAACAACAACAAACAACATGCATTTTAAAGGCCATTTTCCCTACGAGAGCGGGGGTTAGCCTTGCGGTCCCCATGACAATCTTCTCCATTTGCCCTATTTTCTGCATCTCTCCTTGTTAACCCCTTGCCCGCATTTCTTCTTCCACCATCTTTAGCCAAGTCTTTCTCGGTCTTCCCCGTCGTCTACTTCCTTCTACATTCATTTCCATCACTCTTCTCAACCAGTCAATTTCGTCCTTCCTCAACACATGACCAAACCATCTCAACCTGTTCCTCTTCACAGCATCAATCACAGGCTCTATTCCCATCATCTTTCGCAATTCATCATTTGTCTTCCTCTCTCTCAACGATACTCCGCACATCCGTCGAACCATTCGCATTTCCACCCTTTCCAACCTTCGTTGCTCCTCTACGTTCATTACCCATGTCTCGCTCCCATAAATCATAACACTTCTCACACATGCAGCATACACCTTTCCCTTCAGCTTCAACGACACTCCCCTCATCATCAGCACACCACTCAGTTCCCGAAACTTCTTCCATGCACATCTCACTCTAGCAACCGTTGCCGAGTCTGATCCACCTTCTCCATTCAGCATGTCTCCGAGGTAGCAAAATGTTTTCACACCTTCCAGCTTCACGCCGTCTCCAAGATCCAACTCAACATTTCCTCCATCTGCAGCTCCCTCTGTGCACACCTTACATTTGAATGTAGCTGCCACACTGGTTAATGACCCTCTCAGACCACTACATTTTTGATGAACCCACTCAGCGCACATTGTACATTGAATGGAGTTCACTCCGACACCCTTCCTACACACAGCACAGGGCCACTTCCCAGTTCTTTCCACCTCAACACATGCTGTACCACTTGCCATCACCTTCGTCTTTCCGATATTCACCTTCAGACCTTTTGTCTCCATACATTCCTTCCACTTGTTCATCTTTTCCTTCAGTCCATCGATACTTTCCGCAATCAACACCAGATCATCTGCATACAACAACTCCCACGGTAAACCCTCCTTTACGTTCTGAGCCAGCACCTCCATCACAGCTACAAATAGTAGTGGACTTAGTACCGACCCCTCATGCACTCCCACCTTCACCTCAAACTCACCACTGTTCCCGTCCTTCGTCCTTACAGCTGTGCGTGCTCTTTTGTACATTGCCATCACTACTCCGATCAACCATTCCTCCACTCCTAACTTCCTCAATGCCCATGTCAATACTTTGCGTGGAACCCTATCGAATGCTTTCTCCAGGTCAACAAACCCAAGAAACAACTTCCTCCTCTTCTCCATGTACTTCTCCTGCAACTGCCTCACAATGAAAAGCACGTCTGTCGTTCCTCTTCCTGGCATAAATCCAAACTGCATTTCGTCGATCTTCACTTTCTTCCTTATCCTCCTCTCCAACACCCTTTCCAATACCTTCATGCCATGCTCCAATAACTTTATCGCTCGGTACGAGCCACAATCCAGAGGGTCACCTTTCCCCTTGTATAGATGGACGAGGGTACTCAGTTCCCAATCCACTGGAATGTGGCCTTCTTTCACCACCAGATTACAGATCTCTGTCATTCTCTTCACACCCCAACTACCTGCTGCCTTCAACATATTTCCCACAACTCCCGTCGGCCCTCCCGCTTTTCTATCCTTCATTGCTTTTATCGCTTCCTCAACTTCCTTCTCAGTTATCTTCTCTGCCGGTCCTAAAACTGGGTTACTCTCCATGTTGCCATCCCATTAATTCTCTGTATTCAACAGCATTTCCATATATCTTTTCCATCTTCCTTTAATTCCATCTGGGTCGACAACGATTTGACCCACTTCATCCTTCAAGCAACTCACCCCCATCACATCACACCTCTCTTTCGCTATCTGCTTTGCAATCCTGAATACTGCTGTCTGACCCTCTTCCGAATCCAAGCGTTCTCCGAACATTTTCCTACATGCCTCCTGTGCCTTTGCTACCTCTTTCTTTGCAGCCTTCCTGGCTGCCTTATAACTTTCATGCTCTGCTGTTTCTGCTCCCGTACCCTTCGCCTTCTGCCACTCCTTGAACTTCTTCCTCTTCTCGTCAATCCTCTTTCCAACTTCATCATCCCACCACCATGTTACCTAGTGCCTCAGTGGTTCTTTTGTCCATCCACATACCTCACCAACGGCTCCCAACAGACTAGCTTTCATTGACATCCAACCACTTTCAAGCTCAACCACATCAGCCTCGACCCGACTCAGCCTCTCTTTTAATGCCTCCCTTACTGTCACCTCTTTCAACCTCCACACCTTCATTCTCGGTTGGTACTTCACCCGCCGAGCTCTCCTCGCACCTTTCACCGTTATGTCGCAGACAACCAAATGGTGCTGTGAAACAGCCTCCTCCCCCGGGATCACCTTTGTGTCCCGGAGGTGCCCCCCTATCTCGCCTACGCACCATCAGGTAGTCAACGGTTGTCGTCGACCCACCTGACGTGTATGTAACAAGCTTATTAATCTCTTTCTGGAACTGAGTATTACAAATCAACAAATCAGCTCCATCAGCAAACTCCAAAATCCTTTCACCTTCTCCATTTCTCACATCATATCCGTAACCCCCATGAACTACGTCAAAACCATCCATACTCCTTCCCACATGTCCATTTAGGTCTCCTCCTACCACAACAACTTCCTCATCTTTCACGTTTTCCATCAGCTTCTCTATCGCACC
The DNA here is from genome assembly GCF_964187855.1 of Myxine glutinosa. Taxonomy (NCBI): domain Eukaryota; kingdom Metazoa; phylum Chordata; class Myxini; order Myxiniformes; family Myxinidae; genus Myxine; species Myxine glutinosa. Next base: position 47,172,237 of record NC_136269.1, on the reverse strand, counting down.
ATCTAGGAATAAATTAGTTAAGAAAATAAATAATGATGAAGTCATTGGTCATGTGGTTTGGCCGCCATATTTGTCCAAAATGGCCGATAAAAAGTACATTCCGGCAAGTCCTCAGTCTCTGACCGATTTTTCATCTGTCTGTTTGTCATCACAGAATAAATATGATTTTCTCTGCAACCGTTGGTCCGATTGACAGAAAATTTTCACCATAGGTGCAACTCCACCTGTATAATTTTTTAATGATAATTATGACGTCATAGGTCACGTGGTTCGGCCGCCATCTTGGAAAAATCGAAAAACTTTGCACCTCTATATCTCTGAAAGCGCTGAATATTTAAAAAATTGAGACATGGCTCATTGTGAAGAACTCTCCATTTGGAATAACATCTGTGAATGATGATGTCATAGGTGCCTCCATTATGACGTCATAATTTGACAAGTACAAAACGTCATCGATCAAGATGAAATTTCTTGAGCATAATCTAGGAATATATTAGTGGAGAAAAAATGATGATTTCATTGGTCATGGGGTTCGGCCGCCATATTTGTTTTAACACAAAAGCCTTAAAAACCATTGAAAATACATCCTGGCGAGGGTTTGCAATCTCTGGTTGCTCTTTTTCTTGTTATCGTTTGTTTTGGTTACCTCTCGAGTTTATATGTAGGGTGTTCAGCATGGACTGAATGATAAAATGAAGTCATTATACAAGAAAATCGAAGGAATTTTTATGCAGGAAGAGGACATTAGGCCCATCATGCCTGCACATTTTTGCTAATATCCCTGTACCCCTTTATTCCCAATATTTATAGGCATCTATCTTTTTTAATCTACCGTTTTTGCTACTTCTACTTTTCCAGTGAGACCATTCGATGCATTAACTACACTCTGAATGAGGCAAAGCCGCTGGCCTTAATATCATCCAAACTCTTATTCTTCACTCTAACCTCAAAAAAAGAATTGCAGTGATAGAATAGTGAAGAAAATCAGAATGGTGTAAGAGTTTTTGAGGGAAGTAAAAAATCTATTTTTTGAAAAGGGGAAGGTTATAAGTGTTTGGAAATACATGTGAAGTTAAAGAGTTGCAGAGTTTGGCAGTGGAGGAGAAGAAACAAACATCATAACGGCCCACCCTTGAGTTGGCAATGGCCAAACAACAATGATGCAATGCAGTGGCTTGTCGAGTATTCTGTGGTCTTGCTAATGGCAGAGGTGCACAAGCAGTAGGTTCTCGGGAGCAGAAACCAAAATAATATTGGTAGAAAACGGAAAGAGCCAACTTTGTGGTGTAATTTGAGCGGGTCGAGTTTTGAGGTCAGATTGTGAGAGTTGATAAGTTTGATTACTTTGGATTCAATTCTGTCCAATAAGTATGTAGATCTCAAACCTCCCCAGATGTGAGAGCCATACTCTATACAAGGGTGAATCAATCCTTTTTATAATTGAAGCAACTGTTCAGAGGAGAAGAATCTTTGACATCTGAACAGGACTCCTAGTTTATATGAGGCAGACTTGGCTATTTGTATAATATGTGGATTCCAGGATAAATTTGATGTTAGGGTAATACCTCGTAGGTTTATTGTATCACATGGTGTCATTGTGGAGCTTTCAAAGGATATTGGAGAGTTGAGAGTGGTTTTAGAAAGAGAGATGGGAAGAATTGAGTTTTAGAAGCATTAAATTTAACTTGATTAAATTTGCCCAACTTGGAAATCTTGGCCAAATCCAAATTTAAAGAGGTGGCTGTGATGAAACAAGATGTGGATCGAGTGAGGGAAGATGGGGCAGATGTGAAAAACATGGAGGAATGTAATGTTCGGTCATCAGCATTAGAGTGCATTTGGGTATTTGTAGAAGAAGGTCATTGATAAAAAGTAGAAAAAATGTTGGAGACAGGACTGAACCCTGAGGGACACCACTGTTGATAGGGATGGAGGGAGATGTTGAACCATCAACAATTACGGAGATAGAGCCGTTGGAGAGAAAGCTCGATTTGAGAGAGCAGGGTGAAGGATGAAAGCCAAAAGAGGGAAGCTTGGATATCTGACCCCAATGTCAAACTCTGTCAAAGGCTTTTGAGATATCAAGGCCTCCAACAAAGGATTCCCCAAAGTCTCTCGGAGAAGAGGCCCAGACATTCGTAATGTAAGAAAGGATATCACCGGTAGATCTTGCCTTGTGAAAGCCATATTGATGGTCAGATAGAAGACTGTGAGATTCAAGATGCTTGATGAAATGGGAATTGAGAAGACATTCAAAGACTTTGGAAATGGTAGAAGTCAGAGCAATAGGACGGTAGTTGGAAGGGTTTGAACGATCGCCCTTCTTGAAAATAGACTGAACCAAAGCACGTTTCTAGTAACGAGGAAAAGTTTGGGTTTTTAAACAAAAATGAAACAAACGAGCAAGCATGGATGCAAGTTCTGAAGCACACTCCTTCAAAACATAAGGAATGCCATCTTGTCCATATGCCTTGCTTGTGTCCAGAGAGAGGAGTACTTTTTTGACTGCATGAAAAGAGATTATAGGGAAGAGCACAGGATTGATAAGGGGTGCATCAGAGGGAGATGGAATATTAGAGTCATACATTATGGAATTAATAGGAGAAAATAGCACCAAAAAGAGTTGCTTTATCAGTCGGAGAGACAGCGATAGTATCATCAGAACTGAAAAGCGAAGGTGACGTAGAAAAAATTGATGGTCGGAAAACAAATCTTAAGCCAGATGGCATCAAAGTTTGCAGATTCAAGGTCCACAAGGCGTACAGCAGGCGGGTTGATGTTGGAGTAGACATAGACTCCTCATTTGAAGCGGAATCGTGAGTAAGGTTAGTAGAAGGAGAATGGGGGTTCTAGGACACATACCATTTAACATTGAAGTCAATGGGGAAAATTAAGGAAACTTATTGACTAGCACTCCAGCTCACCAAAAATTGCATCCCCTTTCCTCCCTCCCCCATTTTTCATTATACTCATACAGAGACCCAACGAATACTTGTGTTTCATTTTTAGGTAATAGCTTAATTTTCTTAAAAGTAGAATCACCATCGAAAATATTGATAAATATTACATTAGAATTTAACTCTCGGTTTAGGTATCGCTGTTGAGCCAATATGAAATGATAAACTTCTCTTAATGATCTCATCTGACCCCCTCCCAAACCACATATCATTTTGAGATTATAAAAATTATTTTCCCATTGATTTCTTGGCAACCATCAAAGTTTTCAGTCCACTCAAGGATGTTGCCTCTTAGAGCCTCTAACTTATTCATACAGTGCATTCAGAAAGTATTCAGACCCCTTCACTTTTTTCACATTTTGTTATGTTGCAGCCTTCTGCTGAAATCGTTTAAATTCATTTTTTCCCTCATCAATCTACACTCAATACCCCATAATGACAAAGAGAAAACCGGATTTTAGAAAGTTTTCCAAATTTATTAAAAATAAAAAACTGAAATATCACATTGACATAAGTATTCAGACCCTTTGCTATGACACTTGAAATTTAGCTCAGGTGCCTCCCTTTCCTCTTGATCATCTTTGAGATGTTTCTACACCTTGATTGGAGTCCACCTGTGGTAAATTCAATTGATTGCACTTGATTTGGAAAGGCACACACCTGTCTATATAAGGTCTCACAGCTGACAATGCATATCAGAGCAAAAACGAAGCCATGAGGTCGAAGGAACTGCCTGCAGAGCTCAGAGACAGGATTGTGTCGAGGCACAGATCTGGGGAAGCCTACAAAAAAAGTTCTGCTGCATTGAAGGTTCCCAAGAGCACAGTGGCCTCCATAATTCTTAATTGGAAGAAGTTTGGAACAACCAGGACTCTTCCTAGAGCTGGCCGCCTAGCCAAACTGAGCAATCGGGGGAGAAGGGCCTTGGTAAGCGAGGTGACCAAGAACCCGATGGTCACTCTGGCTGAGCTCCAGAGATCCTGTATGGAGATGGGAGAAACTTCCAGAAGGACAACCATCACTGCAACACTCCACCGATCTGGGCTTTATGGCAGAGTGGCCAGCCGGAAGCCTCTCCTCAGTGAAAGACTAACTCAGGACACCAACACCATGCATGCCTTCCAGGCACCCTTGCTACACAAACTTGTATTTCTGTCCCTGCCTACCCTTCACCATTCTCACACCACTTCCCTTCCATCTCGTCTCCTGCACACAACATATGTCCACTCTTCTTCTGACCAATACTTCCACCACTTCTCCTGATCTCCCTGTCATTGTCCCTACATTCCATGGCCCAAACCTCAGAAACCGATCTCCATGTGGGGCATCAGACGTTTCGTCGTCATAAATGGAGTGATTCCCACCTTGAGTTTAGACGAGAGGGAGTGAGGTCCCCCATGGGGTACTTCAGGCTGTACACTGCCCATATGTAGTTGTAATTGTCATGGTTCCCTTTTTTGAGGCAATGTTTTATGGCTGGATGCCCTTCCTGACGCCTCCATCTCCCCATAGAATATCAAACATATATTCATCTGGATTTCTTGATATTCCTGTATCCAAAATAATTCTTTCTAAAAGAGCTTTGTATTTTATCAACTTTAAAACCTTTTCATTATTTAACATTTTAATTAAATCTACATTTGTAGGTTTATTAACATCAGTATAAAGCCAATCTTTTATTGAAAAACTCCCATTCTTATGTTGTATAGCATATTTATTAAAATACCGAATACCCTTTTCTTGTAGGTATGCTTGGATACAGAAATGATAATTTTCTTGAAGTCTTCTTGTTGGCATTTATGTATCAGAAATATATGAGAGATGAATATGATGACAGGTAATACCTCCCCATCTTCCTGTTGTTCAATCAGTTTGTATTCCCTGGCTTACTATAAAAAAAAATCCTGTTCTTTGTGTTTTCATTCAATAAACTATGGCAAAACTGTTGTTGATTTTAGCTTTATTAAATTCCTTTATTTGTTGATAACCAGGCAGTGGTTCCACATTTCTCATTATCCTCACCAAGTGGATAATATTCTTCTTTCCGTGATTGATTTAATTCTTGCAGGTCTTTTTTTTTTTAATGCTCTTGTAGGTTTATTGAAAAAGACCAGTTATACCCTAAATCAGACATATCATACCCCCAATGTTCTATTCTCATAAAAACTATGCGTCCTTCTTTATAAAAGTTAATTTTAATTGGAACTGTGAATTGTGTATGACCTGGGGATGTATTCAACATGTCTACATCTTTTGAATATATAGTCATTTTATTTAAAGATATATTGTGAGAAATCATTTAATCTAACTAAGTCATTGGCATCCATGGGGCTTGGATAATTGATTAATTTATAAGTATATTTCATATTAATATTTCTTGTTACATTATATTTTTGTCGTTCAGCCTGTGCCTTTGTATAATAATTTGATAAATCAATATCCAACTCTCGGGGTACTCCAAAGATAGAACCATTTTTTCCAACATTAGTCATCGATATTAGATTTAAAATGATCATAAAATTTTTCATTATTGTTGAGTTGAAATAATTGATATAAACATAATTGACCACAACATTTGGAATTACAGTAAAACTTCCTCCAACGCGGCTTCCTCGAACGCGGTTTCCAATTTACGCGCTGAATTAAATGCATCAAAACCTCCCCAACGCGAGGGTGTGTTTCACATTTACGCGATTGTGGCTGGTGTTTTCCCAAATATTTATATTATTCTTATTCCTTGTTACTGTACTGTACTTTACTTAACCCTTGTACACACAAGGCAAGTGTTCTTAGGCTGAATACAAGGCTAAAAAGCTCCCCTTGTGTGGGCAAGGGTTAATTAATATTTAATTTATACATACAATGATACGAGTTGCCACCTGCCATAATCGCGATCGCAGTTCGATTTTACATTCTGGATTAATTGCGACAAAAACGGCCGGCGTTCCCCAAAGATTTTATTATTTTTCCTTATTCCTTATTACCTTGCTTAATTACTATTTAATTTATATACACGCGCGGCACGAGCTGCCACCTGTCACCATCTCCGAACCTGCCGCCATCAAGTGAGCTTACGTCGATCATTATGGCTCCCAAAAGACCCAATTTGAAGTTTGAACCAACCAGACAAGAAGAGGAGGAAAACAATGGCCATGGAGGTCAAACTTGATATCCTGAATATCTTATCATCAGTTTCTGCTTCATCTTTGGCCAGGCAATATGGCATGAATGAATCAACCATTAGGACGGTATGGAAGGCCGAAGATAAAATCCGTTTTAGTCAGCTTGAAATGGGCTTCAACCAGCAGCAGCACTTCAACCCCTTCCACCAGCGATTCAACCCCATCCACCAGCAAATCATCACCCAAACCTCCAACAACCACCTCACAATAAGGTGAGTTATTTTGCAATAATACAGGACTATTATGATACAAACACTTATTTTAATGTATATTTAATAATGCTGCACCATTCCATACAAAGAAACATGTAAAAAAAAAGCAAGAAAGGCTGTTTTAGGGTCAGTTTTTTAGGAGCCTGGAACATATTTCCCCATACGCTTAATGATTCCTCCAACGCGAATTCCTCCAACACGAGGTTATCCCAGAACGTATCCCCTGCGTTGGAGGAAGTTTTACTGTAATGTCTTGGACTGGAAATGTTTGATAAGCACCATTCTGTAAGAATTTTATTACTTCCAGAGTTCGTGGAAGACCATAACTATCAAAAAAATTTTTTTCTTGACTATTATAAATACAAACCCAATGAGAACCATTCCCATTATTATCTTCTAAATTCAAAATAATATTCCTTGTATTCTTAGACAACTTTGTTAATTCATCTCTCATACAAATAACCACATTATCAATTTTTAGTTTTTTTTTTACAATATTTAGCAAGTTGTTTTTTTTTTGTTTTGTTTTTTTGTGTACAAGATCGAGGTTCGTGAAAGAGCGAACATTAATCACACAGAAAGACAAACAGACAAACCGACACATAAAACAAATAACATCGGGAGCGGTAGACAAGATGGGGAGAGAGGGGGAAGGACACAAACACAACATTTGAGAGCAGGGACCGAGAGACATGGAGACATCGAGAGATCTGTGGGAGGGAGAGGGCTTTGGGGGGAGGCATGGGAAGGGGGGGGGGGGTGGGAGAGGTATAAAACATATGGACACTGCCAGGACTTCCAGGAAAGAAGTTGGAATTTCAAACAAGGTGGATCTGGGGTGAATTAGTGGGGGTAGAAAAGATCAAGGTTTTGGATGGGGGAAGATAAGAGATGGTGGTGAACAGCTGTTTTAAAGACCTGGAGGGAGGAGTGGGATTGAAGGGAGTGTGGGAGTTTGTTCCAGAGGCGGGAGAAAAGAGGAATGAAAGAGTGAAGGTGAGCAGAGAGCCGAGATTTCGGCAGTTTAACCATCAGAGGGTTGCTGGCAGATCTTGTGCGACCTGTAGGAATATTTGGGGGACAGAGCACAGAGAGAGCTGGGGGAGCAAGGCCGGAGAGGAGTCGGTAGAAGACAGAAAGACCACCTACCTGCCTGCGGTGAGTGAGTGAAAGGCGCTCAGAAATAGCTTCATCGCGGGAGATTCCAATGATTCTGAAAGCTTTGGATTCAACAGCGTGAAGCCGAGCTAGGTGTGAGGCAGGAGCACCAGCCCATAGAAGAGAACAGTATTCCATTGAGCTGCGGATGAAAGCCTTGTATGTGGTGAGGAGCTCAGGTGTGCCTAGGAAGGACTTCGCACGACGGAGGATGCCCAGTCGGCGACTGGCTTTGGAGGCCAGCTTGGAAATGTGGTTTTCCCAAGAAAGATCATGGCAGATAGTGAGACCCAAAAGCTTGAGCGACAGAACTTCTTGGAGAGGATTGTTGAGAAAGTAGATGGGAGGGTTGTCCAGTCGATCTTTTCGGAGAGACATAGTAAGAGTGTGAGATTTGTCAGGATTGAAAGACATGTTCCACTTGTTTGACCAGTCTGTGATTTTGTCCAGGTCTTCAGAGAGTGAGGAGGCTGCAGACTGCCGATCTGAGGGAAGAGGAATGGAGCGGCAGAGAGTGGAGTCATCAGCAAAGAGATAGAGAGGATTTTCCAGAGAGTCAGAGAGATCATTGATAAAGACCAGAAAAAGCACAGGGCCCAGCACACTGCCTTGGGGAACTCCAGCCTGAACAGGAAGGGGAGATGAGAGAAATCCATTCAGGGCCACACGTTGACTACGACCAGAGAGGAAGTCCGCAAGCCATGCATGGAGATTTCCATGGATACCATAGGAGGAGAGTTTGGTGAGCAGAGCGGGGTGCCAGACCGTATCGAAGGCACGTGATATGTCAAGGGAGACAGCTCTGATTTCCCGTTTGGCATTGAGGACCTCCATCCATTGTTGAGACAGCAGAAGCAGCATGTCCAGAGTTGAGTGACCTGGTCTGAAACCAAATTGATGATCAGAGATCAAGCCATTGGAGAAGAGGAAAGATTTCATATCCGAAGCAATGATGGATTCCATGACTTTGTTGATAATTGGGAGCAGGCTGATTGGTCTGTAGTTGCAAGGATCTGTTTTTGCACCTTTTTTGTGTAAAGTGGTAATGTTTGCTGAGTTCTATATTTTTGACTCTATATTTCTATATTTGACGTTGACGAAAGTTCTATATTTGACGTTGTATTCTTTCCAAATTGTTTAAACCATTTATCCATTTATTTATGAGAAAGATATAACCCATTACCCCTTTTAGTTAATTTTACACCTGCCTGTGCGATAGAAGTAAGCACATCTCCAACTAACAATCTCGCTTTATTAGATAGGCTTTCAAGCTTTTCAGCAAAATCTACAATTACACCACTTCCACTAATTTGTTTCTCCAACTCCTTGTTATGTCTTTCCAACTCTTTTTGAGCCTGTATTTGAGCCTTCCAATCATTAGCAGTTTTTACCCCTGCTGAAATACCACCTGTCAATGCTCCCACCGCACTTAAACTAGCAAATAAAGGAATTAGAAACGGAAGAAATCCTCCACTCGTTTCGCTTGTTGAATATTTCTTTAACATAGGTTTTGTCATTTTAATTTTAAGTGAGCCAGTATCATTTTGTGTTCCCACCTGTTCTCTTGTGAAAAAAAACATCAATTCTCACTGCTCATTTTCTTTGAATTGTATTAACATTAATAATACAAGGCTTTTTGTTTTGAATACAAGATGATAGTTTATTAAGATTGATTTGATTAATATATACCCCAGTTGTTTCTTTATGACTCATTTATCTATTAGAAAAATATATGTGATATTAATCATAACACCATTATTGTCCCCCGTCGCACCGCGGAGCGAAAGGGGGACTATGGTTTTCCCCTCCGTCCGTTTGTGCGTGCGTGTGTGCGTGCGTCCGTGCATCCGTGCGTGCATCCGTGTGTGTGTGCGTAAGCGAAGGACCGAATTCTAATTTGGTGTGTGGGTGGAACCCACGTCAAAATCCAAGATGGCTGCCGCCATGTATGTCTGAACCTTGTGAGCGGAATATCTTGAAAAATAAGCCAAGTACCAACTTATAATCTGGTGTGTGGGTGTATCTAGGCATAAGGAAGAACGCTATTGAAAAGTGGGTCGCCATGTCAAAATCCAAGACGGCCGCCGCCATGTATGTCTGAACCTTGTGAGCGGAATATCTTGAAAAATAAGCGAAGTACCAACTTATAATCTGGTGTGTGGGTGTATCTACGCATAAGGGAGAACGCTATTGAAAATTGGGTCGCCACGTCAAAATCCAAGATGGCCGCCTTGCGTCTTCCACTTTGTCAACTCACATCACTTCAACGACGGGGGACCTGGGCGTAATGCTTGTTTGTATTCATCTGCAATTCTGTTTCTTCCAAAAGCAAACAATATGTATCAACTTCTTCATTCTCCCCTCTTTCAATGTATAGGGAAGTATCCACTCTATTAGACTTTATAGTTTCCTTTTGAGAACTCAAATATTATAAAGTTATAACGTTTTTGAAACGCAACCATATCCAAAATGGGATCTTTATTACTGTTGCTTTCACACACCTTTTGGTAAGACTTGTAGGCTTCTGTATAATCGTTTTTTTCCCAATCAATTTCCAATCTATCTTGCAGGTAAAATGTACCATCCAGAGAAACCCGAAGAAACCCGACGTAGGACCAGAGACGAGGGCATGGCTGCACGACACTGAGCTGGCCATCTGATGATACACGAAAGAAGAAGAAGAAGAAGAAACCCGAAGTTGTTTCACCTTAGCATTATCACTCGGCGCATTATCCTTATCAGTACCTTCATCTCCATCTGGTTTCTTTAAAATGAGCCATAGGTATTGTGGCTTTCTTTGAATAACACCAAAATTCCAAGTGTAAGTAGTTTGATTCAGTTTAACGTGTCGGCATCTTCTTTTAAAGTATGATACATTTCGCGGTTTCTTTGAGTTAAGTCTTCTATTCAACATCTCTTCTATTTTAAGATTAGGAGTATATTCACTAATATACCAACACATTTCATCAATAACAAATTTATTATTATCACCAAAAGCATTAGCAACACCAAAAAGCAATCTTTGTAGTTGAAATCTAATTTTAAGACCATACAAAACGTTATCATAATCACAAAATCCAAATATACCCTTAAGGGGAACTGCTACGGTAAAACTATTGTCTGCTTTTGTATCATCGTTATACATTGACTTTATTTGACTATAACCAGGGTCTGTGTTTGTTCCTGTTGACATATCAGGAATAAAACCTTCAACAGCTCCCTTACCCATTCTATCACTAAATGAATACAGCAATACCCCGTTTTACGCCATTTCGACCTACGTCAAATCCGACTTTACGCCACTCTTCTAGAGTAAATTTCAGTTCAGCGAACATCATTATGTGCGACTTTACGTCACTCCGACATCATAATAGGAGGACGTGAAAAATTTTTTTTTAAATAAATAAAATAGTACAAAAAATTAACAATAAAAGAAGCTAAAAAAAGAATTTAAAATACAATAAAAAGCACATTAAAATATTTTTTTAAATGTACGTACAGTATACGTACACGTAGCTGCTGGTTCTCATTCAAAACAAAGGCGATGCCATATGCATTTTGTCCTGTGCTGTGGTCGCGTGCTTGCTTTGCCTTTCGCTGTTATTTTTGTGATTATTCCTTTACTGTGTAAAGGTTCCTTTACTGTGTAAAACAACCAACGAAATGTGGCAACGGCGAAACATGACGACGATGCCGGCTCGCATGACCGTGACTGTGTCATGCCTCGAGCCAGGGTGCCTCGTCGGGCACCTCGCCGGCATCCGGCATCGACGAACCGATCGACGTGTTCATCATGTGCACATGTGCATGGATTTGCAAATGCCTGCCTGTACGTCGTCATTTCTGCATATATCGCATTGTCCAAAAAAAAAGAAGCAAGCCACTTCGGCCGCTCGAGGAAAGACAGGGCACGCCTACGACTAGGAGGGGAGCATCGATCCCCGGGGCGGCCGGGTTCACGGAACCCTGAGCTCGTTCGTTCGTCATCGACGACACGACACGACCACTGGTGAAACTGCTCGGACACGTTGGGTAAAGCACGCCGTGGTGAAGCGGGCCATGGAGCCACTCGGCACACAAGCCAGCTCACGGTCGACACGTTCGTGCCGGTCACCCTGTTCGAGGAGAAGACCCGACCGATATAAAACAACGGAGGGACTCCCGACGGGGAGCGGCAAAGATTCAGGGCGTAGCCGCAGCCTCCTTCAGTTATTTACTCTAGTTTTATGGTGTTTGTCTTCATTTTAAGGCATTACGCCCGGTTTACGTCAAAAACCGAGTTACGTCACGGCTTATGGAACCAATTAATGACGTAGGCTGGGGTATTGCTGTATAGTGTAAATTCATCTATTTCAGATGTAGCAGAGACGTAATCAACCGCTTCAACCTCTTGTGTTCCAATATACAAACGGACACTATCAAACATTTTCCAGAAGAAATCATTTATGAGTGTAGCAGTCGTGTTATTTGCAGCCTTACTGAATTTAAATATACACAACAAGAAACTATCAGCTAGATTCAAGTAAGTTTGTAGATTATTTATTTCAAAACTTTTTGTTCCATTTGAATTCCAGTCTGTTCCTGTTATAGTGTTTACCTTAAAATAGTATTCCTTTTTATTAGAGTTTGAGATGATAATTGTGTCATCCAAATGATAGATACTATCAATTGCTTCCATACTTGTATTTATTTAGTAAAAAAAAAAGTTGTTAAACCTTTTGAAACCCTGACCCAAGTATTTGAATGATTTTTTGTCATTCTTGTGGAGATAGTTGAATTTGCCTTTCTTAATTTCTTTGATTGCTTGTAATTTATGAGACTCCTTTTGAGCGTCTTTTATACTCTGTATAGCACCCGCTACATTTCTCACGGCAGAAGCAGTTGAACCAATTAGGTCTCTATGTTTAAGAATGTTTCAACCAATACCCATTAGAGTCATATGATTATCTTGATCGGTTATCCTAAAATTTACTCTGTATATGTTTTTTCCTGACACATGTAAATAGACAAGATTTTTTGGTTCCATATTCAATTTATAACCAATTGGGGTTGAGTATGCACTGAATGAAAATATTGTATTTGTTCTTATTCCATCGTTATAAGCACCATCAATCAAATCACAATGAATTAATACTGAATTTATACCGGAGGATATTTGAATGACATTATCACTGTAAAACATCCCGTTAGTTTCAATATTTTTTGACGAGAAACCCAATAGCTCTCTGAATGAATTATCAATTGTAAAATCAAGTTTATAATTAGTTTTAAGTTTTATAGTTGATTTTGAAGTTTGTTTTTGAATATCTATTGCAATATTTTTCGGTTCATCACCTTGGTCTTTCATAAGACGGGCAATTTCAGAAGATATTTGGGAAATCTTATATGCTTCGGGGGAAACTTAGAGTTTTATATCCACTTCCTGGATTGTAACTAAATTGTTATTTTTGTCTGTGATATTAAAAAGGATATTGTAAGTCTCCATTGACAATAAAGATGCCTCATATTCTTTTGCGGGGTCAAGGTGTAACTGGTAACGGAATGAAGCCGTGTCATCACTTGTCGTGAAATTAAAACTAAGAATTGTGCTTCTCATCTTATTTAATATGAAATAAAATATATTTGTATTGACATTTATTAATTATTTTCATATTCATCAACTGGTCTAAAATGGCTGAGGCTTCATTAAAACAATTGTTGTTTCCAGCCTTCTTACTACCTAACAGCATTTATAGCCTATTAACTAATTGTGATGGGTCATTTGGAAGAAAACTAACACCTGAACCAAGCCTTTTTAAACCATCAATAATATGTTTTTCCTTCTCATTCTTCTTTCTTTTATACTTAGGCAGTTAAGACAGAAAAATAGGGCGTATCGTTCATTTTTTCAGGAAAGCACAAAATTTGGCACAGATGTAGTATGGACCTATACAATTGTTTCCCTGAGGGGCACCCAAAAATTCAGAACCCCTGGTGGCCGCCATATTGAATTTCAACATGACCGCCCTCTGTGACCTATTTCCCTCAATAACTTCTATACTATGAGCGATAACACCACAGTTCCAGTGTCTTACCCCATGTTTTCATGGTCTCTGAATCCAATGGGATCAATTGCATAAAGATTGGCATCCATCATCTTTCATTTCAAGATGGCCGCCATGGTGTTTCCATTTTCCTTGAATCTCTCATAGTATTTTAGGTAAAATTTCAATTACAAGTGATACACACTGTTTTATTGGTCTCTGATAACAATGAAATGGTATTAATTAATCAAAGTTACACACAGTTGCAGTTTTAACTTAAAATATTGTGGGCACTTGAAAGGTGGAGGCTCTCCCACAGACGCGTAGTACTACAAGCACTGTCCATCGCAGTCACACAGTGATGTGCAGGGCAGATTTGCCCTGGAGCATTTACAGTTGCCTTTACAGGCTGACTTACAATGGCAGCTTGTAAGCTCTGAACATGCCTCCTGTATCAGTGGTATTGTGGTCCAAATTGGTGTCCAATAAGTCCCTGTTTTCATCCAGCCCCAATCAGCTGGTGATGGAAGTTCTGGGTAGGGCACAAGTGCCTGACTCCATACGTGTCCAGCCTGAAAACATGCACGTTTTAGGTGTTGTTCGAAGGCGTCTGCTGTTGGGGGAATGTGATCAATTGTTCTTGCCTTCTTCGTGAACAAGTGTCGGCGCATGTCATTCACTGTCTTTATCTCGGTAGTCCGGTCATAGAGGATGGCAACATATCTTTCTATGCTCTGTAGTTCCATAGTAATAGCGTCCACAGATGGCCTATAAGCGAGAGCATGAAAGGTCTGTGTGATGCTGGGGTATGCCTCCCAAGCCTTCCAGGCTGTCTTTTTCCCAATTTGGGCAAAAAATGACACTGTGTCGCAGCCAGTGAAGGCATGAAATAATGGCAAAGACTCGGACTTCCTGCGGCCAAGGCCGGTGGCAATTTTATGGATGGCAAGGTAGCGGTAGCTTTCACCAGTGCCAATGGCAATCCAGAGTTCCTCCACACCGTGTGACTGGTCGGTAAAGTAGTGTGCTATTGCCAAGACCACAATATCAGAATCTACAGTTCGAATCAATACCCGTTTTCTCCCCCTTTCCGTTTCTCCCCGTTACAATTGTTTTCCTGAGGGGAGTTCCAGTGTCTTACCCCATGTAACTTTGATTAATTAATACCATTTCATTGTTATCAGAGACCAATAAAACAATGTGTATCACTTGGAATTGAAATTTTACCTAAAATACTGAGAGATTCAAGGAAAATGAAAACACCATGGCGGCCATCTTTAAATTAAAGATGATGGATGCCAATCTTTATGCAATTGATCCCATTGGATTCAGAGACCATGAAAACATGGGGTAAGACACTGGAACTGTGGTGTTATCGCTCATAGTATAGAAGTTACTGAGGGAAATAGGTCACAGAGGGCAGTCATGTTGAAATTCAATATGGCGGCCCCCAGGGGTTCTGAATTTTTGGGCACCCCTCAGGAAAACAATTGTATAGGTCCATACTACATCTGTGCCAAATTTGGTGCTTTCCTGAAAAAATGAACGATGCTTCCTCTTAACTGCCTAACTATTACCAGCAACATCAACCCCATAATCAAGTGAGTTTAGTAAATCAATATATACTCTATCATCTTCATTTTTCATAGTCAATGGTTCATCAAAATAATGCGAATTAAGCCTATTACTTGTTGCTTGTTTTCCATCTTTTGTTAGGAGAAACATTAATCTGGGGGTCAATTTAACATTTGGCTGAGCAGAGCTTAAGAACACCAATTTATCATTACTAGGGCATGCCCGTACTATATATATATCTAAAATTATATCCCCCCCCCTCTATTTACATGAAATGGTTTGGTCCATTCGCAAAGCCAAAGCGAACGGCTTGCGAGTACGGTGACAATCCCCCCCTCTATTTACATGAAATGGTTTGGTCCATTCGCAAAGCCAAAGCGAACGGCTTGCGAGTACGGTGACAATCCCCCCCCTCTATTTACATGAAATGGTTTGGTCCAAAGCGAACGGCTTGCGGAGTTTGGTAAAGAAATCGCCATAGCTCAGTAACTACTTCTCCGATTAATATGAAACCTTGAAAAGGCACATCCTCGGGTCCCCAGCAATATACCTGGCAAGTTTAAAGTATATCGGACCCGTGGTTGTCGAGAAACAGCGGTCACAGACAAACACACAGACAAACACACAGACAAACACACACACACACACAGAGATTACTGGAATTATAGATAGATGTATCAATACCTTTTCTTTCACAAGATGAAACACTGATGTTTCTTCTGTTGGAATGAGACCTGCTAAGGATTTTGTATCCGTTGAATATTAATTGTTTTGAAGAGCCTTCACAACATAATCAGGAGGTTGATTTACCTCCTCAAGTTGTTTGAATAATCCTTCATCATCATATTCTAATTCTCCTATATTTTCAAGTTCTTGCTCTGTCATTTGACTAAAATTTTTGAGCATTTGAAGTTTTCCAGGAGTGTATTCCATCGTGGGATTTGTCGAGGGTTGGGAAGTTTTTAAAAGTGGTCTAAAAAATTTCTCTTGTTTTCTTTCAAAGGCTTCTTTGCCAGTTAGTTTCTGTCTCTGTTTATTCTTTGTCTCTTCCTGTTGCTTTACAACTTTTGAAACTAACTCTTGATGTTCCTTAAACCTTCTTGCTCTTTCATCTACATTCATTTTCTGTATTTATTTTTTGAAAAATATCATTTACTGAATTGTAATGGTCAATGGGGAAATTTTCCTTTTCTTTATCATTAAAGTAGATGTGTTCAAATAAATCCTTTTCTTTAAATATTTTTTTAATATGAGTTGTAATTTCTTCTTCACTAATACAAGTATCTCTGCTTTTGATATATTGACGTTGAGTTTCTTCATCAACATCAAAACCGAATGATAAAATCTTAACTCCATTATCACTCAGATGTTTCATAATTTGTCTCATTCCTTCTGGATTAGTTTCTAAAATCCCAAGACCACCAGATTTTAGTTTATTTAACTCACTCTTACAATATGAATATTTTGTTGTGTCAAGAGAGACCTCCTCAAATATTTGACCCTTGTTCCTCAATTACATATGTTCCTCCATTGAAATGTAGTATTAATCTTCACCTTCTACTTCTCCTGGTCACATTGCTCTGGTTGTAGTACCTACAATATGAATCATAGGGTGTTTTTTTTTAAAACAACTTACAATCTTTCATTTTTACTATTCAAGAGCCTAGATTTATGAAAGTTTTTTCCTGAAGCAGATTTACCCACAAGATGAATAATAATAGTTGTCATTTATGTATGTAATTATTTATAAAATAAAAATATCAGTTAGGATCTGATCTTATTCCACAACAATATATTTATATTTTCCAGTCGTGTGTTTCATATAATCCTCAAATTCCTTTTTAATACATAATGTAGAACAATTGTGTCGTGAAAATCAACCACTAACACGACTTGTACCTTGGGTAGGTTTAATCTCATTTAGATCTGTGGTAACATCCTGTAAAATACATTCATGCAATAGACATCAGAATCGGAGTATTACATGGGAATTGACCGATATCAATAGGCAAAGCAAGCAAGTCCGGCATATAGGTGCGTACGTACCATTCAAACTACAGGACTATATGTCACAGTAAGTGTCGCTGGAGTGTGCTTGCGCCGCGGTTGTCCCGGGTCTTATAGACGCCCCTTTAGTAGGATGAGCGAGCACTCCCGGGTTCACCTTCAGTATAATTTCACTACATTCTCCCCGCCGTTAAAACTATACTGCCGCTAGGCAGGTCGCAAGCAAGCGTCAGCAATAATCGAATGGGGTACGTCAATCCACGTCAGTCTGTCCACCCGTAGCGGTCGGGGCGGCAAACTACCCTGCCAGTTCGTGTCCGGAGACTACCGGGTACGGCGTCCCCAAGCCCGGAGTCCCCCGCATCGGAATAGCTGCCGGAGGTGGGTGTCGGAGGGGGCACCCCAGAGCCATCAGGCAAGGGAGTAGGCGACGACGGAAGTGACGGCAGTAGTTCCATAGAGGAAGCTTCGGTAGAGTCCATAGACTCGTAGATTGGTTCGTCGATATCCCTGTCGTCGACCCCACAAGGGGCGAGATGGCGTACTGAGACAGTAGACTCGCGTCCGTCTGCCGTTATCACACGAGCATGCTCGGGATTAGCCTGGAGTACCCGCACCTTATCAACAAGGGGGTCGTACTTGCTAGCGCGAACCGCTCGTTTGAGATAGGCCGGCCCCGGCTCAGCGAGCCAGCTGGGTAATGATTGGATACTACCCGAGCTTGTAGGGTGGTGGAACAGTCTTTTGTGAGGAGTCTGGTTGGTGGCTGTACATAGGAGAGCCCGGATCGAGTTTAGAGCCGCAGGTAGCGACCACGGCCATTTATCGAGGCCCCGGCTGAGGGTCCTGAGGCTTAGCATGACGGCCCTCCATATAATCCCATTAAAGCGTTCGATCTGCCCATTCGCCTGGGGCCGGTATGGGGTGGTGTAGCTCGAAGCGACATTATTTTGGAGCAAGTAGCCCCTCACCTCCTGAGACAGGAACACCGCATCCCAATCGGTATGCACGTAGGCCAGATACCCAAACATAGAAAACAAATTCTGCAGGCACCGTATAACCGTGGCAGCCGACATATCCCCGCACGTATAAGCAAAGGGGAATCGCGAATACTCATCAACGATAGTGAGCAGTTAACGAGAGTTACTCGACACCGGCAGCGGCCCTTTGAAGTCCATCGCCAATCGCTCCCACGGTCTAGTAGCCCTAACCAGCGTCCCCATAGGAGGGTTGTAAAAACGCGGTTTGAGCTCCGCACAGATAGTGCAATCACGGCAGATCCGGCGGATGTCCTCAATCGAGTACGGCAGATTACCACTGCGCACAAAATGCGCGAAACGCGCTACCCCGGGATGACACATAGTGCCGTGCAAAGCGCGCAGTCCCTCCAAAGTTACAACCCCCGCGCAAGTGGCCGGCCTCGATAAGGCGTCGGCGACCAGGTTATCCTTCCCCGGGTGGTATTTGATGGTGTAGCAGAAGTCGGCGAGTTCGATACGCCAGCGAGTGATTTTCTCATTCTTAATGCGTTGAGCATGTAAGGTGTCGTACATGAATGCAACGCTTTGTGGTCCGTGACAATTTGGAAACACCGCCCGCGCAAGTACGGCCGCCATCGCCGAATCGATTCGACGATCGCGTACGCTTCCTTTTCGACAGACGAATGCCTCCGCTCAGTGGAGGTGAGAGTCCGCGAAAAGAAAGCCACAGGGCGTCCCCCTTGGGAGAGAGTCGCCGCTATCGCATGATCCGAGGCATCACTCTCCAAGACGAAAGATGCACTCTCGTCAATTGTCGCTACAGCGGCGCCAGCGATGTCGGCTTTAAGGCCCTCGAAGGCCGCCATGGCGGCCGGGCCCATGGGGAACGTGTCGCAGGCCACGAGGGGGCGGAGCTTCGCAGAGAAATTTTGCACCCACTTTGAATAGTGGGCGAACAGCCCAAGAGCATGTTTCAGCGAAGCCCGATCGCTAGGCGGAGCCATATCGAGCAAAGGTCGCAGACGCTCCTTATCCGGAGAGACAGAGCCATGGGTCACGGTGTACCCCAGAAGATCTACCGTGCGTAGAGAGTAACGACACTTAGCCTCATTCATGGTTAGGCGATATTTCTGCGCGACCTCGAGGAAGCGCTTCAGATTATCGTCGTGATGCCCCTGGTCATACCCACAAACCGTAAGATTGTCCAGATAGACAAAGACATCGGTCAAGTTCTCCTTCGTAACGAGGTCATCCATAGCCCTCTGAAAACAAGAGACCCCGTTAGTTACCCCAAAAGGGAGTCGAGTGAACTGGGACAACCGTTGACCCGATTCAAAGGCGGTATAGACGCGATCAGCCCTAGAGATGGGGACCTGATGATACGCACTACGCAGATCGAGAGTGCTGTAAACGGAGTACAGGGCCACCTGGCGTACCAGCGCATCCATCCCCGGTAAGGGGTAGGCATCCAGCTGTGTAAAACGATTAATCGTCTGTGAGTAGTCGATTACCATGCGCCGTCGATGGGCCTCACTTCGCACCACTAAGACTTGGGCCCGCCACGGCGACCGACTGGGTTCTATAATACCGTCCTTTAAGAGCTGGGCCGTTTCTTCCGCAATGAATTGCGCGTCTGCGCGAGAGTAGCGCCGCGATTTTACGGCTACAGGGGTACAATCAGTGGTCAGGTTGGGGAACAGCGAGAGAGGCTCCACGTCCATCTGAGCGAGGGCGCACACAGCAAGCGTGTCCGGCCCACCGAAGTCCATTTCCAAACGTCCATGTCGCTTAAGGAAATCGTGTCCTAACAGAACGTCGGCACATAACGCAGGTAATACCATGAGATACACGTCTGGGAACGTGCGTCCCTTTATCACAAGTTTCAATGGACATGCCCCTTTTGTGCTCAGCCGAAGTCCTTGGGAGGCCATGAAGATCCGTCGTGTAGTCCCGAGAACCGGCCACCCATGTTGATGCACTAGTCGTTGATCGATAAAACTATCCGTATACCCCGTGTCGATTAAGGCTTGCGAAAAAATGCCCTCGACCTTGAGCGGAATGATGGCCTGCGCAAGGCTGGAAGACCCAGCAGGTATTGTGCCGTCCGGGCGAGAAGATCGCGCCTCGCGAGTGGATCCCACTCCAGCTGCAGTTTTCCAGTCGTTCGGGCAGCCCGTGGAGGACCCCCGTAACAAGGGCATAGTTGGCCGCGTTGGAGCAGGCGCATGTAAATTGTAAAAGCCACTGTCAGAGGATGTTCCCACACCGGCTGCAGTTTGCCGGTCGTTCGGGCGCATAGTTGGCCGCGTTGGTGCAGGAGCATGTAAATCGTGAAAGCCACTGTCAGAGGACGTTCCCACGCCGGCTGCAGTTTGCCGGTCGTTCGGGCAGCCCGTGGAGGACCCTCGTTACAAGCGCATAGTTGGCTGTGCTGGAGCAAGTGCGTGTAATTCGTAAGAGCCGCCGTCAGAGGGCGCTCGAGTCACGCGTAGAGGATCACTGCCATCCACCATTCCATGAGCTGGTGCGGTAGCGTAGAATTCGTAAAAGCCGCCGTCGGATGGCGCTCGAGTCCCGTGCAGCGTTCGCTGCGAATCCAGAGGAGTTGGCAAAGCAGTACTTCGTTGCTTGTTTGAGGTGGGCGTCCGGACGCCAGCCAAGGCCGATCGCGCCGCGGCCGGTCGTGGTCGCGCCGGTGGTTTAGGCGGCCCGATGTCCCCCATCAAGGTCGAGCGTGCAGCCAGGGGCCCACGAGGAGGGGAGACGCTCATCAAGGCCGGGCGGGGCGCTCCGCTCGGTGCGCAGTCCGTTGGCTCAGCGATAAGCCCATTCAAGGCCGCACGGGCTCGCGTACCTCGCGCGGACTTTTTGCAGACCTTCGCGAAATGGCCCTTGGTGGAGCACAGATGGCATATTGCCTCCCGAGCCGGGCATTCTAATCTGGGGTGCTGCCGATTCCCACAAAAATAACACCGCGTACCGTTCAGGCCGTGGCCGGGCAGCGGTAGCAGCAGTCAGGCCAGAAGCCGAGTCCGCTTCAGGAACACCCAGAGACTCGGCCGTGGTCGAGTCCTCCCCCATATCCTCGGCGGTAACCCTCTCCGGTCGCGCGAGTTGAGAAGTCCCCGCCACGACTCGTGGATGGTCATAAGCGGTAGATTGTTCACGGGCATCCGTAAAGACGTGAGCCAGCCGTAGTGCCTCCGTAAATGTCAGCTCCGCGGTCTCCAAGAGTCGGAGCCCCAAGGCTCCAGAGCTAATTCCAGAGACGAAAGAATCTCGGAGAAGGTCATCCTGAACTTGCTCGTGGGTCCGTACCTCCTGAGCGCTGTCCGCAAGGAGGTGTCGCAGCTCCTGCGCGTAGCGATCGATCGATTCCGATGGTTGTTGCCGCCGCTGAGAGAGCTGATGCCGGCCGTGCACTGCGCTCAGTTTCTTTATGTATAGTCGCTTTAGCTCGGCCAGAGCCGTGGCGTACGTCTCAAATCGAGCAATGCACCCGTAAACGCGGTGATGGACCTTCAACTGTAACACGGACAGCTTAGCCGTGGCGGTGGGCGCTGTTTCATGCGCGGCGAAGTAATTCTCCAGCGTTTTGAGCCAGTGGGTGAACTCCGACCCCGACTCCTCGGCTTGTGCGTCGGCGTCGAGAATCGGCACCATGATCATCTTGTGTTCAGCCATTTCGTAGATTTAAATGAGATGAAATGTCGTGAAAATCAACCACTGACACGACTTGTACCTTGGGTAGGTTTAATCTCATTTCGATCTACGAAATGGCTGAACCCGGGAGTGCTCGCTCATCCCACTAAAGGGGCGTCTATAAGACCCGGGACAACCGCGGCGCAAGCACACTCCAGCGACACTTACTGTGACATATAGTCCTGTAGTTTGAATGGTACGTACGCACCTATATGCCGGACTTGCTTGCTTTGCCTATTGATATCGGTCAATTCCCATGTAATACTCCGATTCTGATGTCTATTGCATGAATGTATTTTACAGGATGTTACCACAGATCTAAATGAGATTAAACCTACCCAAGGTACAAGTCGTGTCAGTGGTTGATTTTCACGACAAATTGTCTCTCCAAAAATTATTTACATCTATTGAATTTAACTTGAATAAAATTAAAATATTGGCATTGTTTCTTATTGAGTGACGATGGAGTTGAAAGTATGATTGACTGAGATAAATACAATTACAAGAAGAATGTCTCCCTCTTGTGTAGTAGCTATCCATAACCGTTTGGTTTCTCTCATTAACACATTATTTCATTATCAAAGATAACGAGGTTCTTTTTGGATTTATATAAATCTTGGGGTGAAGGTATATCATCTGTATTATCACTGAGAATATAAGTTATGGGTTTATGTTTTGATTTCTTTTTTGTATAACAAAATAGTTGTGTTATATCTTCAATGTTATAATCATTTAGTTTGTTTTGAAGTTTAAATAAACCGATAATGTCTTCTTTTTGAAGACCCACATTAAAACCTTGTGATAGTAGTTGATACTCTGGTTGAAAACTTGACTTTGTGAAAATTATAAAATTATCATAATCTAAAAAGTTGGGAGTAAGGAACATCTTTAAAAGCAAACAGGTTTTTCCACATCCACTTGAATCACTATTAGACATCTTAATGAATTTGGAAGATTTTTATGGTTGTTAAATTTTATCTTGTTTTCCCAAACGGGTAAAAAGTCATTCATTTATATATTTGGAAAACAAGTCATCCAATTTTTTACAGGATTTTTGAGAACCTCTATATTTTATCCTGAGTTCAGGTTTAATTTCAAGAAAATCCATTATTTTATTTATATAATATCTTGTGTTGATATTTCCCTGAAAATGACAATTGTGAATAGCAAATAACATCAATCCTTGAAACATCATCCTAATTTTATCAATCTCTTCCGTTGCAAGGAAAGGTGTATTATCACCCTCATACTTCACATTCATTTCTCTTATTAATCTTGTAAAGTAATTGATTTTTTTGTGTAATTTTAAAATAGTTATGTTTCTTTTTATATATTTTATCATCATTAATTAAAAGATAATCACAGGATAAACATTTTTATGGGCTTTTGACTCTAATTTATTTGCCGGACAATTCTCTAATTTATCATATGGAGTATTGGGGAATTCAAGAGGCCCAACATCTGGTATATCATTTAGAGTCATCATATTTTTATAGTAAAAGATTATTCAAACTAAAAATCATCTTCACTATATTCGGTGCTTTCATAATCATCATCTATAAAACTACTTTCATATCTATTGTTGGAACACAAACTCTCAGCATTATAACTGTCTTGCGATGACAAAGTCTCATTTCCACTATCATCACTTTTAAAATCAACAAAATCTTCACTTGAATAATGACTCGTATTTAATTGGAAGAAAAAACATTACCGTCTATATCCATATACTTTTTTTCATTAACAGATTCAACTACTATATTTCTCATGTTAAATGTAATTTCAAAATGGTTCCTAACTACTATTGAGCGAAATGACATTTCTCATGTTATATTAACATCTTTCATTTCATCAAGATTAACATCTTTAGGGTTATTAAAGAATATAGAAATTTCACCGTGTTTAGAGCTAATAGTTTTATCCTCCTTTTCGATAACTTCAGTAAAAAGTTTTATTTTTTGACGCTTTTACATCTTTCATTACCTCTTCTAGTTTGCTATAGATCTCCATAAATAGTGGTGAAACTTTTGTTATAACTACTTTAATTGATGGTTTTCCAAAGATATAAAATGCCCTTCCTTTGAAGGGGATTGGGGAACTCATATTTTCTTTCATAAATAGGTTTAATCCAAAATTTATTATAATCATCTTTATTCAATTTTACATCAGTACAATATATTTCAGTATCCTTTTTAATTGTGGAAATTGAAAGAAATTTGTCTTTTGTGTTTTGAAACATTGTATTCATTAGGCAAAAAATGTGATTATCAAGAAATCAATGGGAAAATAATTTACTGTAATCTCAAAATAATATGTGGTTTGGGAGGGGGTCAGATGAGATCATTAAGATAAGTTTATCATTTCATATTGGCTCAACAGCAATACCTAAACCGAGAGTTAAATTGTAATGTAATATTTATCAATATTTTAGATGGTGATTCTGCTTTTAAGAAAATTAAGCTATTACCTAAAAATGAAACACAAGTATTCGTTGGGTCTCTGTATGAGTATAATAAAAAATAGGGGAGGGAGGAAAGGGGGTGCAATTTTTGGTGAGGTAGAGTGCTAGTCAATAAGTTTCCTTAATTTTCCCCATTGACTTCAATGTTAAATTTTATGTGTCCGAGAACCCCCATTCTCCATCTACTGAGGTTGTAGTATGAAATGTTGAAGGAATTATCAAGAACATGTGACAATTGCTTCTGAGAGAAGCAAGATATTAGAATAGGTACTTGCTAGATGATGTTCAACAGAGGAGAGATTCGAAAAGTCACGAGAAAAGGTTTGAAGAATAGAAAAAGAGTCACATTGATTCAAAAGGATAAGGTCTTGGGAGGGACCGATACTACTACTGCCTGACTCCCCCCCCCCCCCCCCCTTACCATATCCCCCTCACCTTCGTTGGAAGCAGAGACAGGCAGGCCACCAGAGATTATTCGTGCCCCATAATGCTGGGAACTAGGGGCCATTAATTTTTCAGACTTTATCATATTTAATTGGAGGTTCCTGATGAAATTTGGGGAAAGAGAAATAAAAGAGAGAGAGTGTAAAGGTGAGGAGTGAAAATGACTATGAAGTGTATGATGTTTGTTTGCTTGAAAGAGAGATTGAAGCCAGCCCGGTAGCTATAGTTTGAGTGAGATAGAAAGTAAGACCAGCAATCCTGACACGGAGAGTGTAAGGTGGTTCCGGTACCACTTTAACGCTCCTAAATTTGAACGGTAATACTTCCCTGAGCGGTTGCTGTCTATAAGCTACTACCTAAAAAACTGCTCCAACCGGATGGATGTTTTTAGGAGACACCCTCTCCTTACTGGATGGCTGATGGCTCCCGAAGGGATCTCATTTGCTCTTTAACAGGTATTGTTTTTTTAGTACTGCAGGGTGTCATAGTCACCCTCCCCACTGGCAAGCCAGTGAGGGAAGTCAGTTTAGTCAGCAGGTACCACGTGGCAGATAGCACTGGGTCACATGTTACCAGTAGTGGTCAAGAGACTGACATGACTAAAAACAATGCATAATAATTGCCAAAAAGATAAAAACAACCTAATAATTGCCTTCTGCTTGTCACTAATAATACTCCTTACCTCCCTGCTTAATACGCTGGTCTTTTTCTGCCTCTACCTTCACACCTCATCAGAATATATTTACTTTGCACCCCATGTATTTGCTCCTTGAAGGTTGCCCATTTATCTGATGTAGACTACCTGATCTCTGATGTATTATCTTCTCCAAATCTACAGCATCTAACACTCTTCTCATACCCTCAAAGTTTGCCCTCCTGAAATCTAACAGGCTTACTCTACTATCCAAACTTCAACTTTAAACAGTATTGTTGCACACACTATGGTATGCCCACTAGTTCCAAAATGCTGTCCCTCCACCAACATATTGAGATAATTACTTAAAAAGAGCTATGACACTGTACTTCCCCTCATGGGCTTTTGTACAAACTGACTTAAAATACAATACTGGACAATCTAGAAAATTCCCCTCCGCTTTGCCTCCCCATTTAAGTCTTCAACGAAATATATGTCTTTTAAGCAGAATTTTCAGGGATTAGGCAAAAGAGGGGCTATTTCACAATGGTTAACCACAATCGTTGTGTTGCTGGATGGACTCACGAAAATAAAGAAATCCAAGAAATATCCGTGAATGTGAGGTGTCAAATTCCTACCATTTCCTGTTAATACAAGCAAGTGGCAGCAGTCATACAAACACGCAGTCACGCACGCACGAACACTAGGCCCGGGCGAAAATGGAAAAACACATATCACGATAATGGACCACATTATCGTGATGATATCATGATAATATAAATAATGTAATTGGTGCCTTGAAAACCATGCATCATACGATAACAATCCAAATAAGAACAAACTGAATAGCCATAGAGTTACACGTGTGTTTGTACTCTTTATTTCATAATTCTGTTGCAATTTGATTAAAGTCAAACCTCATTTTGCCTGGATGAAATCGTTTTGCTCCATTTACCAAGTGACTGGGAAAAGTGGTTGAGGGGCAGTTTGAAAAGTGGTTGATGCAGAACAGCTGGCTTGGCAAGCGATAGCAAGCTGCTTGCTAACGGATCACACCAAGGAGATCTTCGGACAGCTAACCGGTAGCTGCTTGCTAATTGGGACATTTGTGAAGAAAGTCATATATGACTATATTTAAGCATTAAAAAGAACGCCTTTGATGTGGAACTTCACGAATAATAAATGCCAAGCAATCCCATGTTGTGACAAAAATGGGATAAATAAATAAATGAAACGACACCGTGTAGCCCGTGCCATTCGGTCCAATGAGAACGGTGAGAGGAGAGAAGAACGAAATCACCTACTTGTCCCTTTGGGCAACAACAGTGCCAAACCTCAGCACACCGAGGACTCTCATATTCTCGATATTTGACATGATGTTGCCTTGAGTGCTCAACTTCGCGCACAGACAAAGCGCAATCAAACGGATCGCCGAATTTGACACCGAAAGCAGTTTTGGCACCTTGAGTAGTTGGATGTTTTGACATTTATTGCTTAACGATATACTATTTACATTACATCTTGGAGAATATGCATTACATATTATATCACTTGCTTTATTTTATAGCACTGCATTTAATATGGGTATATCTTTTGAGAGAAACGAAACACACTAAAAGCTAAATGCAGTCAATATACCGTCAATATACGGGTTCAAGGTGCGATTTCCCAACTGCGCATGCTCAGCAGTTATCGCGATAATTAATTTCCATTATCGTTATCGCGATAGCCAATATAAAATACGATTATCGTCCCATCGCGATTATCGCCCAGCACTAACATACACACATCCTGAAAAGAGCCCTCTGTACTAAAGTTTGAAAATAACAAAACTTCTCAGCTTGGTCCTTGAATTGTGATCCCTTACCATTGCAGGTGGATACTTCAGGCCCTGGAAACACTCAGTTCTACCTTCTGAATCCCACATATATACAGTAGATAACAACCAATGATGCGCACACACATGGACGGACACTTCTCCTTTTAGCAATAGATGCAAAAATGGAACATAATTTTTCTTGTGCCCCTGTAACCAAACAAACAATATTTTTATAACAGTCATCACACTCCCCCAAAGCCTCCCCCAACATGATTAATCGTAAATATCTTTTTTTTTTTAAGTTGATTTTTAACTCGCTCTGTGCATTCACAAGGTCCAAGTATGACCTTCCCATTGCTGTTAAGAAGCACCCAGACGAGATACAGTATCTCCCTCGAGAAATACATCTGGCTTCCATGTAAATAATAGCTGCCACAATTTTTGTGTATTTTCACGTCGTGAAGATCTTTGTCAAAAAGTTGGTTAGCATTACTTTCTTGGTTACTTTTTGGTTACCACAAAGGGGCAGAGTTGGTTACACATTACTTTCTTGGAAAGTATCATCTTTCCAATTGTAGATGTGCATTAAATAAATCACCCAGGCTGCCATGTTCAGAGAAGGAACTCCCTTCCCGCAAGGTTCAAAGTCCACCCTCTGGCAGTGCTGGTCGAGGTTTCCTGTAGAACGTGCCCGTCCACAGTTCAGGCCATGCATCTGGTCCAAGTTGTCGGGAGTCTGCTGTATGGGTACCTCTACTTATTCTTCCTTCAGGCTTCCACGACAATGCTGTCATACAGTTATCATCTTTCATTCTTAGCATATGTCCAATCCATTTCCATCTTCTGGTTTTCCCTTCATCACTGATCTTCATTACTTTGGTTATTTTCAGGATGTCTTCGTTTATATTATATATATTTTATAAGTTCATATTTCTCACCTATTGCAACTATATCATCTTATTCGCTATTTACTTTAGCTTCAAGCTGTTGCATTTTATTATTTATACTCCTGCCAATAGTATAGAATATATATTTTAAACTTTTCCCTTCCTATAATCATTCTTTGCTACCTGGACTTACCAATCACATCAACAGTTGCCGTTCCTTCCTTTATAGCCTCTCCACTTCCCTCCATCCTAAAAAACCCTTTATTTCCTCCTCAATCCCCACTGCAAACCCTGCTGCCCCTCTTCTGTTTAGCCTATGGCCATCAATCCAAAAACACTCACTTTGACTGTGAAAAGATTCCCATTGCTTCCTAAATCCAAAACCTTGCTGTCTGCACGATTCTTACAACCTAGATTGACAGACATTGCTCGACTCGTGAATTTTGTTCCCTTTCCTATGCTCAGAAGAATAACATAAGGGCAATACCGCTGGCGCTCATCTGGTAGAATAAACAGTGTACTGCAATGACTATAAACAGTATACTGCACTAACTAAAGGTATTTTAAACCAATTTCAATGGTTGCAAGAAGACAGGGCAGCATGTAGAATCATACAACCATAATCATAAGACTTCAAACAAAAAACAAAAAAAATACCTATTTTTGGGGACAACCCCCCACCCCTCCCACTCCATGTACCTCCTCAGACCTCAATTTTTCCAATGCCTTGAACAAACATTGGTACATCACGGATGATGAAGGTTGTGGTGAAGTTTCATTAAAATTGTGTGTGTAGGTCCTGAGAAACAGCAAATACCTATTTTTCGAGGCAACCCCCCCCCCCCCCTCCCCGTAGACCACGAAAGGGGCAGATTTTTTTAATGCTGTGAACAAACTTTGGCACTTCACGGGTGGTGAAAGTTGTGGTGAAGTGTCATCGAAATGGTGTGTGTAGTTTCAGAGGAAAAAGCGAATTCCTATTTTGGGGTTCAAACCTGAATCCAATTTGATCTCGGGTCGACCCCCTTAGACCCAAATGTTTTTAATACCACGAACAAACGTTAGTCACAACACAGCAAATATCATTTGTGCCAAGTTTTGTCACAATCCCATCAGCGGTTTCGGAGAAGAAGTTTCAAATGTTTACTGACGGATGGACAACGCGCCATCGCATAAGCTCCCCTGAATTTCCTTCCAGGTGAGCTAACAAGAAAAAACTAGAACGACGCTTGGTAGAGCGCATACCTCTGCCAGACTGAACAGTTTATGTTTTGTATCCCGCTGACAGGGCGGATCTGGATCCGGACATGAACCAAAATCTAATCGGCTTGTTCTTGTCATCTAACCAAATCATCCAACTAGTTTTGTCAAAATCGTTCTAAACTTTATGAAATATCGTGCTATATATCGTTTTGGGCTCCATCTCTCAATGGTGAAGAAACACTTAAAAAATTCTCGTATCTGGATCCGGATACAGATCTTCACCAATATTGAATGTATTTGTTCTTGTCACACACCTAACCTGTCCACCTAGTTTCGTCTGAATCCATCCACAACTTTTTGAGATATCGTTGTGTACATCTTTTTTCCCTGTCTCTCAATGGTGAAGAATCACAAAAAAAGAATTCTCAGATCCGGATTCGAATCTTCACCAAAATCTAATAATTTTGTCCTTGTCATATACGCAACCTTTCCACCGAATTTCGTCCGAATCCGTCTGCAACTTTTTGAGATATGCTGTTCACAAACAGACAGACAGGTGAAAACATAACCTCCATCCACCTTCGGTGGCAGAGGTAATTACATCACAACCTTTTTCTTTCAGTCCTCTACGCAACATTCTGTACCTATTTTTTCTTATCTTCTGCGTCATTAAACTATCCCTATACAAGTTACTCCTACATGTACCACAACTAACGTCCTCCTGCCATCACCTGATAGTCACCCAGCCTTCCTTCAATATCCCTTACACCTGCTCCTTCAAAACAACACCAAATTATGTTTCTGACCCTTGCCAGTGAATGAAGGATCCACATATTTAACAATTTCATCACCCACAAAGGCCATCTCCCTAGCCTCATTCCTACCCATCTCCCACTACTGAGTGCAACAACAGCACACCCACTGCCATATGCACCCACCACATCCCAACCACTGCCCGCACCCACCACACTCCAACTCGCATCCGCACTCGCAGCACCTCCTACTTGCCACCCGCAACCTCACCGCCACCAACCGCACATGCTACCGACATCTGTGCCCCAGGGGCGGATCCAAAAATTTGAAGAGGGTGGGGGGTGCATGAAACAATAGCGCTGGAGGGGGGGGGGGATCTGGGGGTCCTCCCCCAGGAAATTTTAAAAAATTGATCGTCAGAAACGGCATTTCGTGCGTTCTTGGAAGTTTCTGCAGTTCCTTGTGTTCTTCCCTGGTCCAACAGTTCAGCAGATTCGCACCGCCTGCACCCTACTCCTGGATCGAAGGGGGGGTGGGGGGGGGGGGTGCAGGTGGTGCGCACCCCACCTGGATCCGCCCCTGTGCCCCCATCGAATTATTGCATTGAACGTTGTAAATGTGCCACAGAGATGTTTACCTAGATGCAAACAATTCAACTTTTGCTTTAAAAGGATTAATAAATCGTTTTTGGATTTTATAGCAATGTTAAGTATTTAAGGATCACAGCACAGAAGTGTTTGAAGAAAAGTACCAAAGAGGTTTTTTTTTTTTTTTCTTGTGTAGCACATGGTTGCTCGTATTTTGGACCATGGTTGCACTTTTGATGCAGTGCCATAGGATAATTTTTGGAATTTGGCCAGGATACCAGCAATATCTTACCTACTCTTCATTGAAAAACACTGTGGGATTTTTTAACATCCACAAGCGAATGCCAGCAGGTGGATCCACACCTTCATATTCATCCAAGAGATGATGAACTTTGTGATTCTACTCATTACCTGAAAAGCTCCAATCCAGCACTTTTTTGTCTGTTCGAGAAGCAAACCCTGAATAGACAGCTCAAAGGCAAGTGCACTCTCTCTCTGCACCATCCTTTAATCAAGCTAGCAGTGTGAGCAGAAATTGTGTTTTGAAAAATTTTGGACTTTATATCCAATTGTATAAATTTCAGCCACTGGAAGTCGTTTTTTTGTTGTTGAGGGATCACCATGTGACAGTTCCAAAAGTTTTTCAGAATCTGATTATTCAGATTAGGAAGAAATGAACAGTCAGGAGCTTGGGCTGTGCACTGACTGCGCAAAATAATTAGTCCAAATCACTGTCTTGCTGTGATCCTCTCACAAGAATGGTCGAGCACTTAGACCACTGTACTTATGAACGCTAAATTTACAACCGTGCAGTGATTAGCCTTTTACACACAGACATGTACCTCTATATCATTTGTAGTTGTGCAAAAGTACAGACCAATGAGTCTGGTGCCACACTGACTGCACACCTGCCTACGTTGGCAGATTTTACGCAATTTTTATGCAAATCACACTGAGATTATGGAGTTATGGACAAGCCAAAAATGTTATGGCAATCCATTGTTACAGAAGGTATTTACACTAGTATTAAAAGTCATATTTCACTACTAGTATCGAGTGATAAAATTCAGATAAAAACTCAATTGCAGGGGTAAAAAATCGTCAAATTTATGTTACACAGTGAAAATACTCATTAGATACTTGAAACACAAGTAGCCCTATCCTAGTGGTGCTCTGGCAAATGAAATTGCACCTGCATAGAGATCAATTCCAGAAGTTAGCGAAGTGAAGGCATGGTAATCGAATGTTCATCTGCTTAATAAGCAAATTATTTAATGAAGCTTTTGCTGTTATGTTGAAATATTGGGAGTGCTGAAAAAGTATTAATAATGCTCAAAGGAAATGCAAAATAGTTATGGTGGTGGTGGCCTGTGGCTGCTTGCTTGGCTGCATAATTTTCTGAGGCTGATGCAGTGCCCCCCATTACCAGTCAACTTGTACTCATTTTGCCGACCTGGGAAGGATGACAGGCTGAGTCAACTCATTTGGTGCTTATTCAACGGCATGACAGGGGCTCAAACCCTTAGCGCTCAAGCCAGCCACCTTAACTGTCAAGCCATCACCAGACTATAGTCATAGTAATCAGAGATAACGCAAAATATAAACGAGAAATCATCTGAAAATGCAAAGCCCATCTGCGTCCGCTTTGTATTCAGACTTCTTCCGCATTCTAATAATGACGTAAACCGCTAAAAAAAAATACCAAAAAATGATGATTTAATGCGACCTTGACCTTTTGACCTCAAAATAAAAAGGCTTCACTCACCCAATATGTAAACCCTGCTCAAATTTAAAGTCAATCGGATGAAAATTGACAATTTAACAATTTAATGTGATGTTGACCTTTTATCTCAAACAAAAACAATTTGTTTCTACCTTTTGATTGGTGAACCAATTAAGTGACCCAATATACAAATTCTTAAAATTTCAGCTCAATCGGATAAAAATTGATGATTTTATGTGATGCTGACCTTTGATCTTTTGACCAAATTATTAAATTGTCTTCGCCATGTTCCCATAATAAAGCTACGTTGAAAATTTTATGGCAAAGCTCAAATGGCAAATTAATATTTCAGGTCAATTGGATGAAAATGATGATTTTAGGTGACGCTGACCTTTGACTTGTTCTTCCCTTTATAAGGGATGAGGTCTGATGGCACCAATCTTGTGCCCTGCCTTAACCACAATACTCTTCCACTCCCTTCTGTTCTCAGGCAACTCTCTCCACTCTCCAACCAACCCCACCTTACTAAAATCCCTCTTCACACATTCCTACTATCTAAACCGTGGTCTACCTCTTTTCCTCCCTTTCTTGCTACCTCAACCTATCCGCTCTCTTTGCCATTCTCTCTTCCCCCATCCACAGCAAATGTCTAGCCCATATCAGCTGGAATTTCACCAATCTCCCCATCAATCTCATCTGCACACTAATCTCCCTGTCAAGCTCATCTGCGCACCAATATCCTCCCTTAGTTCATCCATGCTATTTCTTTCTATCCGCCCTCTTCACTCCCGCAATCCTCCTGGTCATCCAGTTTGGAGGGACGGTCTGATCTATGCAGGGTCTTGGTGGTACCATACACCTTCCACTTCTTACTGATTGTATTGACTGTGCTCCAAGGGATATTTAAGGCCTTTGAAATATTTTTATACCCATCCTCTGATCTGTGTCTTTCCACAACTTTATCCCGGATGTCTTTTGAAAGACGCTTGGTGCTCATGGTTAAGTCTTTGCTGTGAAATCCGGTTCTGCCGGCAAGGTTGTGTTTTTCCAAGCTCTCCACGCTTTCAAAGTAAAGTATCTTTCCCGTTTGTATTTTTGTCAAAACTGTATTTTTATTTTACTGTGTATCTGTCTACTGTGTGTTTCTAGTAAGATCTTGGTGTAAATCGTGCACACCTGTGTGTAATAGTCGGTTGTTTCTGCCGCGTTTTCAGGCCTGGTCCCTCGAGGCTTTCCTTTCTCATCGGTGGCCGTTTGTTGTCCATTTACTTTCGTTCTCTCACGTTATCATATTCAATTGTCACCATGCCAGTTGGTAGGGTGTGGGTACCTCTCTCACCAGCCATGGCTCTTCAGCAAAGGACTTCTGCGACTCACTGGGACTGACACAATCTGTCAATTTCCCGACCCAGATCTCAGTTAACAGAGCATCTTCTCTTCTGGACTTGGTTATGACTAACTTCCCTGAAAATGTCTGCTGCTCTTCTTCTGCTCCAATCGGCTCATCTGATCATGTGCTTGTTAAAGTGGACATCTCTCTGACCATTCTCAGAGAGCCTCCTCAGCGTTGACGAGTCTGGCATTTCACTCAGGCCAACTGGCACGGTCTTCAAGCAGCCATCAATCATCTGGACTGGTCTCCCATCTCTACCGCCTCTGACATCAACTCATCCTGGGAATTCTTCCAAAGTAAATTGCTCTCTCTCATGCACAGATTTATCCCATCTCGTCTTCAGTTGTCATACCCTTCCTCCCGTCCATGGTACACGGAATCTTGTGGTGAGGCTGTTGCCCAGAAACAACTTGCTTTCGTCTCCTGGAAAGCAAATCCAACGGAAGGAAATCTCATTTCCTTTCACAAAGCCCGAAACAAGTGTGTGCCCACCCTCAGGAGAGCCAGGAAACAATATCTCTCCGTTCTCAAGACCGAACTCTCTTATCTGTCTCCCTCTTCCAAATCCTGGTGGCGTCTGGTCAAATCTGTTTCTGGTGTTTGTTCTCCCTCCATCCCCTCCCTCACCTCAATCGGCTACACGGCTGACTCTGCACGTGGAAAAGCTGAATGCCTCAACTCTGTGTTTGCCTCTAAATCTTGTGTCCCAAACCCATCCCTCTCTGTACCCACCGTACCCAGTCGTACCCAGCTGCTCCTGGACTCTGTGTCCTTTCCTCCTGACAAGGTGGAAAAGTTTCTGTCAACCCTCGACTCTGATTCTGCAACTAGACCTGACGGCATCAGCCCACGGGTCCTAAAATCCTGTTCTTCTGCTCGTTCACTCCCTCTCTCTGTTCTCTTCACCCTCTCTTTTGCTCAAGGTCATCTGCCATCTGCTTGGAAATCAGCCAACATCACCGCTTTGCACAAAAAGGTGCAAAAACAGATCCTAGCAACTACAGACCAATCAGCCTTCTCCCAATTATCAGCAAAGTCATGGAATCCATCATTGCTTCAGACATGAAATCTTTCCTCTTCTCCAATGGCTTGATCTCTGATCATCAATTTGGTTTCAGACCTGGTCACTCTACTCTGGACATGCTGCTTCTGCTTTCTCAACAATTGATGGAGGTCCTCAATGCCAAACAGGAAATTAGAGCTGTCTCCCTTGACATATCACGTGCCTTCGATACGGTCTGGCACCCCGCTCTGCTCACCAAACTCTCCTCCTTTGTTATCCATGGAAATCTCCATGCATGGCTGGCGGACTTCCTCTCTAGTCGTAGTCAGCGTGTGGCCCTGAATGGGTTTCTCTCATCTCCTCTTCCTGTTCAGGCTGGAGTTCCCCAAGGCAGTGTTCTGGGTCCTGTGCTTTTTCTGGTCTTCATCAATGCTAGCGGCTAGGGTGCCGGCTTAGGATCCTAGGATCCTGGGTTCGAATCCCGGTCAATCGCTGAATTAACGCCAGGGGGGTTGACTCAGCCTGTCATCCTTCCGAGGTCGGCTAATTGAGTACCAGTTCACTGGTAATTCCCTGCTTGTCGTTAAAGGCGGCAAAAAGGGTTGGCGTCAGGAAGGGCATCCGGCCGTAAAACATTGCTTCAAAAAGGGGACCGAAAAACAACAACAACCACAGTTCCCGAAAAAGGCCAACCCCCGCTTGTGTGGAAAAAATGGCCTCTAAAGGTGGTTTTTATCAATGATCTCTCTGACTCTCTTGAAAATCCTCTATCTCTTTGCTGATGAGTCTACTCTCTGTCGCTCCATTGCTCATTCCTCAGATCGGCAGTCTGCAGCCTCCTCACTGTCTGCAGACGTGGACAAAATCACCGACTGGGCAAACAAGTGGAACATGTCTTTCAATCCTGACAAATCTCACACTCTTACGATGTCTCTCCGAAAAGACCGACTGGACAACCCTCCCATTCACTTTCTGAATAATCCTCTCCAAGAAGTTCTGTCACTCAAGCTTTTGGGTCTCACTATCTGCCATGATCTTTCCTGGGTAAACCACATTTCAAATCTGGCCTCCAAAGCCAGTCGCCGACTGGGCATCCTCCGTCGTGCGAAGTCCATCCTTGGCACACCTGAGCTCCTCAGCACATACAAGGCTTTCATCCGCAGCTCAATGGACTACTGCTCTCCCCTCTGGGCTGGTGCTCCTGCCTCACACCTAGCTCGTCTTCACGCTGTTGAAACCAAAGCGTTCAGAATCATTGGAATCTCCCGCGATGAAGCTAACTCCAAGGGCCTTTCACTCACTCACCGCAGGCAGGTTGGTGGTCTTTCCGTCTTCTACCGACTCCTCTCTGGCCTTGCCGCCCCCCCCCCCTCCCAGCTCTCTCTGTGCTCTGTCCCCCCAATATTCCTTCAGGTCGCACAAGATCTGCCTGCAACCCTCTTATGGTTAAACTGCCAAAATCAAGACTCTCTGCTCACCTTCACTCCTTCATTCCTCTTTTCTCCCGCCTCTGGAACAAACTCCCTCACTCTCTTAAATCCCACTCCACCCTCCAGGTCTTTAAAACAGCTGTTCACCACCATCTCTTATCTTCCCCCATCCAAAACCTTGATCTTTTCTACCACCGCTAATTTAACTCCAAATCCACTTTTCTGAAATACCAACTTCTGTCCTGGAAGTCCTTGGTGTCCTTGTGTTTTATACTTCTCCCACCCCCCCCCCCTTCCCACGCCTCCTCCCCCAAAGCCCTCTCCCTCCCACACATCTCCCTGCTCTCAAATGTTATGTTTGTGTGCTTCCCCTTCTCTCCCCATCTTGTCTGCCGCTCCCTCTTTTTATATATTTTGTTTGTCTGGTTGATGTGTTTGTGAAATAAATGTTAGCTTTCACGAGCCTCGATTCAGTATACAAAAAAAAAAAAAATTGCTTTTTCCTTTGTCTGTATTTTCAGCCCATACTTCCTCCTAACTTCTTACCCTTTGTTTAAAATCTTTTTTTTTTAAATTAATAATAATGATAAAAATCTTTATTTCCTTCTCTCCCCATGGCTTTCTCTCCACCGATCGTGACCACGTGTTTCACTCCACCCATTTTTTTTTCTCCTTCCTTCATAACTCAATTTTTTTTTTTCTCTCTCTCTCCTTCCTTCATAACTCAATTTAGCCTGGTGTTGGCTTAGCGGTTAGGGTGCCGGCTTGGGATCCTCGGATCCTGGATTTGAATCCCTGTCGATCGCTGAAATAACGCCAAGGGGGTTGACTCAGCCTGTCATCCTTCCGAGGTCGGCAAATTGAGTACCAGCTTTGCTGGGATGAATGATCACGGTGTGTACCCCGATTTAGAATAGGTACAACGTATCCCTGCGCATCGTAAGAGCGTGACCAAGGGTTGGCGTCAGGAAGGGCATCCGGCCATGAAAACATTGCCTCAAACAGGGAACCATGATTGTCATGGGGCCCGCAGGGCTAACCCCCGCTCTAGCATGGAAAATGGCCTTAAAACGATCATTCATATTCATAATTTCATATATTCTTCATAACTCAATCCTCTCCAGCCAACACCTTTCCAATTCTTGCTTTTACCATACTCCTTCAACTTCTCTCCCCTTTCTTCTTCAACTTTCAACTTCGCACTAACCTTCAAACTTTCTCAACTTTCAACCTAACTTCAAAAAAAAAAAATTCTAACGAAGAATCTAAAAAGTAGGCCCTTCCTTCCGTACTAACACAATCACTTATACACCTCCCTGTTCCTTCGTTCTCTGCTCTCCTGGCTGTCAATCTCCTATTCTTCTGTTCCTGCTTCTGAACCTGTCCTGGAATCCTTAATCCCCCTCAGGAATTCCTCATACCCTCATTGAGGGAATTTCCCCAGATAGTTTTTACGGTTTAGTTTAAAAATATTTAAACTTTCCCCTGCAGTGTTGTATTCTGTTGTATATTATAACAAACTTTTCTTCTTCTTCTTTATAAGGTTGTCTTCGATTTGCTCACCAAATCTCTTCACTTCAAATAAAAATTCAATATCTCACAGTTCTGCCTTTCTACATTCCCTAAACTCACCTGCATTCCACCCCTCCTCCAACGTTTTCAAACGGATCTCTGACTCGAAAATCACAAGAAACTCATTTTGCAATAAATGTTCATTTTCCATTAATCGTCCAACACTTTCGAAAATCCAAACTCACTCCTCCCCTCCTAAAATCCCGCCTCCTCTCCGAAACTCCCCCATCACCCCTCCCTTTCAAATCTCCCCCCTTGCCCCTCCCCTCCTAAACTCCCCCCTTTGCTCTCTCCTCATAAACTCCCCCCTCATCCCTCCCATCCTAAACTCTCCCCTCGCCCCTCTCCTCCTGAACTCCCCCCTAACCTTTCCGCTTCAAATCTCCCCCCTAACCCCTCCCCTCCAAAACTCCCCCCTCACTCCTCCCCTCCTAAATTCCCCCCTCACCCCTCTCCTTCAAGACACCCCCCTCCCGCCTCTCCTTAAAATCTCCTCATCCTCCATTTTTCTCCAATTCTCCTCGCTCACTCCTCCTCCTCAAATCGTCCTCCTCCCCACTTCCTCTCCCTTCCAACTCTAACCTCCATCTCCTCCAACCTTCTTCCTCACTCTGCCCCCCCTCAAACAACACCACATTGTGCCTCATCCAATCACCATCAAAACTTTTGTCCTCATCCTTCCCTTTCTCCGAGCTCTTCTGAAATCTCTGACACACTATCAACAGCTTTCCCTCCCTCCTCCTCCTCTGCCTCATCTTACCCAACCCCTCGCTTACCCCTCCCATCCCCTGTCCTGTATCCGATGCTCCCCCTTCCTCTTCCTTAAAGGTATGGACCTCAAACATCTGAGGCCTTCGCTCAAACCTGATTCATCTCTCCATACAGGTTGCTTCTGACAAACCAGACTTCATCTGCTTAACATAAATTTTCCGCCTTCAAGATGTCTCTGATTCCTTAATATCTCTCCCTGGTTACCCCCCTCCTCCGGTATGATAGACCTGAGCCTCCACCTGGTGGTGGGGTTGCTATCTTTATCAAAAACTCTTTTCCTCACTCTCCTTGCACTGCCCTCTCTTCATCCCACCCACAGGAGTACCTCTGGCTATGGCTACCTCTCCGCTCCCACCTTTTGTTCATATGTGTTCTGTACGTGCTCCTAACAGTGATGACTCCATTTACATCTCGCTGTCTGATAACATGGACCAACTTCTATCCACTCACCCCAACTCTCTCTTTCTCATATGTGGTGATGTCAACTGTCATCATGCCAGCTGGCTGGGTGTAGGTACCTCTCACTCCAGCCATGGCACCTCAGCAAAGGACTTCTGTGACGAACTGGGACTGACATAATCTGTCAATTTCCCAACCCGGATCTCAGTCAGCAGAGCATCTTCTCTTCTCGACTTGGTTATGAAAAACTTCCCTGCAAATGTTTGCTGCTCTTCTGCTCCACTCAGTTAATCTGACCATATGCTTGTTAAAGTGGACATCTCTCTGGCCATTCTCAGAGAGCCTCCTCAGCGCCAACGAGTCTGGCATTTCACTCAGGCCAACTGGCACGGTCTTCAAGCAGCCATCAATCATCTGGACTGGTCTCCCATCTCTACTGCCTCTGACATCAACTCATCCTGGGAATTCTTCCAAAGTAAATTGCTCTCTCTCATGCACAGAATTATCCCATCTCGTCTTCAGTTGTCATACCCTTCCTCCCGTCCATGGTACACGGAACCTTGTGGTGAAGCAGTTACCCTGAAACAACTTGCCTTTGCCTCCTGTAAGGCAAATCCAACCGAAGGCAATCTCATTTTCTTTCACAAAGCCCGGAACAAGTGTGTGTCCACCCTCAGGAGAGCCAGGCAACACTATATCTCTACTCTCAAGACTTAACTCTCAAACCTGTCTCCCTCTTCCAAATCCTGGTGGCATCTGGTCAAATCTGTTTCTGGTGTTTGTTTCCCCTCCATCCCCTCCCTCACCTCAAATGGCTACACAGATGACTCCGCACGTGAAAAAGCTGAATGCCTCAACTCTGTGTTTGCCTCAAAATATTGTGTCCCAAACCCGTCTCTCTCTCTGTATCCACTGTACCCAGTCATACATAGCTGCTCCTGGACTCTGTGTCCTTTCCTGACAAGGTGGAGAAGTTTCTGTCAAACCTCGACTCTGATTCTGCAACTGGACCAGACGGCATCAGCTCACGGGTCCTAAAATCCTGCTCTTCCGCTCTTTCACACCCTCTCTCTGTTCTCTTCACCCTCTCTTTTGCTCAAAGTCATCTGCCATCAGATTCTAAATCATCCAACATTACCACTTTACACAAAAAAGGTGCAAAAACAGATCCTTGCAACTACAGACCAATCAGCCTGCTCCCAATTATCAGCAAAGTCATGGAATCCATCATTATTTCGGATATCAAATCCTTTCTCTTCTCCAATGGCGTGATCTCTGATTATTATCAATTTGGTTTCAGACCAGGTCACTCTACTCTGGACATACTGCTTCTGCTGTCTCAACAATGGATGGAGGTCCTCAATGCCAAACAGGAAACCAGAGCTGTCTCCCTTGACATATCATGTGCCTTCGATACGGTCTGGCACCCCACTCAGCTCACCAAACTCTCCTCCTATGGTATCCATGGAAATCTCCATGCATGGCTTGTGGACTTCCTCTCTGGTCGTAGTTAACGTATGGCCCTGAATGGATTTCTCTCATCTCCCCCTTCTTCAGGCTGGAGTTCCCCAAGGCAGTGTTCTGGGCCCTGTGATTTTTCTGGTCGTCATCAATGATCTCTCCGACTCTTTGGAAAATCCTTTCTATCTCTTTGCTGATGACTCCACTCTCTGCCGCTCCATACCTCATCCCTCAGATCGGCAGTCTGCAGCCTCCTCACTCTCTGCAGACCTGGACAAAATCACAGACTGGTCAAACAAGTGGAACATGTCTTTCAATCCTGATAAATCTCACAATCTCACTGTATCTCTGAAAAGACCGACTGTGCAACCCTCCCATCTACTTTCTTTCTGTCTTCTACCGACTCATCTCCGTCCTTGCTCCCCCAGCTCTGTCTTTGCTCTGTCCCCCAAATATTCCTACAGGTCGCACAAGATCTGCCAGCAAGCCTCTTCTGGTGAAATTGCCAAAATCAAGACTCTCTGCACACCTTCACTCTTTCATTCCTCTTTACTCCCACCTCTGGAACAAACTCCCTCACTCTCTTCAATCCCACTCCTCCCTACAGGTCTTTAAAACAGCTGTTCACCACCATCTCTTATCTTCACCCATCTAAAACCTTGATCTTTTCTACCCCCGTTAATTCACCCCAGATCCACTTTTTGGAAATACCAACTTCTTTCCCGGAAGTCCTCGCAGAGTCCATGTGTTTTATATCTCTCCCACCCCCTCCCCCTTCCCATGCCCTTCTCCCTCCAAGCCCTCTCCCTCC
Source organism: Myxine glutinosa (assembly GCF_964187855.1). Lineage (NCBI taxonomy): Eukaryota > Metazoa > Chordata > Myxini > Myxiniformes > Myxinidae > Myxine > Myxine glutinosa. Next base: position 47,131,090 of record NC_136269.1, on the reverse strand, counting down.
CACAGATCTCCCGATGTCCCTGTTCTCTGCTGTTGTACTTGTGTGCTTCCCTCTTTCTCTCCCCATCTTGTCTCCTGCTACCTTTAATATATGTTTTATGTGTCCGTTTGTTTTTTTGTGATTAATGCTGGCTCTTACACGAGCCTCGATCTTGTATGCAAGAAAAAAAAAATGCATTAGCCAGCAGAGGAAACCTACATAGACCATGGGCCCAGACCCAAAATTTCACGTATCGGTACCATCTGGGTGGGCAAATTCTAGTTGCCATTTTTTAATAGTTCAACATCCCTAGATTATGTTTTGATATGATAACCTTGCCAGAGAGGTAGCTTATTAGTAATTATCATGTCTTGAATGGGCACACCTCTGGCAGAACCAAAAATGCACTTTCACCGGGTATAATATTTTACAGCTTTGCTACCTCCCCCAAAAGTATGATATTTCTGTCTCAAATGTGTTAGTCTGTTGTAGAATACATTTACATTGCATGAAATTCAAGAACAACATCAGATATTTCCACATTTTTACTCTTTGCCTTCAAAACACACACAAAATTAGGGTACATGTACATGGTAATGGATTGCATTGGTGAAATTCTACTCCCAGGATATGCCAACTTCCATGTCAATTGTTTCTACTGCAAGGCATCATGAAATAGAAGTATCGGTGCTGTGATATTTATAACTGTCTCTTATTTGCAGAATGAAATCATAGATTCAATCTCCATTGCATCACTCATCATCACCATCATCGACATCGATATCTGTTAGTTCTGCAACCAGTTCTTCCTCAATTGGTTGGTTTCCACAGGTTTTTAGTTTGCACATGTTTGTGCACTTCAAACCATTGCTGAGACATGGGCACTCAGGTAATTTGCAAGACTTCACACATTGACAGGATAAGAACTGCAATACAGCTTCTGGTGCTGGTGACCCACGCATCCACACGATGGCCAGTTTGCCATCATCATCTATGGTCCATCCATGGTCCTTGGGACTTGGTACAAGGGGATGACATTGTAAAGATCGTCTCCAGATGGCAGCTTGATAGTTGGCACGAAGAACATGCATGTACAGGCAATCTTCACAAGGTGGTAGTTGACTGGACTCTAGTTGACTATGTCTGGTGCAGAAAAGTTGGTAGCGGAGTGTATTCACATCTGATGTGCTTGTAGAAGGCACATACATTCGACAAGTGATTTCTTGCAGCTTCTGAAACTGCTCTGCAGACACATCCCATGACTGTCCAAGCTCACAGAAAACCTTCTGGTAGGTCTTTTCAGACTTCATTTGCTTTAATGTGCCCATCTTTCCACGGCCTGCAAAGGCACTGACTGTATCACAGCCAGTGAAGGCATGCATACCAATGATTGCATTGCAGACACTATCTCCCAGGGACTGACCTGGCTTAGTAATGTCAAGGAACCTCGTCCGGTTTTGGGTTCCACATTTCTGGTACATGGGACATGGTATTTCTTTTCTGAAGCCCAGACACAGAACAAGCACATCTGTATCTTCAGCAGTGATGACCACTGCCTTGTAGCCAGACTCTGCTGCATGAAGAGCATGCAAAAGCATACGGGTATCTGCTTCTTCCTGGGTTGATTTCAACTCTTTGAGCTCCTCCCAGTGTTCCTCACTGATTTTAAAGCAGGTCTCCTCACAAGTAACATACAAGGTTTTGTTCTGAAGTTTCTCTCTATATTTGTGTTCCTTCCATTCATTCACCAGGAACTTGATCAGACTGGCTTTGTTGGAAGAGCTGCTAAGTAGTTTTCTCCACTGCTGGATGTTATGGCCAGGTGCAATGCTCCTAAACTGGATGCCTGTATCTGCACCTCTGCTAGCTCTATATCTTCTATATTTGTTATCACTATCTACTGTTAAAATAAAGTGCAATATGTTACACAGCAGTGGAGCATGTACACTGGAACAGTCTGCAGAGTGAGCAGTGTACTATTATCATGTGTCAATCAGGAGTGTTGCCATGGTAACCCCAGGGACCAGACACTGAGTGGATACATATGATGTCCATGGTGACAGGGTAGGACTGATTAATTACTGGGGCTGGAACCCATACTGATGGACACAGTTGACCTTATAAACCTGAAATAAATATCTGAAATAAACAAAGGCTTATACTTGTCTTCCACATCCCACCCAATTCAGTTTCCTGCCTGAAAACAACTTAACATCTACATCCTTACAATATTTGTAGAAAATCTGGAAGTAAATATATGATTACAGGCTAACCTCAATATATCACTATTCAATATATCACTATATTGGATATTTCACTTTTATTCAATGGATCCCAAATTGCCCATTTCCTTATTATTAGCATATAAAATCTCCCTATATATTGCTATTCACTTATAGTGTGGACCATTTTCATGGACCCCGTACATAGTGATATATCGAGGTTAGCCTATATTATGGTAAAATAACCATAATCAGTGACTCTTGGAAATATTCTGTTAGCTGGAAATATTATTAACTTATTATGGATGGCTTTTAATGGAATATTTTCATGATATATGACTTTGCTTAATTACAAAAAAGCACCAATTGGCCAAAATGTTAAGATGGAAAATAAATGGACTAAGCTACTCCTGTGGAAAGGTTATCATATATTAATTTGTTCATACTGACCCCACAAACATTTTAATACCACTTAAGTTTTGCCCCAAATTTGGTACCGATTTTCTGTCTGGCCCATGAACTAACAGGAACAGCTGATTTTATTCAGCTGTTCCTTCAGAATATTCAGAATCACTACAATTTAACACAGGTGGAGGCCAATTAATTTGATGTGTGATTTTGAAGGTGATTGGTTACACCTGAGCTAATTTACAATTGCTGTTATAAAGGGGTGGACCCTTATCGAACAAAGATAATCTAGTTTTGTATTTTTTATTGATTTTTCTGAAATTTGTAGAATTTGTTTTTCACTTGGAAGTTGTGGGTTACGATGTGTAAATAAAGTAGAATTTAATGCATTTTAATTCCAGGCTCTAAGGCAACAAAAGGCGAAAAATTTGAAAGGGGGTGTAGGCTTTCTATGGGCACTGTAACGACAAGATGGTTAAGGGAACTACCCAAAAGTTTATATTGAACAAATCAGAAAAAATCATGTTAAAGTAATGAAAAGACATGTGGGGATGGAATCCCCAAAAAACAACCAAACAGGGTAGGAAAGAATGACATCTATCTATAATTCCAGTAATCTCTGTGTGTATGTGTGTGTGTCTGTGTGTGTGTGTGTGTGTGTGTGTGTGTGTGTGTTTGTCTGTGACCGCTGTTTCTCGACAACCACGGGTCCGATATACTTGAAACTTGCCAGATATATTGCTGGGGACCCGAGGATGTGCCTTTTCAAGGTTTGAAATTAATCGGACAAGTGGTTCCCAAGGTATGGTCACCGTACTCGCAAGCCGTTCGCTTTGGCTTTGCGAATGGACCAAACCATTTCATGTAAATAGAGGGGGGGGGGGGGGGTTCTACCGTACTCGCAAGCCGTTCGCTTTGGCTTTGCGAATGGACCAAACCATTTCATGTAAATAGAGGGGGGGGTTCTGTGGTCGTTACTGCCACGTGGTTTCAAAGTTTTTTTTTTGTTGTTGTTGTTTGCACGCATGTTTTTTTGCACCCACGTACGGGCACGCCCTAGTGATAGGAATGACGCCACAATACAACACAACACCATACTCCTTTAATGAATTGCCATTATGACATCTTTTGACATTTTTTCATCAGTGGTAATAGTAACAATTGTATGAAGATGTCTATGTTAGAGATCGTTGTAGATTTGTAGCAATCACTTTGTGTGTGTGTCTTATCTGTGTGTCTATCCGGGTCATAACGTTTTTTTTATCATTTGAGCTTTTATCATAAAATTTTCAACGAAGCTTTATTGTGAGAATATGATGAAGACAAATTAATAATTTGGTCAAAAGGTCAACGTCACATAAAAATTGTTGATCTTCATCCAATTGATCTTAAATTCGAAGAATTTGCATATTGGGTCACTGAATTGGTTCACTAATCAAAAGCAAGAAGCAGATTGTTGTTGTTTTTTAGATCCAAACGTCAAGGTTGCATAAAATATCAATATGTCAGTCAAATAAATTTCTCAGTGACCAAATATGGCCCAATTCATCGAGTGTAACCTGTGTTCTGTCAAAAGCTCAAGGTCACAAAATCATCAATTTCCATCTGACTGATTTGAAATTTGAGGAGGGTTTGCATATTGGGTCACTGAAACTCGTTGCTATTGAGCTCAAAAGGTCAAGGTCGCCTAAAACCGTTCTGGACCCTATTACTTCATAAATTGTGCATTTTGTCGTACCTCACAGGATCTATGATCCCAGCTTTTAGCAATCGATCAAACTCCTGATCTACCTTCCCTTTCAATGAAAATGGTACATTGCTGGCTTTCACAAACTTCGGAGTTTTATTTGGGTCAATATCTATACCGACCTCCGCTCCTTTGTTTTTCCCAGTTCATATGTGAAAAGGTCCCCATATTCCGCATTTGATTGCTAGCATCGAAGTTGTTAACTTCCTGCCAATCCAAGCGGATTGCTTGGAGCCAGTCCTAGCAGACTAGGGCCTGAGCCTTGCACCACCATTGAGGTCAACTTTGCCTTCTGTTTTGCCATAAGTTACAGTGACTTCACATTCTCCCACAATATCCCCAGATTCACCAGTGTACTTGCATAATATTGTCTGATTTGGGCAGATTATGGGCCTGTTTGGGTCGTCTTCCCCCCACCTCTCTTGGAACCTAACCTCACTAATCAGAGACATGACCCGGTAGGTATTTGCTTCAGCACTTTGCTGCTTTGTACCTCCAACCTAACAACAAGCGGTTTGCATTTTGCTTGGTTGCTCAATTTATGAAAAAGACTGTACATGTCCTCTTAATTTTCATCCTTTAACGGATTTGTCTGGTATTTAGACTTTTTTCCCTGTTGATAACTGTTCTTGTTCTGAGGAATGCTTTGGTCTTGGGTTTCGAACAAGAGACTCTTGCAAAATGACCCTTTTGCCACAGATATAGCAGTCAACATTTCTAGTTGAAGAATCGCTCGTTTGATTATGATCTGTCCACACACAGCGATCACATTTTACAATGGATTTCCCATCAAAAGATGAACTCATCATTTTGTTTACTGCTACCTCCTGCCCTACTATGACATGTTCATTCGTGGCTGATCCAATGTGTTTTGTTCCTCCAATTCTATTGTAGACGATATGCTTAGGGCCTTGTCAAAATCCAACATTGCATCCCTCAGCAATCTTCATTTAATTCCAAAGACTATCCGATCACATGGCATTGCCTCAAGATTACCTCCATATTCACACCGTTCAGTCAATTAAGGTTAGGCTGCTACATAATTTGAAATGGACTCACCCCCTTCCTGGCTGTGGCTATTCAGCTTTTAGCGGTGCACTTAAATTTGAAGAATTTGACCTTAAACTCCCTCACTCTCTTCAGTCGTTGACAGATGTCCAGTCGTTGACACACCAACGACAGACCAATAGCTTCGGATTCCGGTGTTGTTTGACAATGGAAATCAGCTCCGGCAACAGGACGTCTCTCAGCTTCCTTAGTGCCAACAAACTTAACATTAGCTTGTAAGTCAGTGCAATGCAAACAATATCGATCGTTGATTAGCCACACTCGTAATGTCATTAGCTGTGAAATTGTGCTGAATCCTCGCCATATAAAGTTATCACTCACTAATCTAGTACACAAAGCAACCAGCTTCCTCTTCGAATTTAAACTCTCCAATTGAGAAAAATGTGGCCATGATTCCTGGAAAGAAAAAAATCAATTTCCAAGGCAAATTAGTTTACCCTCATCACAAGATGTTCAGTTCTCCCAGAACTGGATGGGTGTCTTATAAAAGACAGGAAGACACATATACATCAGAAATACCACCATGACCAAAACCACCTGATTGCGCACATGTGCAGACCGATCACAGCAAACGTATTATTCACATATAAACAGATGCAGCATCACAATTCATCAGTGATGTATTGTGGTTGTATTTATTTTTTTAATCCGATTAAAAAAATTGTTGTTATGTTATGGTTGCAATAACCAAGATAGATTGTCACTTCTTTCCGTTGGAATCATTCTAATTGCTTCAGCCATTATTTTGCTCGGTTGGATGACATTTACCAACAATTCTAAGGATGAACAAATCGGTGATTTTCTGATCTCTTGATTTGGTACTTTAGCGATGGATTCTGGCATCTTTTTCATTCTTGTTAGTTATGAAAATGTTGGAGAATAAAAGGTGTGACTTTTGAAGGCTTATGACTTTACCCTATTATAGTTTTTTAAGCATATAATTTTGTACACATTTGAATGGGCAACCATTTTTATTGTGCCATTCCTAGATATTGAATTCTCACTATACTCCATGATACCGTACTCCATGATATGACTTCCCTCACAAGGATCTTCAACACAAAATGAGGTTATTAGGCCCACCAAAGCCTGCACTATGATTGCCAACCTCTGGTTGTTTGCCCATGTGCTATCCTTTTTGAATGCCGAGCATCACACAAGGTAGCAGCACGTACCTTATTTGAAGTCTTTGGTGTGACTCGCCTGGGGTTCAAACCGCAACTCTCCCAGACTCAAACCAGACGCTCTAACCATTTCGTCCCCACATCTGGTTAAAATTATATTCCTGAAATGGCAACAGGAACTAACACATTTTACATAATTGGTAGTCGCAATGATGACTTGAAAGGAATCTTTCACAATGATGCCACACAAATAAATCTTTTTATGTAATGGTGCCAATGAAAGAATCCAATAGGATGGTGCAGAGGTCTGACAAGATGGTGCAGAGGTCTGACATGATGGTGCAGAGTGCACTTATCATTGAGCAATCTTGTCTGGGTTCGATTCTCAGCCGAGCTATAAACTCTTGGATTGGTTTTTCAAAGGCATAACGTTGCATTACAATGTGTGCGATCTCTCTCGGATGTATGTAATTAACCCTGGCCAGCCGGTTCATGAAAAACTTGGGCCAGAAACTTTCCTTGGCCGACCCCACAATAAGGTGAGATAAATGTGGCCATTAAAATAAGTAGTAATGATTGTAGTAGTAATCGTAGTCGTCATAGTCAAAGGAAAGGGGTATTTGGATTTTGTGATGATGTTACTGTATGAACTTCAAATGATTACAGAAGAAAAGCCTGCACTATTGTTATCAATAAAACTACATGTGTATTGGTGAATATACAGTATACACCTACTTTAAAGACCAGTGAGATCTCAGATATAAGTGTAGCTGAAATAAACTTCCACACATACATGTCTAGACAGTCTTTAAATATTACATGTAAAAATGAGAGTGCTAGTTCCAATGTGTAAGTGCAGATGTCCAACCTCATCCTAGGTAGGCCTCAGGGGATTTTTTTTCAAGTTGGGGAACAGGTAGAAGTCAAAAATGGTCTTGGAGAAGTATCACTCAATATTGACTCAACTTTCCATAGCAATTGTTCTTGATGGCATCTCGCAACCACCAGAGTTCACGTCGTCAGCATATTTTATACGCCAATTTATTGGCTCACCTTCGGGGAGCTAGACAGTCATGATTACCCCTTCGCTGTTCCAGAAAACAGTGGCCATGACCTTTCCAGCCGATGCCATCTTCGGCATGTTTCCCTTCCGGGAAGGCAGCTTTCACTACATTCTCTGTTGGCCTTAGGATCATAGTGCTAAAACCTTTGACTTATTCGGAATCACAGTCGTGCTCATAAAGTCGTCTGGGTTTGCTTGAAACCACTCAAGAAGTTGGAAATGTCAAATGGAGGTCTCTTATTCAATCAATATTTTGGGTACCCATCTTGCTTAAACTTTTAGCATGCCCATCATCTCATTGATGATAGTGTGTACTGATTAATTGCCCAATGTCTAAATTATGTTTCTTACTTTAATATTTTGTCCATCAAAATCTAGTGGATTATGTCAACTTTTTCTGGTGTTTTGGCCTCTGAGGCATCCTCCCGACCTTGGCTCATGGCTCATCCTCAATGCTGATTCTCTCTCGCATAAATTCAGCAGCTCCTTTTTTTAACACATATTTTACAGTGCCGTGAACTGACATATTGTGTATCGGAGTGATGTTGGCTGTTTTCCGTGCAGATGGTGAGCGACTGAAGGTTGAAGGACAGGCTGAAGAGTGAAGACAGATGAGAAGGAAGAGCAGCATGCAGGATTTGGGAACACTCGCACTGATGCCATCTGGGCCCATCACTGAGGCTGAGCCAAGGCTGCTCAGAACTTTTTCTACCTTCTCAGGTGAAAAAGTCACAGTGTCCATTTGACAGTGGACACGAGGGGGAAAGTTGGGAGAGAGAGAGGGATTGGTTGAGCACATGTGTTTTGGAGGAAAACACAGATATATATTGCATACAAAAAGCTTCTAAAGTTCATGATATACACTACTCTTAGAAATCCAAAATATATCTTATTTATATCTCAATATGAGAATTTTTTTGCAAACGAGTGTCCATAAATCCTGATGAATACATGTATATGTTTAATATTTTGTGAGGTGAAAGTCACAAAGACTCAAGGATTGACTGGTATAATGAAGATATAATTTCAAGGGGCATTGAATGATTAATGAATTACCCCAATGCTAATTGGATAGATGATGCTGGCAGAATGTTAAAGAAGCAAGTGAAGACAAAAGCAAAATAATTAGTTTGACAGGATATAGATATATAATAATTTGTTGTAAGGGTAATTGAGTGTCAACAAAAATAAATAATTTTAATATGGAAAAGAAGGACTATCTGGAAAATGAAGAATTTGAAATTAAGAAAGTTGATGAATGAATATCAAAAACCATAGTCCCCCTTTCGCTCCACGGTGCGACGGGGGACAATAAAATATACAAGCAAATATGGAGTAAATGTACATAATTCTGATGAGTGAAGTTGCTGATGATAAAGTTTGGAGAAGGTTGAGAATGTGAAGAAAGTGCTATTGAGATTCTGATAATGTGGAAAAAGTGAAGATGATAAAGTTTCGAGTGAAAAGGATGATATGCAGGGCCTTCTTCTGAAGAAAGAGAAAAATTAGCTGATGAGAAAGAAGCAGAGTTAATAGCAGTGTATGAAAAATAAAGTTTAAATGATTCCAGTAGAAGAAGAGCTAAATCATGAAGAGTTATTGAAAGTGAATAGGTTGTCTTACAAGTATTAAGGAAAGGGCAAAGCAAAATGACATAACAATGCTTGATTTTGGACAGTTGGAGAGATAGAAAGCGAATGTGATTTTTCTTCATTATAAATGGCTCTGCATTTAAACTTGAATGGAATTTTTTTTTTCCTCTCTCTACAAGAGTGAGATTCATGGAAGAGCAGGTTAAATTGGAAGTTGGGTAGTGGGGTATAAGAAGGTTTCAAGAACATTAGAAATCACTTATTTAGAAGGAGAAATATCATTGGTTTTGACGTCAATGATGAACCGATCTATATCCCTGTACATGAATGGATGTGAATTTGTCATTATACCTTTTCTTTAGTTCATTATACAAGAAGTGATATAGCAAGCGATATTTCTTGAATTTAGAATAGATAAACCCAAGTAGATTTGCTTTGTAAAACTAACAATTTCTTTATTCATGTGAATTATGAACAAGTTTTCTGAAATATATTTTGCTTTCAAAATTAACTTGATTAATTTTTCTGCGTGTTCCCAATTTAAACATAATTCATACCACTTTTATTTTTCTTTGTTCCAGCATCTTTCCAAACTCGATTGATAATGAAATTTTTTGATTACTTTATTTAGTATGGTCAATTTAGTAATAAACTTAATTCTATTATATTTATCTCTAGCCACATAAAAGTAATTCATCTTTTCAAAAGTACACCCAGTCTTTTTCCATTGGGAGATTAAGTATGCTCTATTTCATGTCAGACCGTGAATTAGACATTTAATCAACCTCTACAATAACATTATTACTTTGTTTTGAGTTGAAAAGCCACTTTCTATTGTCCTTTATTTTCCCTCCTTATAAAATACAACAAAACTAGCATTCGTGGCAAGATTAATCTTTCACCTCAACTTAATTTCTCTCATATTAAATTTTGCTCATCACAATAACTATAATTTTAGTATCAACCAAAATGTCTTTGATTAATATTGAAACACTTTACAGTTTCTAACCTAGACTTAAATGCTCTTTTTCATACCTTCCGCAAAAAGGTTTCCCTAGTTTCCGAGTTAATTTTTCAAAAGGTTGTTTATTTATTTTGGCAATCTATACTATAAGAGAGCCGTTTGTCTGCGTGTGTGTGTGTTGCTATCTTTCTTAGAGATGGCTGAATGGATCTTCGTCAACTTCCAGAGGTTCATCAGTGAGTGCCACGCAGCGTTTTAGGCAAAACCATTTCTTGAAATTTTTGAAAAAAAAAAGTTGGATTTTTTTATTTTAATCACTTCATAGTGCCTAACCGTTTGTAACTATGTAAAAGGTAATATTAAATGATCCCCAACCCCATGGCTTAGTGGCTGTAGGGAAGTTTTTTTATGTCCTCCCTCCCCCAAAAAACTAACATTTGATGACTTTGAAATGCCAACAGGATTAGAACATCCGATGCTGGGTACCCCTGCTAGTCTGCTATAAAAGAAAGCCGTGTGTGTGTGTGTGTGTGTGTGTGTGTGTGTGTGTGTGTGTGTGTGTGTGTGTGTGTGTGTGTGTGTGTGTCGCTATTTTTCTCAGAGATGGCTTAACGGATCTTCGTCAAACTTTCAGAGGTTCATCAGTGAGTGCCTGGGAGTGTTTTGGCAAAAAGAAAAAGTTCGTTTTTTTTGAATTTTTAAAAAATCGCTCTATAGTGCCTAAGCCTTTTTGATTAATGACAGTTATATACTAGTACACATTCGCATAAATAAATACAAAACAATCACCAGACATTTGAACACAAATAATAAAGCAATTCCGGAAGTGGTCGAAGTTGGTGGTAAGGGTTCTTCTTCTTCCTGAAAGTCATCATACTTAACTCAGAAACGTTTTGAACTGCACATTCACTAGCAGATATTCAACGAAAAGGCAAAGTGATGATTTGACATTTGTGATGAATTCTGATTTGGATGTAATTGCTTTTCCTTTCTATTTGCCCTCATTTCAAATATGTTAATGTTTCTTTTTCGCGTGAGCAACACTGGGTAATCCAGCTATAAATGCTTTTATACTTTACTCGGTGTACAAATACAAATACAACTTTGTCTGGGGGGTAACATAGGCTATGTGGCCGCGGGGTGTAAATGTAAATTACGAGGGGTGTAAATTCTCTATGTAAATGTGTACCGTGTAGTGCCACCTGGTGATGGTGTCAGAGGGTATTACAATTTTCTTTTTTTACCTGTGCAACACTGAGGTTATGAAACACTCTTTGCAAGGGGAATTTTTTCCTCCTTCCCCTCCCCACCCCCCAAATTTTTCCTCTCCCCAAAAGGTACTTTATGAACTCTCTTGTGTTATCATTTGTTGGGAGAGGTCAAGCGGTGAGGGAGAAATAAATCTTCATAGTAGATCCCATCATAATTGTAGAGTAAACTAGAATGGAATTCGGTAGAGAGCATAATTATGTCCCCCAGGCTGAACAATTTACATTTTGTATCCCACTGATAGGTCAGATCTGGATCTGACATGACCAAAATCGAATCGGCTTGTTCTTGTCACTTCGCCAACTCATCCACCAAGTGTTGTCATAAGTCGGACTTCCGGTTTCCGGTTCCTTGAGATAGGTTATGCCGTTTTTCGACTGTGCCAAATTCCTCAAAGATATGTACTCCCGGTAGTTTTGTCGAGTTTTTGCTGTTTATTTTGCTGTAGCTGTATTTACTGTGTGCTTCTAGATCGGTTTTGTTTTGCAACTTGTGCCAATTTGTAAGTATTCGTCAGGATTTTCATGCCAAGTTTTTGAGGCCCACATTTTCCTAATTCAAGTCCACAGTCGTCTTTTTTATTGTCTTTTCTCCCTCCTACCCACAACCCTTTTGTTTTCTCTTCTGTCCCTTTATTTCTCCTTCAAATCCTCCCAATTATAACTCCTGTTTAGTGTCTTTAAAAAATCAGTTCCTTATTACCTCCAAACCTTTCACCTCCCTGACCTCCCTGACCTCCCTACTGCCCACACTTTTACTTCTCCTTCCTCTTCCATACTCTCCTCAATTTTTGCCATTTTTATACCTCTGTTGACAAAGTCGCTGGAGGCATTATGTTTTCAGGTTGTCCGTCCGTCCGTCCCTTTGTCCGTCCATCCGTCTGTTTGTCCGTCCGTCCATTCGTCCGTGATAGATTTTCGTTACCGAGATAACTTGAGAACGGCTGAAGGGATCTTAGTCAAACTTGGTGCAGGTATGTATAATGAGGTAATTATGAACTGATTAGATTTTGGGGTCAAGAGGTGAAAGGTCAAAGTCTGTAATATGTCTAACGTGAGAACGGCTGAAGTGATCTAATTCAAACTTGGTACAGGTATGTGTAATGATGTAAAGATTAACTGATTCAATTTTGGGGTCCCGAGGTCAAAGGCCAGAGGTCATGTCAGGTAAAAATGTGATAACTTGTGAACAGCTGAAGGGATTTAAATTAAAACTTTGTACAGCTATGTATAATGATGTAAACATGAACTGATTAAATTTGGGAGTCAAGAGGTCAAAGGTCAGAGGTCCTGTCAGGTAAAAATGTGATAATGGATTTAATCTGAATGGATTTAAATCAAACTTGGTACAAGTATTATCATGATGTAATAATGTGGGCGGAGGCATATTGGTCGACGTCGTGACGTCGATGAGTATTGTTCTAGTTAACCTCGCCTGAGGAGAGGGTATTGCATTTGAGTCCATTTGTTTGTCTGTCTGTCTGTCTGTTTGTTTGTCCGCACACAGTAAATATGATTTTCTCTGCAACTGTTGGTCCGATTGACAGGAAATTTCACCATCGGTGCAACTCCACCTGTAGAATGTTTAATGATAATTATGATGTCATAGGTCACGGGGTATGTGTGCCATCTTGGAAAAAACGAAAAACTTTGCAACTCTATATCTCCTAAAGCGCTGCATAGGAAAAATTGAGACGTGGCTCATTGTAAAGAACTCTCCATGGGGAATAAAATATTTTAATGATGATGTCATAGGTGCCTCCATTTTGACGTCATAATTTTGTTCAGGCTGAACATATCGTTGAACCTGTCATATATCACAATTGCCATGCTCTACCTTTACGTTTTTCATTCAGTGTGAAACACAAACAAACCGATTGTTAAAATGACCATGAAATATCGAAAGCATCAGCGTTACGTCTCCTCCAACAACACAGTACTTATAGGCCCGGCAGGAAGGGTCATGTTATTCTACCCAACCCTTGTGGGGTATATAGATTACAGTAGTTCTTCGCTCAGTTCTGTAAGTTAAGCGTACCTCAGGGATGTCGGGATACCTCCAAATTTCTTTGTTTAATGTTATGAACAGCATTAGCAACTGTTTAAAAAGCTAATCATATGTGTTTGTGGTTTCTTTTACAAGCCCGGCTACGCTGCTGTTAGATTCCGATATTGTTACCCTCGAATGAGGAGAGGGTATTGCATTTGAGTGTTTGTCTGTCTGTTTGTCCGCACAGAATAAATATGATTTTCTCTGCAACCGTTGGTCCGATTGACAGGAAATTTCCACCATAGGTGCACCTCCACCTGTATAATTTTTTAATTATAATTATGACGTCATCGGTCACGTGGTTCGGCCATTATCTTGGAAAAACCGAAAAATTTTGCACCTCTATATCTCGGAAAGCGATAAATAGAAAAAATTGAGACATGGCTCATTGTAAAGAACTCTCCATGGGGAATAAAATATGTTAATGATGATGTCATAGGTGCCTCCATTATGACGTCATAATTCGACAAGTACAAAACTTCATCCTATCAAGATGAAATTTCTTGAGTGTCATGTCGGCAAAAATTGGTGGAAAAAAAATAAAAATGATGATGTCATCGGTCACGTGGTTCGGCCGCCATCTTGGAAAAACCGAAAAACTTTGCACCTCTATATCTCCGAAAGCACTGAATAGAAAAAATTGAGACATGGCTCATTGTAAAGAACTCTCCATGTGGAATAACATCTGTGAATGATGATGTCATAGGTGCCTCCATTATGACGTCATAATTTGACAAGTACAAAACGTCATCCGATCAAGATGAAATTTCTTGAGCATAGTCTAGGAATAAATTAGTGGAGAAAAAAAATAAATGATGACATCATCAGTCACGTGGTTTGGCCGCCATCTTGGAAAAACCGAAAAACGTTGTACCTCTATATCTCCGAAAGCACTGAATAGAAAAAATTGAGACATGGCTCATTGTAAAGAACTCTCCATGTGGAATAACATCTGTGAATGATGATGTCATAGGTGCCTCCATTATGACGTCATAATTTGACAAGTACAAAACGTCATCCGATCAAGATGAAATTTCTTGAGCATAGTCTAGGAATCAATTAGTGGAGAAAAAAAAATAATGATGACATCATCGGTCACGTGGTTCGGCCGCCATATTTGTTTGAACACAAAAGCCACTGAACCACTGAAACTTAAAAAACACTTAAAAGCCACTGAAAATACATCCTGGTGAGGGTTTGCAATCTCTGATTGCTCTTTTTCTTGTTCACTCTGCATTCCCACTCTGATCATGAAGTTATTCACCAAACAGCTCAAAATTATTTTCTTCAAGCTTTATCTTTACTCTTCTTCTACCTAACCGTCAATGATAATTTAAAAATAGGTAATTGCTCCCGCCGTACATAACAACTGCTTATGTACACCTCCACGTATTACCCTGATGGTATTCACGGTGCCATTTAAAATGTTTCAATTTCCTTTCTCCCATGTTGAATTCACTATTCTATTATAATTCGCTCTTCTTTTTCCTCTTCAAAAGTTTGTTTTCAAATAAATCCTTCACTCATACCAACACATACAGCTCTTCCTTTCTACATTCTTTAAACTCGTCTTCATATCACCACTCCTCTAAAGTTTTCAAACGTATATCCGACTTCAAAATTTCAAGAACCTCAGCTTGCAATGGATGTTTGTATTTTATGAATCTATTGAGCTGGAGCCTATCACTTCACCATCACAGACAGGTCAGTGGTCTCTCTGTCTTCTACTGCCTCCTTTCTGGTCTTGCAACATCTGCTCTTTCCGTGCTTTGTCTCCCCGCCTTCCCACCTCCCCCTCAAGTTTCTGCTGGGCTCACATGGTCCACCATTAACCCCGACTGGTGAAACTACCTAAATAAAGGATCACTCCCCACCTTCGACTCAATCAGTTCTTTTTCCCACCTGTGAAACCACCTTCCACATTCTCTTCAATCTCATTCTTCCCTCCAGGTCTTCAAGACAGCTGTGCACCACCATCTCAGATCATCCCCAATACAAACATGATCTTTTCTGCTCTTGTTAAACCCACTCCTTCCCCCAAACCTCACCCCAACCCTCTTTCCTTCCAAATTTCCAGGTTTTTCTCCTGAGAGTTTCATAATGTACCGGTATCCACCTTCTCCACTCCATGCATCCTCTCCTGCCCCCAAGAGTGGTTCTTAAAAATTAAAGTTGGAAAGGTCATGCTCCTAATACTTAAAAAATTTTGTATGTATGAAAAATCCCTTGTGGTGCAATTTTAAGCCATTTGGACTAAATTTAGGGGTTGCACACGGAGTTTGTAATTTCACATATTTGGCTTGCATAAATGTTTGGAGTTGATTATTTATTCTCCACTGCTATACTTGTGATTGTGACCATTATAGTTGACCTATGACCTTGCTATGTACTGCACATTTTGAAGTTGTTTTTAAGTTAATTGAATACAGTACAGCGGTACTCTGGTGTATGCAGTTGTTCTCATTGAAGAGTACAATTGTCTCCTGACAAGGGATGAACAGCAAACCCAGTATCTGCTTCAAGTTGTGACAGAACATCGCAAGAGGTTTCCCGATTGCAGGAAATCAATGCTTATCAGGCACAACGCTTATCGGGCACAAACATTGAGTAGCTGGCAACCATGAGTCAATGTGCAACCCCTAAAACTTGATGTATTCAAAAAATATTTCACAGGCAGACGTTTTACCTCAATACCAAAAAAAATTAAAGGTTAGGAGTAAAACAATTCTAATTTTTTTTTGCCTTATGTAGCTAAAAACCACCCTTCTGGGCCTCCCCATTCCTCCCCACACCCATTGTATGTCCAAGTCTCCCTCTGTCTTGGTGTTTACCTGCTCTCTGCTGGCACATTAATTCTGTTGTGTCCTGATCCATTCAGTGTACACTTATTAGCTCTTCCATGAGCCTCAATTATGTAAACAAAAAAAATGCAAAAATGTAGTATAATTTCTGATTTTTTTCTCCATATCCAAATAAAAGAATATATTTATAATGGCCCTAACAGCCCATACAACGCCCACTCACACCCATCCCTCTCCACCCAAACATGATTAATAGTAAATATAATCATCTTCACTTACCCTATGCATTGACAAGCCCCATATATGACCTTTCCATTGGTGTTAAGAAGCAACCATACCTGATACGGTGTCTCCCTCTGGGAAGTCTCCCTGAATGTTGGTAATGACTGCATCACCTTTGCTATTGTAGACTCCATTAAATAAATTACCAAGTTTGCCATGTTAACACAAGGTAATCATTCCCACAAGGTTCAAAGTCCACTCACTGGCAGGGATGGTCAAAGGTCTGGGTAAAATGGGTTCTCGTCTAGGTCCATGTGTTTTCACCTCTCCCACCCCCACCCACCTTCCCACACCTCCTCCCCCCAAGCCCTCTCTCTCTCCCACAGATCTCCCGATGTCCCTGTTCTCAAATGTTGTACTTGTGTGCTTCCCCCTCTCTCCCTATCTTGTCTCCCGCTCCCTTTATTTTGTCTTATGTGTCCGTTTGTTTTTTTGTCATTAATGTTAGCTCTCACACGAGCCTCGATCTTGTATACAAAAAAATAAAAAATAAATAAAAATTCCCATCTACATATAATACCTTTGAGCCTTGCACTGTCCACGAGGCCAGTAGTTTGCAGTACGGGGAGCTGCAAGCTATCAGCTTTTTGGGCGAGATCGGAAAGTGTTCCAACTCTTCCATTGTGCAGAGGCACACCTCATTCACGACGGTATGTTTCCAAGTATTTTCGGATTATTTTAGAAGCTTTGTGAGCTATTTTAGGTGACAATCCTTATCTCGCAAACATGATATATGTTGGGCTGCCCTGATTACCCCAGTTGCTTGGGGTTTCTGCATATGCGTGCCTAGCATTATGCAAGTGGATTGTATCATTTCAAGTTGCATATTGATGGAATGGAAGCCTCTGGCCAAACTATTTTCGATAATATAAGACGTTCTACTACCAGACCAAAGTGGTTTTTGCCCAGAGTGAAAGTGGTGTTATCAGACTACCACACTTGCTGGCCACAGTGAAGCCAGCTTACAGCACCGCTTGAAGACAGGTGTGGCTTTCATTGATTTATTGTCAGCATATGACACTGAGAAGGAAGATAACTGAGAAGGAAGTTGAAGAAGCGATAAAAGCAATGAAGAGTAGAAAAGCGGGAGGGCCGACGGGAGTTGTGGGAGATATGTTGAAGGCAGCAGGAAGTTGGGGTGTGAAGAGAATGACAGAGATCTGTAATCTGGTGGTGAAAGAAGGCCGCATTCCAGTGGATTGGGAACTGAGTACCCTCGTCCCTCGAAACAAGGGGAAAGGTGACCCTCTGGAGTATGGCTCGTACCGAGCGATAAAGTTATTGGAGCATGGAATGAAGGTATTGGAAAGGGTGTTGGAGAACAGGATAAGGAAGAAGGTGAAGATCAACGAAATGCAATTTGAATTTATGCCAGGAAGAGGAACGACAGACGTGCTCTTTATTGTGAGGCAGTTGCAGGAGAAGTACATGGAGAAGAGGAAGAAGTTGTTTCTTTGGTTTGTTGATCTGGAGAAAGCATTCGATAGGGTTCCACGCGAAGTATTGACATGGGCATTGAGGAAGCTAGGAGTGGAGGAATGGTTGATCAGAGTAGTGGTGGCAATGTACAAAAGAGCGCGCACTGCTGTAAGGACGAAGGACGAGTGGTGAGTTTGAGGTGAAGGTGGGAGTGCATCTGGGGTAGGTACTAAGTGCACTACTATTTGTAGCTGTGATGGAGGTGCTGGCTCAGAACGTAAAGGAGGGTTTACTGTGGGAGTTGTTGTACGCAGATGATCTCGTGTTGATTGTGAAAAGTATGAATGGACTGAAGGAAACGATGAACAAGTGGAAGGAATGTATGGAGACAAAAGGTCTGAAGGTGAATATCGGAAAGACGAAGGTGATGGCAAGTGGTAAAGCATGTGGTGAGGTGGAAAGAACTGGGAAATGGCCATGTGCTGTGTGCAGGAAGGGTGTCGGA
This sequence comes from Myxine glutinosa, assembly GCF_964187855.1. Taxonomy (NCBI): domain Eukaryota; kingdom Metazoa; phylum Chordata; class Myxini; order Myxiniformes; family Myxinidae; genus Myxine; species Myxine glutinosa. The sequence goes on along the minus strand of NC_136269.1, from coordinate 47,112,598 downwards.
GTGAACTCCATTCAATGTACAATGTGTGCTGAGTGTGTTCATCAAAAATGTAGTGGTCTGAGAGGGTCATTAACCAGTGTGGCAGCTACATTCAAATGTAAGGTGTGCACAGAGGGAGCTGCAGATGGAGGAAATGTTGAGTTGGATCTTGGAGACGGCGTGAAGCTGGAAGGTGTGAAAACATTTTGCTACCCCGGAGACATGCTGAATGGAGAAGGTGGATCAGACTCGGCAACGGTGCTAGATTGAGATGTGCATGGAAGAAGTTTCGGGAACTGAGTGGCGTGCTGATGATTAGGGGAGTGTCGTTGAAGCTGAAGGGAAAGGTGTATGCTGCATGTGTGAGAAGTGTTATGATTTATGGGAGCGAGACATGGGTAATGAACGTAGAGCAGCAACGAAGGCTGGAAAGGGTGGAAATGCGAATGGTTCGGTGGATGTGCGGAGTATCGTTGAGAGAGAGGAAGACAAATGCTGAAAATTGTGAAAGATGATGGGAATAGAGCCTGTGATTGATGCTGTGAAGAGGAACAGGTTGATATGGTTTGGTCATGTGTTGAGGAAGGATGAAAGTGACTGGTTGAGAAGAGTGATGGAAATGAATGTAGAAGGAAGTAGAGGACGGGGAAGACCGAGAAAGACTTGGCTAAAGATGGTGGAAGAAGAAATGCGGGCAAGGGGGTTAACAAGGAGAGATGCAGAAAATAGGGCAAAATGGAGAAGATTGTCATCGGGACCACAAGGCTAACCCCCGCTCTAGCAGGGAAAAAGGCCTTAAAATGCATGTTGTTGCTGTTGTTGTTGTATATGACACGCACACTTCATTCATATGGACTAAAATGCCATATGGACTAGAGGACCACCGAGGCACTCGTGAACATGGTGGTGGGATGATGAAGTTGGGAAGAGGATTGACGAGAAGTTGTTGTTTCTCACAGTCTGAAAGTCCTTTTGGTGCTTTTTTGCAAACTTCAAGTGGGCTTTCATGTGTCTTTCACTGAGGAGAGGCTTCCGTCTGGCCACTATGCCATAAAGCCCAGATCGGTGGAGTGTTGCAGTGATTGTTGTCCTTCTGGAAGTTTCTCCCATCTCCTCACAGGATCTCTGGAGCTCAGCCAGAGTCACCATCGGATTATTGGTCCCCTCTACTACCAAGGCCCTTCTCCCTCGATTGCTCATTTTGACCGAGCGGCCAACTCGAGGAAGAGTCCTGGTTGTTCCAAACTTCTTCCATTTAAGAATTATGGAGGCCACTGTGCTCTTGGGAACCTTCAATACAGCAGAATTTTTTTTGTAGGCTTCCCCAGATCTGTGCCTCGACACAATCCTGTCTCTGAGCTCTGCAGGCAGTTCCTTCGACCACATGGCTTGGTTTTTGCTCTGATATGCATTGTCAGCTGTGAGACCTTATACAGTCACGTGAAAAAGTAAGTACACCCCATGTAAAGTTTTGACTTTTTCAACATATTTCAACATACAGCTATTTGATCTTCATTTCAGCAATATTGACAGATAAAGGTGATATAATACAACAAATATCATGAAACATTTACATTTTGTAGTCCATTGTATAATTTAAATAATCATAAATGCAAATTTCGCATGTGGAAAAAGTAAGTACACCCGGACATTTATCACTACAAATACCTAAAATTAGAATCAGGTGCACCAGCTCAGGTGCAAATGATTAGAACATCGTTAGAGAGGATCTTGGAGGAACCTGTCTTATTTCAACCTCAGACATTTTGTTTGGTTTGCTCTTTGATGTTGAAGTGTGTGGCGTCACCATGCCTGGATCAAAAGAGCTCTCTGAGGCCTTCAGAAAGAAGGTTATAGATGCCTACGAGTCTGGGAAGGGATTTAAAAAGATCTCCAAACAATTTGAAATCAATCATTCGACTGTCCGGAAGACCATCTACAAGTGGAGAAGATTCCAAACAACTGCCAACTTGTTCAGGCCAGGCCGCCCCAGCAAGGTCAGCCCGAGAGCAGACCGCAAGATGCTGAAAGAAGTCTCAAAGAACCCCACAATGTCATCACGGGACCCACAGGTTGCTCTTGCCACTGTTGATGTCAAAGTGCACGAGTCTACCATTAGAAAGAGGCTGCACAAATTTGATCTACATGGGTGGTGTGCCAAGAGGAAACCTTTGCTGTCCAGAAAGAACATCAGGGCAAGACTAAAGTTTGCCAATGAACACCTAGGCAAAGACCAGCACTTCTGAAACAATGTGCTGTGGACAGATGAGTCAAAGGCAGAGCTAATTGGCCACAGTTCCAGAAGACATGTTTGGCGAAAACCAAAGACAGCATTTGACCACAAGAACCTGATACCAACTGTAAAGCATGGTGGTGGAAATATTATGGTTTGGGGCAGCTTTGCTGCATCAGGGCCTGGGCAGCTCACCATCATAGAATCCACTATGAATTCTTCATTGCACCAGAGGGTGCCTGAGTATAATGTGAGGCCATCTGTTCTGTCGGAAAGTTGAAGCTGAACCGAAGGTGGACCATGCAACATGACAATGACCCCAAACATACCAGTAAATCCACCAAGGAATGGCTGAAAATAAAGTAATGGAGGGTTCTGGAATGGCCAAGTCAAAGCCCGGATCTAAATCCCATCGAGATGTTGTGGGGGGATTTGAAACGCGCTGTGCATGCAATAAACCCTTCAAACATCGCACAGCTGAAAGAATTCTGTATGGAGGAGTGGGCAAGAATTTCTCCCAGTCGATGTCAGAGACTAGTAGACAGTTATAAGAAACGCCTACTTGAGGTTGTTTCTGCCAAAGGGGGCAATACCACCTATTAGAGCCAAGGGTGTACTTACTTTTTCCACATGCGAAATTTGCATTTATGTTTATTTAAATTATACAATGGACTACAAAATGTAAATGTTTCATGATATTTGTTATATGATATCACCTTTATCTATCAATATTGTTGAAATGAAGATCAAATAGCTGTATGTTGAAATATGTTGAAAAAGTCAACACTTTACATGGGGTGTACTTACTTTTTCACGTGACTGTATGTACAGGTTTGTGCCTTTCCAAATCATGTCCAATCAATTGCATTTACCACAGGTGGACTCCAATCAAGGTGCAGAAACTTCTCAAAGATAATCAAGAGAAATGGGAGGCACCTGAGCTAAATTTCAAGTGTCATAGCAAAGGGTATGAATACCTATGTCAATGTGATATTTCAGTTTTTTATTTTTAATAAATTTGCAAAACTTTCTAAAATCCTGTTTTCTCTTTGTCATTATGTGGTATTGAGTGAAGATTGATGAGGGAAAAAATTAATTCAAACGATTTCAGCATAAGGCTGCAACATAACAAAATGTGTAAAAAGTGAAGGGGTCTGAATACTTTCTGAATGCACTGTACCTTTCTGATTTGTCGGAGCCGGAGTCTAAAAAGTACAAATATGCTGATGATATTGCTTTGGCGAAGCAAGATCAATCCCTGTGGAAAGTCAGTGAAACGCTTACTTGTGACCTGATCACACCCAACGGCTACTTAAAAAGATGGAGGCTCAAGCCGACACCTTCTAAAAGTTTTTTTTTTGTTTTTTTGTATACAAGATCGAGGCTCGTGAAAGAGCTAACATTAATCACACAAAAAGTCAAACCGACACATAAAACACAAAAAATAAGGGGAGTGGTAGACAAGTGGGGAGAGAGGGGGAAGGACACAAACACAACATTTGAGAGCAGGGACTTCCGGAGAAATGTGGGAGGGGGTGGGCTTGGGGGGAGGTGGGAGAGGTATAAAACATATGAACACTGCAAGGACTTCCAGGAAAGAAGTTGGAATTTCAAAAAAAAAAGTGTATCTGGGGTGAATTAGCGGGGGTAGAAAAGATCAAGGTTTTGGATGGTGGAAGATAAGGGATGGTGGTGAACAGCTGTTTTAAAGACCTGGAGGGAGGAGTGGGATTGAAGGGAGTGGGGGAGTTTGTTCCAGAGGTGGGAGAAAAGGGGAATAAAAGTGTGAAGGTGAGCAGAGAGCCTAGATTTTGGCAGTTTAACCATAAGAGGGTTGCAGGCAGTTCTTGTGCGACCTGAAGGAATATTGGGGGGACAGAGCACAGAGAGAGAGCTGGGGGAGAAAGGCCGGAGAGGAGTCGGTAGAAGACAGAAAGACCACCAACCTGCCTGCAGTGAGTGAGTGAAAGGCCCTCGGAGTTTGCTTCATCGAATGAGATTCCAATGATTCTGAAAGCTTTGGTTTCAACAGCATGAAGCCGAGCTAGGTGTGAGGCAGGAGCACCAGCACAGAGTGGGGAACAGTCTTCCATTGAGCTGCGGATGAAAGCCTTGTATGTGGTCAGGAGCTCAGGTGTGCCAAGGAAGGACTTCGCACGACGGAGGATGCCCAGTCGGCGACTGGCTTTGGAGGCCAGCTTGGAAATGTGGTTTTCCCAAGAAAGATCATGGCAGATAGTGAGACCCAAAAGCTTGAACGACAGAACTTCTTGGAGAGGATTGTTGAGAAAGTAGATAGGAGGGTTTTCCAATCGGTCCTTTCGGAGAGACATTGTAAGAGTGTGAGATTTGTCAGGATTGAAAGACATGTTCCACTTGTTTGACCAGTCTGTGATTTTGTCCAGGTCTGCAGAGAGTGAGAAGGCTGCAGACTGCCGATCTGAGGGATGAGGAATGGAGCGGCAGATAGTGGAGTCATCAGCAAATAGATAGAGGGGATTTTCCAGAGAGTCGGAGAGATCATTGATGAAGACCAGAAATAGCACAGGGCCCAGAACACTACCTTGGGGAACTCCAGCCAGAACAGGAAGGGGAGATGAGAGAAATCCATTCAGGGCCACACGTTGCCTTCGACCAGAGAGGATGCCCGCAAGCCATGAGTGGAGATTTCCATGAATACCATAGGAGGAGAGTTTGGTGAGCAGAGCTGTGTGCCAGACCATATCGAAGGCACGTGATACGTCAAGAGAGACAGCTCTGATTTCCTGTTTGGCATTGAGGACTTCCATCCATTGTTGAGACAGCAGAAGCAACATGTCCAGATTAGAATGACCTGGTCTGAATCCAAATTGATGATCAGAGATCAAGCCATTGGAGAAGAGGAAGGATTTGATATCCGAAGCAATGTTGGATTCCATGACTCTGCTGATAATTGGAAGCAGGCTGATTGGTCTGCAGTTGCAAGGATCTGTTTTTGCACTTTTTTTGTGTAAAGCGGTAATGTTTGCTGATTTCCAAGATGCTGGCAGATGACCTTGAGCAAAATATAGGGTGAAAAGAACAGAGAGAAGGTGAGATAGAGCGGCAGAGCAGGATTTTAGGACCCGTGGGCTGATGCCGTCTGGTCCAGTTGCAGAATCAGAGTCGAGGTTTGACAAAAACTTCTCCACCTTGTCAGGAGAGAAGGACACAGAGTCCAGGAGCAGTTGGGTTCGACTGGGAAAGGTGGTAACAGAGAGAGAGATGGGTTTGGGACACAAGATTTTGAGGCAAACACAGAGTTGAGGCATTCGGCTTTGTCACGTGCGGTGTCAACTGTTTAGCCATTTGAGGTAAGGGAGGGGATGGAGGGGGAACAAACACCACAAACAGATTTGACCAGATGCCACCAGGATTTGGAGGAAGGAGACAGGTTTGAGAGTTCAATATTGAGTGTGGAGAGATAGTGCTTCCTGGCACTCCTGAGGGTAGACAAACACTTGTTCCGAGCTTGGTGGAAGGAACTGAGATTGCCTTCAGTTGGATTTGCCTTCCAAGAGGCAAAGGCAAGTTGTTTCAGGGCAACTGCCTCACCACAAAATTCAGTGTACCATGGAAGGGAGGAAGGGTAAGACAACTGAAGACGAGATGGGATAAATCTGTGCATGAGAGAGAGCAGTTTGCTTTGGAAGACTTCCCAGGAAGAATTGATGTCAGAGGCAGTAGAGATGGGAGACCAGTCCAGATGATTGATGGCTGCTTGCAGACCTTGCCAGTCAGCCTGAGTGAAATGCCAGACTCATCGGCGCTGAGGAGGCTCTCTGAGAATGGCCAGAGAGATGTCCATTTTAACAAGCACATGATCAGAAGAACCGATTGGAGCAGAAGAAGAGCAGCAGACATTTGCAGGGAAGTTAGTCATAACCAAGTCCAGAAGAGAAGATACTCCATTCACTGAGATCCGGGTCGGGAAAATGACAGATTGTGTCAGTCCCAATGAGACGCAGAAGTCCTTTGCTGAGGTGCCATGGCTGGTGAGAGAGGAACCCACACCCAGCCAGCTGGCATGATGACAGTTGAAGTCGCCACATATGAGGAAGAGAGAGTTTGGATGAGTTGATAGAAGTTGGTCCATGTTGTCCAACAGCGAAATGTAAATGGAGTCATCAATGTTTGGAGGACGGTACAGAACACATACAGTCACGTGAAAAAGTAAGTACACCCCATGTAAAGTTTTGACTTTTTCAACATATTTCAACATACAGATATTTGATCCTCATTTCAACAATATTGATAGATAAAGGTGATATAATATAACAAATATCATGAAACATTTACATTTTGTAGTCCATTGTATAATTTAAATATACATAAATGCAAATTTCGCATGTGGAAAAAGTAAGTCCACCCTTGGCTCTAATAGGTGGTATTGCCCCCTTTGGCAGAAACAACCTCAAGAAGACGTTTCTTATAACTGTCTACCATTCTCTGACATCGACTGGGAGAAATTGCCCACTCCTCCATGCAGAATTATTTCAGCTGTGCAATGTTTGAGGGGTTTCTTGCATGCACAGCTTGTTTCAAATCCCCCCACAACATCTCAATGGGATTTAGATCCGTGCTTTGACTTGGCCATTCCAGAACCCTCTATTTATTTCTTTTCAGCCATTCCTTGGTGGATTTACTGGTTTGTTTAGGGTCATTGTCATGTTGCAAGGTCCAAATTTAGTTTAGCTTCAACTTTCCGACAGATGGCCTCACATTATCCTCAAGTACCCTCTGGTACAATGAAGAATTCATAGTGGATTCTATGATGGTGAGCTGCCCAAGCCCTAATGCAGCAAAGCTGCCCCAAACCATAATATTTCCACCACCATGCTTTCCAGTTGGCATCAGGTTCTTGTGGTCAAATGCTGTCTTTGGTTTTCGCCAAACATGTCTTCTGGTACTGTGGCCAAATAGCTCTACCTTTAATTCATCTATCCAGAGCACATTGTTCCAGAAGTGCTGGTCTTTGGCTCGGTGTTCATTGGCAAACTTTAGTCTTGCCCTGATGTTCTTTCTGGACAGCAAAGGTTTCCTCCTGCCACACCTCCCATGTAGATCAAATTTGTGCAGCCTCTTTCTCATGATAAACTCGTGCACTTTGACATCAACAGTGGCAAGAGCTACCTGTAGGTCCCGTGTTGACATTCTGGGGTTCTTAGAGACTTCTTTCAGGATCTTGTGGTCTGCTCTTGGGCTGAACTGGCTGGGGCGGCCTGGCCTGAACAAGTTGGCAGTTGTTTGGAATCTTCTCCACTTGTAGATGATCTTCCGGACAGTCGAATGATTGATTTCAAATTGTTTGGAGATCTTTTTAAATCCCTTCCCAGACTCGTAGGCATCTATAACCTTTTGGAGGGGAGGGGCAAGGGGGGAGATTTGGAGGGGAGGGGCAAGGGGGGAGTTTAGGAGGGGAGGGGCAAGGGGGGAGTTTAGGAGGGGAGGGGCAAGGGGGGAGATTTGGAGGGGAGGGGCAAGGGGGGAGTTTATAAAGTGGATGATTAATGAAAGATGAATATTTTTTACAAATTGGGTTTGTTGTGATTTTCAAGTTAGTGATCCGTTTAAGAACGATGGAGGAGGGGTGGAATGAATGAGAATTTAGAGCATGTAGTGAGAAAGAATTATAAGATATTGAATATTTTTTTGAAATGGAATGAGTTGAAGAGGAAATTGAAAGGAGCCTTTTAAATCGGAAGAAAAACAGCGTGTTGTCATAAACCACTGAATAAAACACTGCAGGGGAAAGTTTAAACACATTTAAACAGAATCGTGAAGAACAGTCTTATATTTACAAAAATACCAAACGGGAGAGGGAGCCGAGAGGGACAACCACGAGTCACTTGAACAGGGCAAAAGGTGGAAGGCAAGGCGATAATGGGGGCGGGGCGGGGTGGGACAGCGCACATGGACAGAGGCAAAAGCACACGATAGGACAAAAGCACACGAGGAAAAAGGGAAATAAACGGGGTTTTTTGTTTTGGGGGGGGGGGGCATGGGGGTCACAACGTTAGACAAAGAGTAGATGTTCGGTGAAGTTTGGGGGAGAAGGGAAAATCAAAAAACCTTGCAAAAACAGCGAAGGAAGGAACAAACTTCGACGGGGGAAGCCTGAGGCTGCAAGGCCTCACACGCGGCGTGGTTGTTATGATCAGTTGTTACGGCTTTCCCATTGGATAATTAGGTTTTGCGAATTTTTCAGGCGACACATGTCAACTTGCTCCAGATCTTATCTCACGTTGAACCCTGAAGATTTGGTGAGACGTCCAGATCTAATCATCAATAGGAATCCAAAGTTACCTTTCTGTCAGACATTAAAAATCCTCCTCGGACAAGATTGAAGTCCCAAAAGCCTATCTGGGCGAATAGTATGATGCCCAGTCTCCACGGCACATAACAAGTTCATACCAGTATGAAAAAGGAAGTTCTGGTTAGTTATGGATGACTGTCCAGAGATCCTGCAGTCTATTAAATGTGAAGCTTTGTGTCAATCACTTTTTTAGTCTGGAGTCAGTAAGTTATTACTTTTTTAAAGCAATGTAAATTGAATTTTGAACTGATTTGAATCATTTTTTTATTTGATAACATTTTTGGCGTGGTTGTCATATGAATGAAATTTCTCCATTGCTAAGTAACCTCCTGGCTGGATGCCAAGGTTATCTGGGCCTTATATCAGGTGAATGGAATTTTCCCATGTATAAAAAACAATATGGTTGATTACCAACTTTTTGGATGCTGCACGTCCAGCATTGTGGCATCAAGAAAAACAGTGACATCAAAAGGAACTCTTGATGCATATTTGAAGCATCTTTATGGGAAGCACAAATTGTCTTATATTTGTATAATCAACCCTTTACATGATTGCAAAAATACTTTCCGTTTCACATTTATGTTTCACCTCTAAATATATATATCTTATGCTACAAACCTACAGATATTGCAAAAGAAGTGGTTTATGTGAGTAATAAATATTGTGTTGCTGTCCACACAACAATATGCTCGCATTGTTTATTTACATGCGTTGCATTCTTCTTCCTTAGATCAATCTACTGGGTACCTTTTGAAGTCAGTGTATCTTTATTATTATAATTATTATTGTTCTAGTATTATTATTTCCAGTTGGGCAGTTGTGTGGGTAAAGACTTTTTGCATTTCCCTCAATGTTGTGGGTTCCTTTCCCATTCCTGCTTAGCTGAAATTTCTACACCCTGTCACAGAGTGGTGACCTGTTCCAGGATTAATTCTCGCCTTAGGGTGTTTGCGACTTGCCTGATCACGCCTATGCTCTGTCAAGAGGTTGGACTGTGTTGTTGTTTTGACATGAGATAGTTTTATTATTAAGAAGAGAATAACAAGAAAGGTTACCCATGTGTTGCTATGGCCGTTTGTCAGTATAGTTTTTTCTCTCACTCAAAATTATTCTCAAAATGGCCCCTAGTGGCTGTTTAGGGGAAGTTCAGCTGTGAAGTCAAATATGCTAGCTGTCATGGAAATGTGGGAGGGTTTCCGACGATAGGCTAAATATGAGTGTATGGTAGAGTATAGAGGAGTCTGCTATTCTCCTTTTTGCCCCTGTTATGGGGAGACTAACTCCCAATTCAATGCCATTATTCTCCACCCTCTTTGATATTCGTCGTGGTTATGAATCGAAGTTGCAACTATCTTTCACCACAAGCCTGCTAATTGTTCTGCCATGATGAATGGGAGGTACGTGAAAAGTGCCGGGATTCTTCATTTACACTGTGGCCCGATATCTGGTACAGACTGCGGAATGAAGAAGACAGCTTTTGCTGTCTCTGCAGCACATGCAGAGAGGCCAGTTACAGTTCGGTCAGTGGGGAAATAAAACAACTGGCGCATGCCAGGCGGGCGGCCCAAGGTGGCGGATGTGTGGCAGGGGTGGCAGAGGCATGTGCCATTTGGGAGACCAGTGGAGGGGCATGCCGTGCGGGAGACGGGCAGATGCGCATGCCGTTCTGGAGGTGTGTACCCTGCGGGAGGAGGTCCAATGCTTGTGGGATTAGGGAGGAATGCGTCATGTGGGAGGAGGTGGGAAGCTTGGAGGGAAAACATGCTGTGTGGGAGGAGGGGGGAGGCCTGTGCCGTGCAGGAGAAGGGAGAGGCGCACTCCATACAGGAGGGAAAGGGTAGGAGCACATCGTGTGAGAGGGGGAGAAGGGAAGCAGCGTGCCGAGGGAGGGGAAGGAACATGCCATGTGGGATGGTGGTGGTTGTTGTGTTGCCCCAGTCAGTTCTAGCTGAACAGACCAGCGGCACCGAGATAGCCAATCAATCTCACAGGTGTGACCCAGAGATCCCTCACATCCAAGATGTTGTGCTCTTGCCTACGTGAAGCCAGAACCGTGCAGTCTTCGATGGCATATTTTATTTGTGGAGCGGCCTGGCAGTGGGTGCAGGTGTCATCAGTGGTGTTGAGTCTATGGTTTTAGTTTCAAAGTTGTTGGTGGTGTCCACAGTGAAGGTGTGAAAGGTGGACACGATCAGACCTGGGAAGTAATTTCTCTGTGTCATCGATGGGTGGGGGTTTTGTGCCCAATATACTGTTTGGGCCCAGGTTGTTTATTGCATTTATAGTGATGCATATGTGGATGTGTTTTTTGTAGTTTCCGTCATTTGGTGGGGGGATGTTACGAAGGATGTCAATGTAGTGTCTTTGTGGTCTAGTTTTAATGCGTCTTGGGCCTGTAGGTGGTCGTACATGTTATGGCATGGGTGATTAGGGTTGGCATTTGCCATTGCAAGGAACTGTGCACCTCTCATGTCTAAGTGGTCTTTGATTTTTGCATTTTTCCTTCTGTGGGTAGGTCCTCGATGGGTGTTGTTAATGTACAACCTGTGATGATGCGAATGGCTTTGTTTGATATGGTCTGCAGGGTGTTGAGATATGTGTTTGATAGGCTGGATGCCCAGGATGAGCTGGCATAGTTAATGACTGTGGATCTAACGTACTATTTGTTGTTAGTGCTGTTGTTTCTTTGTGGTGGCTGAAATCAGTGCCTGTGAGTGACCTAAGTGTATTCAGTCTGTGTGTGCATGTTTTTTTTAATGTTTGTGATGTGATCTAACAATTACATTGATGCATTAGAAGTGATGCCAAGTATTTTTGTTTGGTATGTGTGTGGAATAGGGATGTTGTTCAGTGTGATGTGTGGTGCAGCAATATGTTCCTTGGTGTAATTTGTTGGAAGAGTGACTGTTGATTTGAGGAGGCTACTTTTAGTCTGTTGATGGTGAGCCAGGTTTGTAGGGTGCTGAGGAAGGGTTGAAGTTGTGATGTGGCGGTGTTGATGGTGCTAAGATTAGAGGTACAGGTTATATTGACTGCATATGAGGCGAATTGTATGTTCTCAGGTGGTTGTGGAATGCCGTGCATGAACTGATTAAAGAGTGTGGGGGAGAGGACTGAGCCTTGAGGGATTCCATCAGAAAGTATCGTGTGCGTGATGACCTGTTAAATGTACGAATGACTGTCTGCATGATAGGTAGTTGGCCAGCCAGTGTTTGGTGTTGTTTTCCATGTTTGTGTTGAGTATTTTGTTTGTGAGTAAGAACTTTGGGAGTGTGTCAAATACTTAGCTGATGTCTACTGTGGTGAGAATGGTGCGTTTTGGTGGTTTTCTATTGTTGAAGTCATGGAAGGTGGTTGAGGAGTTGAGCCATGGAAGGTGGTTGGTTGAGGGTGGTGGTTATACAAGTGCTCGATGAGGGGGACTAGCGGGCCATGCGGAAGGAGGGAGAGGGGCATTATGTGCGTGAGGAGGCGAGAGGTTTGCACCATGTGTGATGAGGGTAAAGGTGTGGGAAGGGGGCAGAAATGTACGCTGTTCGGGAGGAGGGGAGAGAGGTGCATGCTATGTGGGAAGAGGGGGGAAGTGCACATCGTGCAGGAGGAGGCATGCGGGAGGAAGGAGGAGGCATGCGGGAGGAAGGAGGAGGCATGCGGGAGGAAGGAGGAGGCATGCTCGAGGAGGGGAGATGTGCATGCCATGCAGGAGGGGGGCGGGGGGAGTGGAGCTCGCCATGCGGGAGGAGGTAGTATGCATACGGGAGGAGCGGTGGCATGTGCGCCATCCATGATAGGGTGGAGGCACACACCATTCTTTTCCCACCATTGAAGCTGATTTGCATTGGAGTAAAAAAATTGTGGGAATTTGTGCTGCATAATCTAATCTGCTTAAATTGCATTAGGCATTCAGGCCTGAGGCCTCATGTTGTGGGTGCTTGCTCAAACTCAAATAGTTTGGCCCTAGCATCCTGGGTATCATACATTATTTTGCTCATGAAATATGTTGATTCTCTATAAGTTGTTTGTATATTTTTGGGACCGCTGCTTAAAATTAAAAATTGGGAGAAAAACCCAAGGCCTCAGCTGCTACTTTATTAGAGTTTTTGTTTGATATAGGAAATAGAATTGGATTAACACTCCAATCGAGTCTTCACTCTCTTATTTTGTGTAAAATATGTTGAGGCCTCCAAATTTACCTTGATTTTTTTTGTGTGTGGTAACTTCTTGTTCGCATTCTGCTTGTCCCTGTCATTGGTGCATGCAATATCTGCTTTCAAGCAATTTGGTGGTTATGTGTTAAAACGTGTCTGTCGACAACCGTTCTGATTTATTTTGAGTTGTGGAACTATTTTGGCCACCACCTTTAAGTGTCAATATGACTATCTTCAAATCAGTCGTCCCCACCCCCAAAACAAATGTTGTAACCTTTCAGTTTGAGGGGATGAAAGATGAGAGGATGGGTGGGAGCACAATGAAGTTCACGACATCGAGTTTGTTTTTCTTTTGTGATGATGTCCTAACACTTTACTCTATCGACTTTTCTTGGAGTTAAAAGTACAGTTTGTGTCAGCCAATTAGAGTTCAGTGTTGAGCTGAATAGTTTACATATTGGTAAATTTATATGCTCTGCTTTGAATTCCATTGTGCATTTGAGAACTAGACATAGTACAGGCAGAAGAGTAACAAATTACAAGGTTATTATGAATGAATGTTTTTTTATGGCGTAGCCCATAGGTCAAAGCAGTCTAGAACAGTGTTTGTCCGTCCGTCCGTATGTATGTACTGTATGTATGTATGTCCCCTCAAATGTATACCAATCAGCTGAGGATCTGGTCACATTGCAGGGTGATGTGATTATGTCTGATGTCATTACGGCGTACAACGGCTGACTCCACACTCCAGCATTTTGATTCCAATGTCATTCAGGCCGAACATATAATTGATCCTGTCATATATCACAATCGCCATGCTCTACCTTTACGTTTTTCATTCAGTGTGAAACACAAACAAACCGATTGTTAAAATGATCATCAAATATCAAAAGCATAGACGCTACGGATCTTCCATGACACAGTGCGTATAGGCTTCATGCCTTCAGGCCGCTTCAGACAATTTAGCCAGGTTTCTTAATACAGTAGTATTATTTTAGTAATAATAATAATAATAAAGTTAATACCAATAATATAGTAAATATAATCGAAACACTGCAATCCCTTTGTCGTTATTGCAAAGTTTCTAGATTGAAGCAGTGTATGGTTCATGAATCAATGAAAAGCGGTGTACGGTACAAATAACGCGGAAGTAAGGAATTAGCCTCGGTTTTTTTTAGGAATACCATTTTCAGAATAATGATATTAACGTAACGTTAATATTTTAGTAAATCTAATCATAACACTAATCCCTTCGTAGGGACTCCAAAGTTACTGGAAGTTAAAATATTGTTACGTTTACGGGGGGTGGGCAATGGTTCACCTTAGTCCAGGTAGAATTGTATAGTATAGTGTGCTTGAATGTCGTGATGAAGAAGAAGAAACCCCCATGTACATAAGTAGGGATACGTTAGACCGGATGTCGTGTAAGTGTATCTTTGTCCCCATGACGAAGGGTGGGGTTATGTTAATTAGTTAGGGATTAATGGTAAATTCCCTGTATGTAAATGGCCTCTGTGATTTCTCCTTTGTTCGTTATAACACACACACCATACCCGCCATGCACTCCACACCTAAAAATAACACTAAATAAAAGTAGCAGGAAACAGGACATTCAACTACCGCTGATACCACCAACCAGGTGATCACAAAGGCCGGCAAGTGGCCGTGAGGCCACGCCCCGAAGAACCATTCGTCAGGACGGCCATAAAGCGAGTGGGGGGGGGGGGGAGAGGAGGGGTCAACATAGTGTTATTGGTGGCCGAGGTATGCAGATCGTGTCTTCTGGGATTGAGTCTCCTGGTGGAGCATGGCTGTCGGCTAGACCTTGGGCGTGGTCAAGTATGGGTGGGCACTGGGGCTGCAGTTGGGTGGACTCGGGGATGTGAGATTTGCAGGGAACGTGATGTGGATGCCACACACTGCGACCATGCCCCCCAGGTCCGAGGCATTGGGAATGGCAAGAGTTGGCAGCAGGTGCTCACCACATTGGCCAGCTGGCGCTAGTGGAGCCGTGTTCTTTGCAGGGGGCCGAAGTATGAATGGTGGGTCGCACCTTTATAGATACTCATGGGCCATGTTGGCGTTTCGGCTGTTCAACTTACCCGATAGCTCTTGCACGGTTGAGGGGCGGAGCTGTCGTAGCCAAAGGTAGTAGGGTAGTAAAAGTCACTGGAGGAGGCGGATCCACATACTTGCCAGTGCAGTCGGATAAAAGGAAATTTGTGGAAATTATTGGCCCCATGGGAATTTGGAATTCGGTAGGGTGGATGGCACTCTTGGACCCGACCAACCTGTGACTACCTGCACTTGAGGTAAGTGCCTTGATGTTTACTGTCCCAGGGTTCAGTACTTGGGACATGAGTAATTTGGAATGGGGGTGGGTGAGAGTGATGACATGGCAGGTGAGGGGATTGGAGTGTGTGCCACAAAGTGTCTTGTGGGTGGCGTTTGTTTATGTGTGGAGGTTTTGTGTTTTTGTGTGGTCATGAGAATGTAAATGGAATTGTGGTTGAGGATTGAAATGTGAATATGGCAAATTCACATGTAAGCAGGCTATGGCAGCATCTTCTTGTGACATCTTTTTATTGAAATGTGTTGAGAATTGAATGGCAGCGGGGGAGGAAATGTTATTGTGGATTTTGTGGGTTTGGAAGGTGTGTGTGTGCGCAGGTATGGATCAAGCTCTGGAGGAGTGGTGACTGCGGCCCCCCTTAGGTAATTGCCCCTGGCAGCCAGTGGTGTCTGGAAATGGGGAGCCCGTCGGCGGGGTGTCTGGTTGGGTGCCTTGAGGTATGGAGATCCCTGGCGATCCAGCGGCTATGTGATTGTGAGGCAAAGGAGCCTGGTGTGGACTTTCCCGGCGGAACGACAGCTAAGAAGCTGTTTGGCTGTCACGGGGCCAATAATTAAAGGGGGGACGCATGAGAAGAAGTCATAAGTCGGGCGACTTGTTTTTGGACTGCGGGCACCACAGCCTGAAGCGCCCCCACCATCTTGCTTGTACGGTACCTCCCCGCTACCTAATTGAGGATCACATGCCTATGATATCTATGCCATGATCTTGCAGAAGGGGTGAAATATGTGTTTTGATGATTATTGCAATGTGAGTGAATGGTTATGGGATTTCTGTGAATGAATGGGGGCGAAATCCACTGAGCCATGTCACTCACCTGTAACACCAGGGCAGGACCCACAGAAATTTTGTGCAAATTGGGATGGCCCTGCAGGTAATGTTGGGTATTGTGGCATCCACCGGGGGATGTGGTCTTTAGAGGGATCCAAGGTTTTGAGCAAATGTTCTTGCATTTTTATATTTATGGCCCACGGAAATTTTGTGCAAATTGGGATGGCACTGCAGGTAATGTTGGGTATTGTGGCATCCACCGGGGGATGTGGTCTTTAGAGGGATCCAAGGTTTTGAACAAATGTTCTTGCATTTTTGAATATTTATGGCCCACTGAAATTTTGTGCAAATTGGGATGGCCCTGCAGGTAATGTTGGGTATTGTGGCATCCACCGGGGGATGTGGTCTTTTGAGGGATCCAAGGTTTTGAACAAATGTTCTTGCATTTTTGAATACGTTTTGTGGTTATGGCAAGTTTTTTTTGTTGTTGACATTTTTCTTTCTGCCCCAGGAGTTAGGATCGAGAATTCCAAGGGTTGTAAATATTTGAAATGTTGCTTAAGGGGTGTAAAACGTTAAGGAGAGTATGTACGTTAGCTACGGCTCGCTTCGCACAGCCCCTCCTTATTTATTTCATAGGTTAATTAAGTGTGAGTCGGCAACTGTTAAGGCTGGAACGGTAACGCCTGCAGTGAACCTTGCGGGAGCTACGGTTCCAGGGGGGGGCTGTGTTACCTCTATGGGGGGGAAGGCAATGGATTACCTTAGTCCAGGTAGAATTGTATCGTATGGTGTGCTCCGAATGTCATGATGAAGAAGAAGAAACCCCCCATGTACCTAAGTAGGGATCCGTTCGACCGGATGTCGTGTAAGTGTATCTTTGTCCCCATGATGAGGGGTGGGGTTATGTTAATTACTCCCTCCAGGGAGTAATGCATTCGATCGTGTGTGTGTGTGTGTGTGTGTGTGTGTGTGTGTGTGTGTGTGTGCGTGTGTGTGTGTGCGTGCGTGCGTGCGCGCGTATGTTTGTGTGTTTGTGAACAATATATCTGGAAAAGTTCTGAACGGATTTGGATGAAAGTTGGTGGGATGATTGCACTTGGGATAAGGAAGAATTGATTGGTTTTTGGTGAAGCTCAGGATATTATTCCGGATCCAGGAGTTTTTTGAAAGAGTGAGGGATTATATAAAGAAGAGTTGTGTCGGTGCAGCACAATAAATTTAGAGTGGGGAAATAGGTGAGGAACGAAGAGATGGAGACCTCAATGAAATGAAGAAGTGTACAAATAGGAGTGGTAGTTATTAATCTATGAAGAGGCAAGGTAAAGGAAATGGCAAGCTGAAAGAGGGAATGAGAACAACAAGGTGAGAGAGATCATGTAGAAAAGAACAAGAAAAGGGAAGGGTCTTGGGAGAAAATAGGGGAGAAATCTTTATCCAGAAGTATGTGGAGATTTCACAAGGAAAAAGCATAACATCGAGATCAGCCGATAAATATATATTTTGTACATCCTTCATCGTTCCAAGTTATTCCTTGAGAAATGAGGACTACTCGGTCTATTCGGCCTCATTGTCCATACATCAATGGAGTGCTGCTCTCCCTTAGGGGTGGGCTTCGGTCCCAGCATCACATCTGACTTTCCTGTTGTGGAATATACAGCTGGATTATCCCACGATGAGGCTGAAACACAAGATCTGTTTCTCTTACATTGGAGAGAGGTTAGTTGTGCTTTTGTTTTAGCTCACCTGGAACGTAGTCCTGGGGGAGCTTATGTGATGGCACGTTGTCAGTCCATAAACACTTGCAACTTATTCTCTGAAACTGCTGATGGGAATATGACCAAACTTGACACAATGATACGACACACACTTTTGATTTAACTTGAACACAACCTTCATCACCCGTGATGTACCAAAGTTTGTTCACGACATTAAGAAAATCGAGGTCTAAGGGGGTCTACGGTGATGGGAGTGGGGCGAGGGGGGGCGGGGGGGGGGTCCTCTCCAAAATATGTATTTTAGTTTGTTTGTTTGTTATGTCATAATAGTCTTATGATTACGTTCGTATGACTCTACATGCTGCCCTGTCTTCTCGGAACTATTGAAATTGGTTTAAAATACCGTGATACTGTTTAAAATACCTTTAGTCGGTGTTGGATACTGCTTTACTCTACCAGGTGAGTGCCCAGGGGCATTGCCGCTGTTTTTTTTTATCACCTCCCCTCTAGTGAATTCCCCCCTGCTCTTTTGGCTTCCCAACCCTCCCCAACGTGCCATAGCAACTTCAGGACACGAGCTTTTTTCAGTATCCCCTCCCAAAATCAGATCTAGTTAAACTTTCAAAAACCATGTTCATCTTCACTTATTTGTTCCTCTTTTCTTCCGCTTGTGAATGGCCTCCTGGAGACTGTAAAATCACACTCTTTCCTCCAGGGCTTCAAGGAAGTGGTGCACTACCATCTCAGGACAGCCCACATCTGTGATCTTTATATCCCCATTAACCTTACCTTACTTAACACTCTCACTTATAAGGTTACTGTGTTTCTTCCCCCTCCTCTCTAGTCTTGTTTGCTCATCCCTTTGCTTGTTGCATCCAACTGTGATCCCACTGCCACACTGTCAGTGTGTTTTTTATTTATTTTTTTTGTATACTGAATCGAGGCTCGTGAAAGAGCTGACAACCACGAGAGAAAGACAGCACAGGGGGATCACGAGGGAAAGACAGTACAGGGGGACCACGAGGGAAAGACAGTACAGGGGGACCACGAGGGAAAGACAGTACAGGGGGACCACGAGGGAAAGACAGCACAGGGGGACCGTGAGGGAAAGACAGCACAGGGGGACCGCGAGGGAAAGACAGCACAGGGGGACCACGAGGGAAAGACAGCACAGGGGGACCATGAGGGAAAGACAGCACAGGGGGACCGCGAGGGAAAGACAGCACAGGGGGACCGCGAGGGAAAGACAGCACAGGGGGTCCGCGAGGGAAAGACAGCACAGAGGGACCGCGAGGGAAAGACAGCACAGGGGGACCGCGAGAGAAAGACAGCACAGGGGGACCGCGAGGGAAAGACCACACCGGGGGACCGCGAGGGAAAGACAGCACAGGGGGACCACGAGGGAAAGACAGCACAGGGGGACCACGAGGGAAAGACAGCACAGGGGGACCGTGAGGGAAAGACAGCACAGGGGGACCGCGAGGGAAAGACAGCACAGGGGGACCACGAGGGAAAGACAGCACAGGGGGACCACGAGGGAAAGACAGCACAGGGGGACCGCGAGGGAAGGACAGCACAGGGGGACTGCGAGGGAAAGACAGCACAGGGGGACCGCGAGGGAAAGACAGCACAGTGGGACCGTGAGCGAAAGACAGCACAGGGGGACCGCGAGGGAAAGACAGCACAGTGGGACCGTGAGGGAAAGACAGCACAGAGGGACCGTGAGGGAAAGACAGCACAGGGGGACAACGAGGGAAAGACAGCACAGGGGGACCATGAGGGAAAGACAGCACAGGGGGACCGCGAGGGAAAGACAGCACAGGGGGACCACGAGGGAAAGACAGCACAGGGGGACTGCGAGGGAAAGACAGCACAGGGGGACCGCGAGGGAAAGACAGCACAGGGGGACCGCGAGGGAAAGACAGCACAGGGGGACCGCAAGGGAAAGACAGCACAGGGGGACCGCGAGGGAAAGACAGCACAGGGGGACCGCGAGGGAAAGACCACACAAGGGGGCCGCGAGGGAAAGACAGCACAGGGGGACCGCGAGGGAAAGACAGCACAGGGGGACCGCGAGGGAAAGACAGCACAGGGGGACCGCGAGGGAAAGACAGCACAGGGGGACCATGAGGGAAAGACAGCACAGGGGGACCGCGAGGGAAAGACAGCACAGGGGGACCGCGAGGGAAAGACAGCACAGGGGGACCGCGAGGGAAATACAGCACAGGGGGACCGTGAGGGAAAGACAGCACAGGGGGACCACGACGGAAAGACAGCACAGGGGGACCACGACGGAAAGACAGCACAGGGGGACCGCGAGGGAAAGACAGCACAGGGGGGCCATGAGGGAAAGACGGCACAGGGGGACCGCGACGGAAAGACAGCACATGGGGACCGCGACGGAAAGACAGCACAGGGGGACCGCAAGGGAAAGACAGCACAGGGGGACCGCGAGGGAAAGACAGCACAGGGGGACCGCAAGGGAAAGACAGTACAGGGGGACCGTGAGGGAAAGACAGCACAGGGGGACCATGAGGGAAAGACGGCACAGGGGGACTGCGAGGGAAAGACAGCACAGGGGGACCATGAGGGAAAGACGGCACAGGGGGACCGCGAGGGAAAGACAGCACAGGGGGACCACGAGAGAAAGACAGCACAGGGGGACCGCGAGGGAAAGACAGCACAGGGGGACCACGAGGGAAAGACAGCACAGGGGGACGGCGAGGGAAAGACAGCACAGGGGGACCGCGAGGGAAAGACAGCACAGGGGGACCGTGAGGGAAAGACAGCACAGGGGGACCGCGAGGGAAAGACAGCACAGGGGGACCACGAGGGAAAGACAGCACAGTGGGACCGCGAGGGAAAGACAGCACAGGGGGACCGTGAGGGAAAGACAGCACAGGGGGACCACGAGGGAAAGACAGTACAGGGGGACCGCGAGGGAAAGACAGCACAGGGGGACCACGAGGGAAAGACAGCACAGGGGGACCACGAGGGAAAGACAGCACAGGGGGACCGCGAGGGAAAGACAGCACAGTGGGACCGCGAGGGAAAGACAGCACAGGGGGACCGCGAGGGAAAGACAGCACAGGGGGACCGCGAGGGAAAGACAGCACAGGGGGACCGCGAGGGAAAGACAGCACAGGGGGACTGCGAGGGAAAGACAGCACAGGGGGACCGTGAGGGAAAGACAGCACAGGGGGACCACGAGGGAAAGACAGTACAGGGGGACCGCGAGGGAAAGACAGCACAGGGGGACCGCTAGGGAAAGACAGTACAGGGGGACCGCGAGGGAAAGACAGCACAGCTGTGTGCACAGAAAGGGGGGGGGTGGTGGTCAGAGAAGGGCAAGCAATGTGAGGGGTAGGGTGAAGTGCACATCAGTGGTGAGCAATAGTGGTGATAACCCCTTCCATAGTGCGAGCATTGGACATGGAGGTACCTGCTAAAGCGTGAGTGATGAGGTTGGGCACTTTCTATGGGTTGAGTGGTCGGGGTGATGGCACTCCCCAGGGATCAAGTGATTTTGGGGAGAGCAATGGTGAGTTAGGATGAGCGCCTCCAGGGAGCATGCAATGGGAAGTAGTGTTTGCCAAGGGAAAAGTGATGAGGCTGGTGCCTGACAGAGGAAAAGCAATGGGGAGGGTGCCAGCCAGCAGAAATCCATAAGGGGAGGGGAGCACTACCAAGGAATAGCAATGTCAGTTGGATGGTGATAGAGAGAGGCCTGCTCGGGGAAAATAGTTGTGGTGGGGGTGCCCTCCAGTTGGCGAGCAATGGAGCGGGTGCCAAGGGACGGGCGATAGGCTTGTAGGTGCCTGCCAGTGGGTTGGCTATGGGGATTAGGGTGGTCCACAGATATATGTAATATTTAATACTATTAAAAATTCATCCTCCACAACGCTGCCCTTGCTCCGATGTTTATAAAGATCATATGAACCAAATATGAGGTCAATTGGAACTTATTTAGACGTTGCTCAAAAAATAACATTTTTAATTTATCCTATTTTTTTCAGATGGCAGAAACTCGCATCTCTTCCACAGTTTGGTTGCTGGGCAAGTCTGAAAAGGAAATAATATGTTGGGGACTACCAACCAAAGGACACACATTGCAGAAAATGGTGTACCATCACATACAAGAACACCATACAGTTCGTGAAAGTGCCAAACTTAGTGTACAAGCTGTGTGTGCATACTGGGAGAAAGCACGAATTCCAGTGCAGAGAGTAGATGCCTGTGAGCGCCAACTTTTGAAGTTGTATGATGCCTTCAAACTGGTAAAGGAAAATAGAACCAAGACATTCGAAATCTACAGAGTGAAGGAGCAGATGTTCAAAGATGATCTTCAATCCCTCTTCGATATCTCACCAAATGATGAGCTTGAGAAAATGACGAATGAAGAAGACAAAGCATTCCTTATCATGCAGCGTGAGGTTCCCTCAAGTTCACGTAGGGGATCTGTGGACAACACTCTGGCAGTGAAGGAGAACAGAAAGCGTATCAGGCTTGAGAATGAAGATAAAAGAAAGAAGAAACATGCTGCTGAGACTAACAGCAATGCAATCTGTTCCATCAACATCGGCTGTGGTTGATGATGATGATGATGAGTCTGAGATTGAAAGCTCCGATTCAGGGGACAAACAACACAACAACATGCATTTTAAGGCCATTTTCCCTGCAAGAGCGGTGGTTAGCCTTGCGGTCCCCATGACAATATTCTCCATGTTGCCCTATTTTCTGCATCTCTCCTTGTTAACCCCCTTGCCCACATTTCTTCTTCCACCATCTTTAGCCAAGTCTTTCTCGGTCTTCCCCATCCTCCACTTCCTTCTACATTCATTTCCATCACTCTTCTCAAGCAGTCACTTTCATCCTTCCTCAACACATGACCAAACCATCTCAACCTGTTCCTCTTCACAGCATCAATCACAGGCTCTATTCCCATCATCTTTCGCAATTCACAATTTGTCTTCCTCTCTCTCAACGACACTCCGCACATCCACCGAACCATTCGCATTTCCACCCTTTCCAAACTTCGTTGCTGCTCTACGTTCATTACCCATGTCTCACTCCCATAAATCATAACACTTCTCACACATGCAGCATACACCTTTCCCTTCAGCTTCAACGACACTCCCCTCCTCATCAGCACGCCACTCAGTTCCCGAAACTTCTTCCATGCACATCTCACTCTAGCAACCGTTGCCGAGTCTGATCCACCTTCTCCATTCAGCATGTCTCCGAGGTAGCAAAATGTTTTCACACCTTCCAGCTTCACGCCGTCTCCAAGATCCAACTCAACATTTCCTCCATCTGCAGCTCCCTCTGTGCACACCTTACATTTGAATGTAGCTGCCACACTGGTTAATGACCCTCTCAGACCACTACATTTTTGATGAACCCACTCAGCGCACATTGTACATTGAATGGAGTTCACTCCGACACCCTTCCTGCACACAGCACATGGCCACTTCCCAGTTCTTTCCACCTCACCACATGCTTTACCACTTGCCATCACCTTCGTCTTTCCTATTGTTGTGGATATGAGGATTGTGTTTTTTTTATTGTTGTAAAAATATCGCCCTCCTTCCTCCAGTTGTGTATAAAGGTCAAAAGGGCGTCCCGTAATTAGGTCATAAACAATCACGTTAGCCAATCATAGATTCCCTGCTTGTTGGTAGTTTATTTCCTTATTCTATGTAGGTTAAGGCTGTGTCTTCCATTAATTGACACTCCATTGCACCGAATTCAAATAGATAGATCCCCTTTCATTCCCATTCCCAAAGCCTTTCCTGCCAACTGCATTCGCCGCAGCTGCTGGGCGGTTTTCACCGCGACTCCATTAGCCACGAGGTGGGCTTGGAGAAGAAGGGGGAGGAGCCGCCGAATCCAGGGCGTGCCCGCCCATCGTCATCAAGGGTGGAGCCAGAGAGCCCGTGCCGAACAATCAGGGCCGAGGCGAGCTCACCGATGGGCGTGTTCTGGAGGCCGGCGGCTTGATCGCCCGCGGCGTTATAAAAAGCGCGCGCGGAAGCCTTTGACAGAAGTGCCAAGAAAGAGTTGCACAGAAGTGCCAAGAAAGGTTGCGTTAAAGAGAGATGTTGCGTTAAAGAGAGAAGTCCAAAAAGGTTCCAAGAAATAGGTTCCAAGAAATAGGTTCCAAGAAAGAGAGGAGTCCAAGTCCAAGGTGGTTGTGTTTAAGAAAGGAGTCCTGAGAAAGCACCCGACGTCCCCACGGCAGCACGGAGAGCGAACCATTGCGTTCTAAGAATTCCACCAGAGGAACGTGAGAGAGACCGGAGCAGCTTTGGAGAGCGCCCGGTGCACCGGAGGAGCTTCGCCGCGCAGTTTGGAACCGCGGCGGTTTTGGCGATCGCAGCTCGAACGTTGACGGCGGCTGTCCGCTTCCAGCCCGACCGATCCCCGCTGAACCTTCTCACCCGCCAAGCCATCCACCTCCAGCGATCCGTTCCTGCCTTCATTCCCCATTCGTGTGAGTTTGCTCGTAGTCTGTTTTGTGTGTCTTGTCCTGGGTATTAATTAAGACTGCATAGATAAGCTAGAATTTTCACTGTGTCCTTCTGGTCCGTCCCTCTTTCTGTCTTTATTTTATTATCTTTCCTCCTCCTTGGTTTCTTTTGATTGTAAATAGTAAATAAATAATAGTAGTATTTCCAACCTTTTGCCTTCGTCTTCCTCTTCTTCCCATCCATGTCATCTTTGTCTTTTCCCCATTGAAAACCTGTGGCACGATTTGGCCCACGTTTAAGGAATCGGGTCTTAGTCATTGTTAATAGTTCGGGCCGCGGTCGCAATCCGCTCGGCAAATCAACACCTTATCCGCGGTCCGCAACACTATATTCACCTTCAGACCTTTTGTCTCCATACATTCCTTCCACTTGTTCATCTTTTCTTTCAGTCCATCCATACTTTCTGCAATCAACACCAGATCATCTGCATACAACAACTCCCACGGTAAACCCTCCTTTACGGTCTGAGCCAGCACCTCTATCACAGCTACCAATAGTAGTGGACTTAGTACCGACCCCTGATGCGCTCCCACCTTCACCTCAAACTCACCACTGTTCCCATCCTTCGTCCTTACAGCTGTGCGCAATCTTTTGTACATTGCCATCACAACTCTGATCAACCATTCCTCCACTTCTAACTTCCTCAATGCCCATGTCAATACTTCACGTGGAACCCTATCGAATGCTTTCTCCAGATCAACAAACCCAAGAAACAACTTGTTCCCTCTTCTCCATGTACTTCTCCTGCAACTTCCTCACAATAAAGAGCGCGTCTATCGTTCCTCTTCCTGGCATAAATCCAAACTGCATTTCGTCGATCTTCACCTTCTTCCTTATCCTCCTCTCCAACACCCTTTCCAATACCTTCATTCCATGCTCCAATAACTTTATCGCTCGGTACGAGCCACACTCCAGAGGGTCACCTTTCCCCTTGTATAGAGGGACGAGGGTTCTCAGTTCCCAAACCACTGGAATGCGACCTTCTTTCACCACCAGATTACAGATCTCTGCCATTCTCTTCACACCCCAACTTCCTGCTGCCTTCAACATATCTCCCACAACTCACGTCGGCCCTCCCGCTTTTCTACTCTTCATTGCTTTTATCGCTTCCTCAACTTCCTTCTCAGTCATCTTCTCTGCCGGTCCTAAAACTTGGCTACTCTCTATGTTGCCATCTCATTCGTTCTCTGTATTCAACAGCATTTCCATATATCTTTTCCATCTTCCTTTAATTCCATCTGGGTCCACAATGATTTGTCCCACTTCATCCTTCAAGCAACTCACCCCCATCACATCACACCTCTCTTTCGCTATCTGCTTTGCAATCCTGAATACCGCTCTCTGACCCTCTTCCGAATCCAAGCGTTCTCCGAACATTTTCCTCCATGTCTCCTGCGCCTTTGCTACCTCTTTCTTTGCAGCCTTCTTGGCTGCCTTATAACTTTCATGCTCTGCTTTTTCTGCTCCCGTACCCTTCGCCTTCTGCCACGCATTGAACTTCTTCCTCTTCTCGTCAATCCTCTTTCCAACTTCATCATCCCACCACCATGTTTCCGAGTGCCTCGGTGGTCCTTTTGTCCATCCACACACCTCACCAACGGCTCCCAACGGCTCCGATTCAGGGGACAATGAATTCAAACTCCAAAGTCCATCTTCTGCCAAACAGGCGAAAAAGGCTCCCATCAAGGTGATCACTCCAGCAAAAGTGGCAACTCTGGACAGAGTAAATCTCTCAGATCGGCGTGCTATGTTTGTGGCCAGTGCTTTTGCACAATCTCTTGGTCATACCATTGAAGACAAGTGCAAGCCAACAATAATAAATAATTTGAGTAATTGAAAATACATAATTATCTATGAATTGATGTATACAACACAACAACATGCATTTTAAAGGCCATTTTCCCTACTAGAGCGGGGGTTAGCCTTGCGGTCCCCATGACAATCTTCTCCTATGAATCTATGAATTGATGTATGATGCTAAAAATTCTGTATAATATTATTCATTAAAATTTGTCAACATTTTGAGCAACCTCTAAATATTGTCCAATCAAGCTCAAATTTTCACCACAAACTAATTTCTTCAATAGGAATAGGGGCAGGCTTGTGGAGAAATGAAAATCCAATCTTTAATTTTTTGGACCACCCTAATGGGGATGGTGGCACATGCTAATGGGTGAACCATGGTGATTGGACACCTGCTAGTGGGCCAGTAATGGGGTTTGGGGCATCTGCCAGTGAGAGCGCAATTGAGGTGGAGATTCCTGCCAGGGGGTGAACAATGCAGATGGAGACATCTGCTAGGGGCCGAGCAATGGGGTTCCCTTGGCGAACGATGGGTGGGCACCTGCCAGGGAGTGCTCAATTGGGTGGGTGGGGTTTGGGGGCACTTGCCAGCTGGCAATCTATTAGGGGCTGATTTACAGAGGTCAATCAATTGGCAGGCACCTGCCTGGGGGTGAACAATATGATTGGGACGCCGAACTAGATTCAACTGGTGGGATTGGGTCGCCTGCCTGTAGTGAGCGATTTATGGCATCTGACAGGTGAACGGTCTGCCACGGGTAGGGGGAAGATTGGGAAAAGTAATGGCGGAAGAGTATGTTTGAGTATTTTTTGTGGCGTGTGTGAAATAGGCATATATATGAAGATAGCTTATGAAAGATAAATACTTGGTAGAAGAGGAGAAGACAGGGTGAGGATGTGGACAGTACATGGAAGTGAGACAGTTTACGTGCTTGTAAGAGGGGTATAAGGAAGCTTGGGAGAGGGGTTCTGGGAGATGGGGCAGGTGGGAAGGCAACAAGCAGAGTAAAAAGGTTCTCAAGAAGGGAACAATATTTGAGATATGTTACTTTTGAGAAAGCTGAAGGCAAGTGGGTTTGGTAGAATGAGGGGGAATATTTTGAGACGAAGGCACATCTCTGGAGATGGGGAAGAAGAGCTTGAAAGGAGATTGGAGAAGATATTGGGTGGGGGATGGGTTCGGAAGGAAGACCACATGATAGAGTTAGAGCTTCATATAAAGCAAGTGAACTTGGGAGGAAGAGTGGAAACTGGACCACGTTCACGTTTTGTGTGATGGGTATGCGATTTGTGAACCATTAATATTTATGGTTCAATGGTGGTCTGTAGCATAGAGGAGCCCTGCAGGCAAACCCTGGGTACCTCCGCCCACTGTACGTCCCAGACTCACAGATTGTGTTCCCCAATTTTTCTGTGCACTGACATTCCAGGGTCTCGAGGGGAAAGACGTTTCCTAACGGTTGCTGACACACCTGCAGGAAAGGCAAAAAAAAAAAAAAACACATTTTGTCTTTGCATTTTAAATTGGCATTTCGAAGAGCTTTGAATTTATTTTTATTTTTTTGTTTTGTATACAAGATCGAGGCTCGTGTAAGAGCTAACATTGATCACAAAAAGACAAACTGACACATAAAACATACGATAAAGGGAGCGGGAGACAAGACGAAGAGCAGGGACATTGGGAGATCTGTGGGAGGGATAGAGCTTGGGGGGGGAGGGGGAGCATGGGAAGGGGGGAGGAGGGGTGGGAGAGGTAAAAAAAACACATGGATTTGTAAAAAAAACATTTTGAACAGAAGTGCAAGAAATTTCCCTGTTAACAAGTGTCCCTGTGTTGGAATTTCGTACAAAATGAGGGGAAAGAAAGATACCTACGTGAATAATATGAGAACAGAACTAAAATAGCCTGCACGGCGTTATGTGCATGGCTGACTTTGTGCTGCAGCGTGAATATAAATAAGATGGGAGAGGACGCACTGCAGCTGGCCGTGCGTCCTTCCGTTGAAGAATAATTGCCTGTACTTTGTTTGTCTCAGAAGCATGAGCTGAATGTGGCGGCAGGCTAGGAAACAAAGAAAGCATTGCTTGAGAAAACGCAATGCGTTTGATGAATTGGGTTGTAGAAATTACCTATGTGGAAAAAGCATCAGCTCTGAAATTGCTGCGTACGGATGCGGCTCTTTTTTTCTTTTTTTTTGTCCTGTGGACCTCCTCCTCCCTCCTCCTCCGCAGTAACTACAGCACTGGGGAAGGTGGGGGTGTGGGAGAGAGTAGGTAGATTGGGGGAGGAGGAGTGAGACGGGGTGGGTGAGTTTGCTGGGGTGGGGGGGGGGGGGGGGGGAGGTCGGAGGATGAAGGGATGGCTGCAGCAGTAATTTCTTTTTTTTCTTTTTTTTTTCCTGCATTGCAGAGCCTCTGGTCTCATTACGTCAGCCGGTAGTGGTTTGTCTCCTGGCTGCTCAGGAAACCATTAAATCTGAAGCCTGGCCCCGAATTCATACAGAAAGGTCACTGCGAGATTTCACCGTCAGAAATTGCACCCATCAAACTGATTGCCTGTCATAGCGCGCACGTTAATTCAACCGGGAGATATCTGACTCATCTCCCACTCGCTTGCGCTCCTCTGCCTGCTCTTCTGCGGTTGCTTTCATCTCTGCTGTCGTTTACCGTTTTCTTTATTTGTTCCTTTCATGTATTCCCATGATTTCCTTTCCATTCCCAATTACAATTGAAGAAAATTGTCTACCGTTTTGCAGTTTAACGAACGACGGTTAAAAAGAAGAAAAAAAAGCAGTCCTTTTGTTTCGCATGTGTGTTAAAATACACTCGTGCACACCTTTATTACATGCTGCTCATCAACATCCATTTGCTTTTGCGTTTGGATGTTTATTTGCATTCAAATTGCGATACCAACCCCTGTACATTTCTTAGCTTCCCGACGTTATTATTGGACCCGACATCTTGCCATATCTCCAAGGAGACTGTAAGATAATTTGCATTGTTCTCTGCAACCAAGCAAAACGTGCAGGGTGGCGTCCAAGACCGCCGTAGAGTTTGCGTGGCCCTTTTGGACCGTGTCTGTATTCAGACCGCGTTTCTTGAATATCCAATGCATGGAAAATGTTTTTCTTTAAATGTCACAACTGCAAAATGCCTTTCCATATTCCAGTGCATTTTTTTTTTTTTTCCATAATTTCGTTATAAGCATGATACACTATCTATCTATCTTGGAAAAAATATGTTTTCCACCAGTAAGTTATTAAAATGCTGGTTGGTGGTTTGCAAGTGTGAAAAGAGATTGGTGTCCCCGATGGGCAGAATGCGCTGTGAATGGTGGAATGCATTAAGCAGGCTGTGAGCTGAAGAAGGTGCTTTGAAAAAGACAAATGACTGTGCGATATTGTAAAATGCATACACTGAATACCGAGTTCATTTTCCCCACATTTATTCCCAGTGAAAAAGGCTGCGGCTCGTGACTGGTGTCAAGACCGACCAGCCGATTATCAGAATTGATGGGAGGATCGATGCTGTCTCGACAACCCCTTCGCCAGATGAGCTTGAGTACATGTGTTGTGGCACTGGACTACTGTAAACGTATCCCCTTCCCCCTCCTTCCCCCTATGAACTTGAGAGGTCTTTGTAATTGCATGGTTGCCAGTGCATCAAGCTTCCTCTCATGTTACAGCCGGTGGACACGTGATGTTTATTTAAGTGATCAAGGCCAACTGAAAAATCCAACTATACAAAATGTCAAAGTTGATTGTCGAGACTTGTGAAGATGCTGAGGCTTTTTATTTTTATTTCTATTGACGACCTTTCTCAATTTTAATCAATTCCTGAACTATTCGGTGCGGTCCTTCGTATTCTGAATGTCAGCAAGGTTTACGAAAACACATTGTTGTAGAAAATCAACATTGAATTGTATATCAGGAGTTGTTCACTGGAAAAGTAGGACAATGCCTCTTAGTTGCTCGGAGAATAGATTTGCAGGTATTTAATTTATTTATTTTGCTTTGTGCAACACCACTGGCACCACAACACATCCTGAGAAATGCTGGCCACCGTATCACCTGAAAAGCATAACTAGCATGCACCTTAAGCTTCTAATGTGTGCCCAAAATGGTAAGACTTTGCACAGTAAACCTTTCCACGGCTAGCTTGTGTTAGAATCCTTTGAGTGAAGTAAATTCGATCCTTCATCGTCTTGTTAGTCTGGTAAATTAAAAACTTGCATGCACCCTTTCTTTTGATGACACACTTGATGTGATCCAACGGGTTTGATTGCAATCAGTTCGTATTGTGACCTCATTATATAGCACAGGATAAATTTGGTTCCTTCTTGTAAATGCATAATTTTGTGGCATGTATTTACTGTGTAAAAGTATTACCTCGGTTTATGGATAACTGACGGTTTTGCTCTACAGGGGGGTCTTGCCGTTCGCTGGGGTTACGTTCTTGAAAATCCACATGAACCGCAAATCGACAATGCACAGAGTTAGGGGGTTATGGGGAAAATAGGATAAAGGAATTCAACTTAAAAATTTGTCACCTCTTTTTGCCATACTGTCCCCTTTATTAACATGTTTGTGTATTGTTTTTGAGCTATTTATTTTTATGAATAAAAGTTATTATGAACATGAAATAAAGTATTCTTTTCCTTTATTAAAAACATAAAATAATATTTATTTTCTTGAGTTATTAAGATCATGAAACTTACTTTTCATAATAATGATGATAAACTTTAGATCCAACAAATGCAATGGCGATGTTGATGCCAACGATGCAGATGACGGTGATGATGATGTTGGAGGATTTCAGGGGGTTATTTTGTTGATGGCTCATCTTAATTAGTTGAATAAATGTGGGAAAAATGTCACCATCCCGCAATTATTCGAGCACATTGACCACAATCCGCAAACCTTTTCTCAATAAATGAATCGCAATAGAGCGGATCCACGAAGGGAAACCCACGAACGACAAGGCCCTTCTCTACATCACATCCAAAGTCCTTGTGTATGTTATTTAGCCCTGAACTTCTTCAGCCAGGTGAGTTAGAAGCTATTTAAATCAAGAATGGCAGTTTTCACGTTATTCTAAACAAAGCTTAATTTGGGTTGTTAAGAAAACAATAATAGTGGGTCATGCCAATGAAGATAAATGTTTAATCATCCCTTACTTTATTCGTACTGATTAGTGATCATAGACTATATAATCACTCTTTGTACCAAAGCTTATATCGGTATTGCAGTGGTTTGATATTTCTTTACAATTAATATTTCATGGTCACTGAATAGTTTATCATTTTTCTGCTAAATCCTGTGCTTAGAATGCAAATTTCTTTCCATGACAAAGTGATCTGTGTGGTACAATTTTGTTTTCCAGGTATAGATGTTTATTGACTTTACAATTTAGATGCCAATATTTAATTGCACATCCTCCTAAGAAGGACCAGCCATCCTGAAAGAAGCGATATCCACAAATGATTTTCCATTGTTTACACTTTTTGCATTTGTGCATTTTTGGTTTATATATTTTCCCTGTCTACCTTGGTGGGTTTATCTTTTAATTAATTTAGTAATGACTATGATCCATTCTTTTTTAGCTTGAAGGGATGTGTATGAGAAATGATTGCTTTTATGAGGACTTCCATGTTCTCTAAATTAGTTATTTTCAAGATTTGCATAAATGATGATGTGAATATGATGTAAATTGTGATGTATGCTTTGTATATAAAAGAGTTCTTGCATTTCATTTGTGATATTTCATTTAATATACATGAAATATGTTGGAAATCATACATATTGATGCTGTCGAACAGTGTTTTAGAGTTTTATGCCTAGATGCGGCAATCCAAAGATGTGATCGTAATTGGCTCGTTTGTTGCAGGGTCGCTGTGTGTGATGTCATAAGTCGTCATTGTGGGGTTGAAACACCTTGATTACATGCTTATGTATCTTGCTGATTGATGCTGATCCGAGATTGTGCTTTTCCCCCCTTCCTGGAGTGATTTTTATCACCAGTGCCACAATTAGCAGATAAATCCCTCATTTTTGCACAGCAATGCCATTTATCTGTACAAGTATATGCATATAAAACATATTTAAAATCTATTTCACTTAAGTCACCAGTCTTTTGAGAGAAATGGAGTTGAACTATGGAAGCTGCATAAAACCATGAATGGATTATCACTTCAAAACATTGAAACAAGAATAGAGAGGCTGAAAAACCAATGCAACTAATTACAAAGTTCCAAGATAGTCATTATTTATTTTTCTCAACTCAACAACAGAAATACATTACATATAATCAAAACATTACTATCAAAAAAAGCGTCATATAATACAGTGTTTCAGAAGAGTAAAACTTCCTTTCAACACTCTTTCCCAATGATACTGTAAAACCTTCCTCTTGATACTTTCCCCTTGTTTTTTTTCCATTGATATGTTCCCATTGATAGTGTAAAACAACACTTTTTCCTATTGCCGAATGGACATAAGTATTGAGTTAGAAAGTATTGAAGGCCTAAGTCAACGACATATATCTATGATCACAAAGCTATCACCAAGGGTAAACCTCCACCAGCGCCCGCGATTCAACGATGGGCATGTTTATTTTTGGTGTAACATATGACCTCGACCTTCAACATTTAGGGGTAGAGCGTAAATATAGAAAATGTGTCCTCATCTCCAATATATGCATAAACTCAATATCATGAAAATCGGAGGAAAATTATTTAAGTTGTGATCAAAATGGTTAATTTTGATCATATGGTTAAGATAATGGTTAAGATCATTGCTAATTAGGTCACAATCTGAAAAAAAAATGTCGGTTAAACTCACTAATCAAATATTAGGTGCACAACTTCAGTGCAGGTATACTATTACGATGCAAGAACATCTTGGAAGGCCAAGCGGTCTTTGAGATTCACCATTGGCAATGAGTGATGACAAAAAAGCACTTTTTTATCAGACCACCATTTGACCTTCACCTTTAACTTGGTGGGGTATGATGTACTTTAGGCATAAATGCGACTTACTTTAGGTTATCTAGAGAGAGAAATTCTGTTCCCATCAGACAAGGCTTAGTCAAGTTATGGTGAAACATGTTAAAATGTCTATAATTAGGTCATGACCTTAAAATTAGATAATGGTCTTAAAAAATATGTCAAGGTCAAAAAATGTCAACCCTACATACTTTGTATTTCCAAAGATACAACACGGAAATTGGCAGAAAATTTTACGAAAAGAAGAACTCCTAGGGGGTAGAGGAATGGTGGTTTAGTACTCCTGAGAGTCTAAGAAACTCTTGGATCCCATTAAGATTGGGGGCACTAATTGTAGAAACCAGCCCTTAAACAAACCCTATTTTATAGGGGGGGCTTAATAATGGTGGGTTTTGCATTTTTTCGGGGGAACACTTCAACAGGCAGGAGACTGTATATATCAGGTTCACATATGTTCACATATTCACATATTCAATATTCACATATTCAATATGCATTGAGGACTCAGCAATGCTGTGGCAAATATTGTTGGAGGTGAAAAGCCAGAGGAACAGATGTTGTGGTGGTTTGGCTGGATTTGGAGAATGCATAAGGGTCAGTGCCGCATGCCCTGATCAGACATGCCAAGGAATTATACTGGGTGCCAGGAAGATCAAGGGATGTTGTGATGGTGTTTTATGATCAGTTTGGATGTGATTTGTGACACTCTAGTCCTATACAACAGACTTTTGCAGAAGTTTGAGGTGGGAATTCTGACGTGGTGTGCCAATCAGGGTGATACGATCCCAATACGGCCCCAGGAGTCTTCAACATCTTGTTTGTTTTGATTATGGAGTTGATGATTATGTGATCATGTGGATTTGGAAAGAAATGGAGCTGACCTCTAGTCAGAGCCTGCCCAGCAATCTTTGCATTCATGGATGATCTGGCAGTTTCCTAACGGGCAGTTGATACAGCAGCGAAGGTGAAGGAGCATCTTTAACCTCTGGTTTCGTAATATATGTGAATATGACGTAGCTTTTGTATAATGAGGTTTCCCAGCAGGGGTTTTGAATACTTTTACCATTGCGGTTTAATACAGAGTTCACTTAGAATCTGAACGTCTCGGACTTCCTTTCTTCCACGCCAAATTGGTGACCCTGATGTGATCCAAATGGATGGACAAGGAGTTGCATGCACGTAACCAATTGCTGGGAATGACCAACCAGCTGTGCCCTTCCCAGACGCTCAACCAGCTTCATTGGTGGCAGCGGTTTTGAAAATGCTGCCGCCATTCTAGCCTAATCATCCTCAGCTGTGGTTTACGCAAGTCTATGCCCGATTTGACACTCAAAACATTACTGCTGAGTTGACCTGATTCAAATACATTGTTGATTCCTTGTCACCAGAGTATGTGATGGAGGTGAGAGATATTTTACTACAACCTCCAACGAACAGTCCATATACGACTTTCAGCAACGTGCTCATAAAGCGTATGACTCCCTCTGAGTACTGTCACTTTCAACAACAACTTACAGCCAATGATTTAGGAGACCAAAGACCCACACAAC
Organism: Myxine glutinosa; assembly: GCF_964187855.1. Taxonomy (NCBI): domain Eukaryota; kingdom Metazoa; phylum Chordata; class Myxini; order Myxiniformes; family Myxinidae; genus Myxine; species Myxine glutinosa. The sequence goes on along the minus strand of NC_136269.1, from coordinate 47,078,176 downwards.
TACTGCATCATATCCTGCAGCTTCTCGGGGACCACCACGCCACCTTTCACCAGTTGCTCCTTTGTGAGGTGTTCTTGCAATGTTTACCACCACACGTCCACATGATACTTGCAGCTAACACAGCACTGGCACTACTTGTCACTACGGATGTGGCTTATCATCTCATTGACACCATTACACTGACTGGCTAATGTGACACCTCAACCACAGCACGTCACACAGCTACAGTGTGAAATGGCTGACATGAAGAAGCTCAATTCTGTGCAATGCCAGGCGTGCCCATCTTTGTGCACCCCTTGTAGCGGCAGAGAAAAATGCCGTACCTTGCGCTACCGTTTGCCTTCACCTACTATGAACTCTCCAGATTGGTGTTGGTATCACATCACCTTCGGTGCAAGTGCTCATCAGTGTAGAGCACCGTGCTCGTACCAATCGCAGGGCCCACAACAAATGGTGATGTCACCTGGGCAATACATCAGTCACCTTCTCTTCCTTGTGGATCATACTAGCGGACTTCATTTTCTTGTGAATACAGGCGTAGAGGTGAGCATTGTGTCGCCGTCTGCTGCTAAACAGAAAAATTGACAGGAATAATCATTGCATGCCGCTAGCAACAGTGCTATTGCTACTTTTGAAAAATGTCTCCTCCATCTTGATATGGGTTTACAGCGCTCATTTCCGTGGGTGTTTACTATTTCCAACCCCAGATATGCTATCCTAGGTGCTGATTTTTGCATCACTTCAATCTCCTACATGTCAAACATCGCCTTCGATTGGATGCCTCAACACAGCTTTGTGTTCTCGGTAATGCATCCACCGTTTCGTCACTGATTATCACATGCCTTCCATCCACGCCCATGTGCCCTTTTCATAAGGTACTTTACGACTGCCCATCCTTAACGTGCCCATCGGCAACAATCCATCTCATCAAACAGCAAATCACGCATCACATTCAGACCACGGGATCCCCTGTTTTTGCGTGTGCTCGCCGACTGGCACCTGAGAAATTATGTATCGCCCGCCAGGAGTTTGACTATATATTACACTGTGGGATCACAGACCAAAGTCCAGCAGTTGAACATCACCACTGCTAAAAGGTATTGGAGTGGTTAGAAAGTTTGATGCAGTGGGCAAGGATGGGATTCAACACAGGGACGTCTAGGAGTGTTCTGATGAGACAATGGGTGGTTCATTATGTAGACAGGTTTGATATGGGAGGTAAGAGTTGATTAAGTGTGGTTTTCCAAAGAAGCTAAGATGTTATTTTTGAAGTTTGGGTTGATGCCATGAGCACATATATGACATTGTGCTAGGGTATGTGGATAGATTGGAGGTTTTGGTGAGCGGTTTCATGAGGAGGTGGTTGGTAGTCCCACCGTATTTGATGAACATTGATTTTTGTGGTCAAGGTATAAAACTTTGGTTTGCATTAACAACATTGCAGGTTATGATGATGTTGGTGAAGAATGCTCTCATGGAGAAGAAGGCAAGTTGGAGGTGAGAGCCAAGGTGGATGAAATGGAGGAGCAGTTGCAGCAGAAGGAGGTGATGGTAATGGTGTAACATGGGAGGCAAGGTTATGGGTAGGAGAAAGGCTTTTGTGAAGAAAAGGAGGAATATGGTTGAGAGGAAAAGAGAAGGAGAGGAGATATGTGAACGTGGTGGAGTAGACACAGCATGGGGCTTGAACATGTTGGGAGTGTATGTGGGTGAGGATATATAAGTGGCTGGAAATTTTGGAGATTCAGCCGATGGTGTTGTTTCCTATTTCAGGAAATGACTTGAGTAGCGGTGAAGGGTTCAATATGGATTTGGAAGAAGTTCCTGGTGGCAGGTCAAGCAGTGTAGTTTGTGGAGTTGGTTGTTTGGTGGTTTCTTCTGCCCCAACTGTAGTAGGTTTTGAGATATATGGAGATGTGCATGTGGTATGGTATTTTTTGCTGTGTCTTTGCTGAATGAAAAAAAGAAAAATTAGTGTAGTTTGTGAGGTTGGTTGGTTGATTGGTGATTTCCCCAGCATTTATTTCTGATGCAGTGGATTCTGTGAGCTAAAGGATGTGGTTTGTTTATCACTGGCAGGGGGTGGTGGTATGTATCCACATTTAGTTGCTGTGTGCTTGCTGCTCCAGCTTTTGTCTGGCAGATGTTTGTTCTCTGTCCAGTTCAGATCATAAGGCAATATTTGGAATTGACCAGGGTGCCAGCGCACAATAGCTTACTTTTATCAAAATATGCCTTGGGAATAATTGAGAACTGACAGACATGACTTACCATGCAATTATTCCCACTTCAAAGAACAGCAAAAACAAAAAAAACATTTTGGGCAATATCCGGCCAGCCAATTACCACAATCATAGTTTGTAAGTTGGATTTATTTCTCTCTGGAATCAAACCGAAGTTACTACTCTATGTCACACATGTATGATGTCACACATGCATTAATATCTCATTGAGACCATGAAATATTTCAGAACAAGGATGCAAGTTATGACAGGCATTAGTGTACGATAATATGTATGTGTACGAGGGCATCCTCATTGAGGACACAGCTCCCAACCGCACCTTAAAAAATGGGACGTGCAGATTTTACATTGAAATAAACAAGTGTTGTAGGAAGGTAAATGGTATATAAGTAATTCATGGTGTTATATCAGCAACGGTGGTAAAATGTATACAAATACAGTGTCTTCAGAAAGTATTCACATCCTTGACTTTTTCACATTCTGTTGCGTTACAGCCTGAAATTAAAATGGATTAAATTAAGATTTTTTTTTTGTCACTAACCCACACAAAATACCCCATAATGTCAAAGTGGAATTTTTTTTTTTCGGGATTTTTAAAAATAATTTAAAAAACATAGTGGCAATACCCCTGGCGCTCACCTGGTAGAATAAATAGCAATACAGCACTGACTCAAGGTATTTTAAACCAATTTCAATGGATGCTAGAAGACAAGGCAGCATGTAGAATCATACTAACATAATCACAAGACTTTAAACAAACAAACAAAAAAAATAGCGATTTTGGGGGGCAACCCCTCTCCCCTCCCCCAACCATGTATACCTCCTCAGACCCCAATTTTTCTAATGCCTTGGACAAACATTGGACATCACGGGTGATGAAGGTTGAAGTTTCATCAAAATTGTGTGTGTAGTTTCAGAGGAAAAAGCAAGTTCCTATTTTGGGGGGTTATACCTGTATCCACTTTGACCTGGGTAAACTCCCTTAAACCCTGATTTTTTTAATGCAGTGAACAAACTTTAGTCACAACACAACAAATATCACTTGTGTCAAGTTTGCTCACAATCCCTTCAACGGTTTCGGAGAAGAAGTTGCAAGTGTTTACGGACCGACGGACTGACTGACTGACTGATGACGCACCAATGCATAAGCTCCCCTGAACTTCGTTCCAGGTGAGCTAATGAAAAGCTGAAATCTCTTGAGTTAATAACTATTCAACCCCATTGCTATGACACACCAAATTGAATTCAGGTGCATCCAATTTTTTTTGATCATCCTTGAGATGTCTCCACAAGTTGATTGGGGTCCACCTGTGGCCAATTCAATTGATTGAACATGATTTAGAAAGACACACCTTTCTGTATAAAGTCCCACAGTTGGCAGTGCATGTTACAGCAGAAACTCCACGATAAAGTCCTAGTAACTGTCTCCAAGATAGAACGTAGAACTCTAAGATAGAATTGTGAGGAGGCATAGATCTGGGGAAGGATATTAAACAATTTATAGAGTGTTGAAAGTTCTCAAGAGCACAGTGTGCTCCATCATTAGGAAATTAATGGAAAAATATGGTACGACCCAGACTCTTCCGGAGCTGGCCGTCTGACCAAACTGAGGAACTCAGCAAGAAGAACCTTGGTCAGGGAGGTGACCAAGAACCCAATGACAACTCTGACAGACCTACAGAGTTCCTTGGCTGAGATGAGAGATTCTGCCCAAAGGACAACAGTCTCTGCAGCCCTTCACAAATCTTGGCTTTATGGGAGAGTGGCCAGGTGGAAGCTACTCCTGAGAAAAAGGCACATGACAGCGAGCCTGGAGTTTGCAAAAAGGCACATTAAAGACTGAAAGCATGAGGCACAAGATTCTGTGGTCTGATGAGATGAAAATTGAACACTTTGGCCTGAATGCAAAGCGCGACGTCTGGCTGAATCCAAGCACAGCTCATCACCCATCTAACAACATCCTTATCGTTAAGCATGGTGGTGGTAGCATCATGCTCTGAGGATGCTTTTCATCAGCAGGGACTTGGAGACTTGTAAGGATAGAGGGAACAATGAGACTTGTATGGATAGAGCTAAATACAGGCAAATCCATGAGGAGAACCTGCATCAGTGTGCAAAAGACCTTAGACTCCGGCAAAGATGTACGTTCGAACAGGACAATGACCCCACGCATACAGCCAAAGCAACACTGGAATGGCTTCAGAACAAGAACGTGAAAGTTTTTGAGTGGTCCAGCCAAAGCCCTGAGTGGAATCCCATTGAAAATCTGTGGAAAGACCTGAAGATTGCTGTTCACTGACGCTCCCCATCCAACTTGACAGAGCTTGAGAAAATCTGCATGGAAGAATAGGGGAATCTCCCCAAATCCAGATGTGCAAAGCGGATGCAGACATACCCAAGAAAATTTGAAACTGTAATCGCTGCCAAAGGCTTCTACGGAGTATTGACTCAGAGGGTTGAATACTTATGTAAATTAGATGTTTCTGTGTTTGATTTTTAATTACTTTGTAAAATTTTCGATTAAAAAATTCCACTTTGACATCATGGTGTGCTATGTGTAGATTAGTGATAAAAAATTCTCATTTTAATTAATTTTAATTTCAGGCTGGTACACAACATAATGCAAAAAAGTCGAGGGTTTTGAATACTTTCTGAAGGCACTGTAAATAAATAATTCAAGGTGGTATGTATGTAGGTAGTGGTAATGTTAAAGTGGATATAAATAAATAATGGTTACCGAAAGCAAATACAATGTTGTGCCAATCTCTCCTGTAAATTTTGTTTATTGCTGAAATTCTGAATAAAATTGTGTGTCCCGTGACTTCTGTCTGACTTCAAAATAATTTGACGTGCCTCCTGCCCAGATGTTATTGCAAACATGTCCGAAATATGAAAGAATTTCATCGTCATTTCCGACTAGACGCCTCGGACGGACCGACACGCATGAACCGGCGGACGGACTTACAGCACACAAAATATAAGCCGATTGGGGACTAGAAACGTTTGGGAAGACCTTCCACTCATGGGTTGATGAAAGAGATGCCCAGGTAATGTCTAAGTTGATGGAGCAGTGAAGGAGACGGGCAGTCCTTTCCATCTCATCACAGATTGGTGAGTGCAAGTTCCACAGATAGATGTCAAGCCTGGGACCTTTTTGCTCACTTTTGCTGTTGTTTATATTAAAGATCCATTGATCTGAAAACCCGTTTCATTTTGCAGATGTCTCCACGTTGTGTGGTTCAAGCAAACTCTTACTTCCAGAACTTCAAGCAAACAGTGCACCACCATCTCCTGTCATCCTCTGCAATCCCTACCCACACTCCTTTCTACCCCATTAACTCTCTACATAATCTATATATATAAAACACAGTTTGTGTGTGTGTGTGTGTGTGTGTGTGTGTGTGTGTGTGTGTGTGTGTGTGTGTGTGTGTGTGTAATGTTACCGATAGACTCCTAAACGGAGAGGCTTACGTGCTTGATATTTGGCATAGACATGGCCATTGAGCCTGGGACGAACATGGCCGAACTCAAAATATTTGACGATCCATATTTTTTATTCATATTTACCTCAGCGCATTTCAGCGAAGTACCCGCTAATCTCAGCCGGTTCCAGAGCAGCTCGCTGATTCGCTCAGAGCGATCACGTGATGTTCCATTCCCGCCGCCAGACTGATTCGCTCAGAGCGATCACGTGATGTTTCATCCCGTCACACGTTTTTTCACCATTTATGCGATCGTGTTTTGTATCGATTTTGTGCGATATGAATTAAATGTCTTTGAAACAGCTGTGAAACGTCTTTCCACAACCCTTCCGTAACCGATTGGAGCAGTTTATTGCCGCACAAAACGAGATCCGCGAGCGAGTTGGTCGAGTCGTTTCGCTCAGAGCGATCACGTGATGTTCCATCACGTCACACGTTTTTTCACCTTTTATGCGATCGTGTTTTGTATCGATTTTGTGCGATATGAATTAAATGTCTTTGAAACAGCTGTGAAACGTCTTTCCACAACCCTTCCGTAACCGATTGGAGCAGTTTATTGCCGCACAAAACGAGATCCGCGAGCGAGTTGGTCGAGTCGTGCTGACCAAGATGGCGACACGGCGGCTTCACTTTTCACGGAGTATGAGCGTTCTATATATTTTCAATTCAGTGCGCCCGTGATTTGTGGCATAGACATGACCATTGGGCCTTCACGGTGTAATTTGTGCGAGGCTTTTGTCCGAGTGAGCTTGAGTCGAGAGGGCGAATGTGCGGGTTGGGAATGTACGGGTCTCCCTTCCCCCGCCCGGCAACGCCGGTACTGGAAGACGTCACAGGATCGGTGAGTCTCCAAAACCCGCTTCGTGCTGTTGCGAATATGCAGGACTATGTCCGATTGTTGTGCTGCTCTCCGACCATGAGAACTGCAACGTCATTGTTGACTGGCCATCCCCTTCCCTCCCCTTTCCCCCTCCCCCCTCCATCCCCCCTTCCCTTCCCCCTCCACCCTACCCCTCCCCTTCCCCCCTCCCCTTCTCCCCTCCCCCTCCATTTCCCCCCTCCACCTCCATTTTCCCCCTCCCCCTTCCCCCTCCCCCTTCCCCCTCCCCCTTCCCCCTCCCCCTTCCCCCTCCCTTCCCCCTCCACCCTACCCCCTCCCCTTCTCCCCTCCCCCCCTTTTCCCCCTCCCCTCCCCCACCCTTCTCCCCTCCCCCCCTCTTCTCCCCTCCCCCCCGTTCCCCTCCCCTCCCCCGCCCAGCAATGCCGGGTACTTCTGCCGGGTCCCCCCTCCCACCCCCTCCCCTCCCCCTCCCCCTCCCATCCCTCACCCTCCTACCCCTCACCCTCCCCATCACCCCCTCTTCCCTCCCCCCTCCCCCTCCCCATCCCCCCCTCTTCCCTCTCCCCTCCCCCCTCCCCCTTCCCCTCCCCCCCCTCCCCCTTCCCCTCCCCCCTCCCCCTTCCCCTCCCCCCTCCCCCTTCCCCTCCCCCCTCTCCCCTCCCCCCTCCCCTCCTCCCCTCCTCCCCTCCTCCCCTCCCTCCTCCCCTCCTCCCCTCCCTCCTCCCCTCCTCCCCTCCCTCCTCCCCTCCTCCCCTCCTCCCCTCCTCCCCTCCCTCCTCCCCTCCTCCCCTCCTCCCCTCCCTCCTCCCCTCCTCCCCTCCCTCCTCCCCTCCCTCCTCCCCTCCTCCCCTCCCTCCTCCCCTCCTCCCCTCCCCCCTCTCCCCCCTCCCACCCCTCCCCCCCTCCCATCCCCCCCTCCCACCCCTCCCCCCTCCCATCCCCCCCTCTTCTCCCCTCTCCCCCTCCCCCTCCCACTCTTCTCCCCTCCCCCCCCGTTCCCCTCCCCTCCCCTCTCCCCCGTTCCCCTCCCCTCCCCTCCCCCACCTGGCAATGCCGGGTACTTCTGCTAGTACTAACTAATACATTAACTCTCTGCTCTTACTTGCTAGTTACTTTGTTTCCTTTACTTCTCTCTTGGCTCTTTTCCTTTTCATTCACTCCTTTCTTAAGACCAGTTCTGGCCACACTTGCCCAATATCACTACATGTCTTTGATTTGGTTTACCATACTTCTTTCCCTTTTATATGGTCATTGTTGTCCTCAGTCATGAACACAATTACTAGCGTTCAAGGATAGAGACAGTGTATGTTCGATGCTCAAAGTTGCTTTCTCCTGCATCGACCTTTCATTGTATATTGTGGTTAACAGTGTAACAACTGAAGCTGCTTTATGTCGTACAGGACCAGATTAAGACACCCTAGGGCCCTGGCCACTGAATCTGTAAAGATCCTCCCCTTGTATTGACAATTTTATTTCCTAATTTCAAATAAAGGCCAAATTTATTGAAATACCAATTACATCAGGTGGTGGTACGTACATCATTCCCGTGATAAATACTGTCAGAAGTTTGTATGTTGTTGGTAGAAATGTTATTGGATGTTCTTTAAGAGGTCGTTGGGTTGCTTCTGATTTTGGGATGAGGAAGGTGTTGCCTCTTCTGTGAGCCACTCATCCATTCATAGTGAAAAAGTGCCTCTCCTGGATTTCATGACAGCAAACTGGGAAATAATTGCACAATAAAACAATAATAATTCATGATAAAATCTCAAGTTCGAAACACGAAAATAAATAAATCCTTATTTATTCACAAAAGTTTACACCCCCACAAGAAGCGTCGTCTTACACTGCCAGTGAATCACTGAAAGCCACACTGAGTTTTGAAGGAATCGGTGAAAACTGAAAATGGGGAGGGATGAGGGAACTCTCGCGAGATGGGTAAGACACGCCTCCATGTTAACCCATTACTTGTTCACTGAAGAAGGCCTTTTTTTTCTTTCTTTTTTACAATATAACTGCGCAATTTACATTCTTTTCCCATTTTTGCTAACCTAAACTTTTTTTTTAACCTCGAGCAGTTTACTACTTACCTTTGTACCATTTCAGGTTATTCACTGGACGTTAAACTGCGTAAATTTCAATAAAAACTGTAAAAATTGAGGTGTTCTAAAACTTTTGACCGGTCGTGTACTCTGTACTTTGGCCAGTAATCCCCAAACGGAAAACATGCATTTTGGCTCTGTGGGCTTGGATGTGTTTTGTATGACCATCTTTTTTCTCGGAGCATAGCTCAGATGTTTTTGCCTTTTTTCTATAATAAAGGTGCTTCTCAATAAGGATGAAAGCCAAGGGAGCCAGAACGTCATCCATACATTGCTTCCTTTCTCCAATGGTCAGGCAGCAAATTTTCTGATGAAAAGCTTTTAAACAGCTGCTCAATGAAGCCATCAATTCTGTTTGTTTGTTTTTTTGTTTTTTTTACAGACTCACTATAATGCACATTTAATATTGATATATATATATGTATACAGTGTATGTATATATATATATATATACACACTTCTATAAAAAGCATCTTAAAAATGCAAAAGGATGTGGGGATGGCAATGCCAAAATGTATGAACACAATGGTAGGGATGTTAGATGAATATATGCCTCTTTTTATTTTCTTAGTAGTTTTCCTACATCTTTTTATTTTATTTTATATTGGACCTAAATGATGAGTGTATGAACCATGAGTGTTTATCTGATTGATTTACTGTTGTCATAAGTACATATGCACATTTGCTCGGTTGGTTATTGTTTCATTGGTTGGTTGTTATTTAAAATGTGCAGTAATTGCTTATAATTGGCTTCTTGCCATGTACACTGTTAAATCCAGACCATCTATGGGCTTTTATAAGATAGCAGCATACATATTGCTGAAGTCTGAACAGTGCTGAATGAATCAGTAATTGATTGTAATCATGCTCTGCTTTTTTATGTCGTGTTAGCCAAACTAGCCGTGTTCCTAACAGGGTGTTCATTTGTTGCCCTGTGCTTTTCTCTAAAGTTTGCAGTCAATGTTAATTTTTCATCATCAAAGTACATCTCTCTTAACACCTTATTCATGCAGCACTTAGGATTATAATTGGAGGTATTTCAACGGTCAGGGTTGAAAGAGAACTCGTACAGCTACGGTGCTTTTTCCATATAAAGGGTATGGTACGTCAATGTGTGTTTGCATACATGCGTGCGTGCAATGCCAGTGACGCACGGATGAATGAATGCCAGTTTGCAGATGATGCTGCTCTCCTGCCACATAGTTTATGGATGTTTTGGTTTATCTGTGAATATCCCCAAAACCAAATTGATGGTAACTTGGAGAGAAGTCACCGAGGAAGACAAAGGTTCCATGATTGTGAACGGCGATAGAATTGAACATGTGAGTGAGTTTCCGTGTCTTGGATCTGTAATTGCGTCATCAAAAACTATGTACCTGACTTTGATAAAAGAATCACACTGGCAACCAAAGCCTGTAGAGCCTTATGCAAAGTCGTCTTTATGGAAAATAACCTTAAACCATAAAAATAACCATAAAAAACAAAACATACTTCCATGGCGTCTTCTTGGGTATGTGTCTATCACCTTTGCACATCTGGATTTGGGGAGTTTCTCCGATTCTTCCTTGTAGATTTCCTCAAACTCTTTTAAGTTGGATGGAGAGCGTCGGTGAACAGCAATCTTCAAGTCTTTCCGCAGATTCTCAATGGGATTCAAGTCTGGGCTTTGGCTGGGCCACTGAAGGGCTTTCACATTCTTGTTCTGAAGCCATTCCAGTGTTGCATTGAATGTATGCTTGGGGTCATTGTCCTGTTGGAACGAAAATCTTGCCTCAGTCTCAGGTCTTTTACACTGGAGCAGGTTCTCCACAACGACTTGGGCCCATGCATTGTTCCCTCTATCCTAACAAATCTCTCAGTCGCTGCCGCTGAAAATCATCCCCAAAGCATGATGCTGCCACCACCATACTTCACTGTAGGGATGGTGTTAGATGGCTGATGAGCTGTGCTCAGCTTCCATCACACATAGCGCTTTGCATTCAGGCCAAAGAGTTAAATTTTCATCTCATCAGATCACAGAAACATTTGACTAATGCTCTCAGTCTTTCACTTGCCTTTTTGCAAACTCTAGGCATGCTGTCATGTGCCTTTTCCTCAGGAGTTGCTTCTGTCTGGCCATTGTCCCATAAAGCCTAGGTTTGTGAAGTGCTGCAGAGACAGTTGTCCTTCTGGTAGGTTCTCCCATCTCAGCCAAGGAGCTGCGTAGTTCTGACAGAGTGGTCATTGAGCTCTTGGTCACCTCCCTGGTCTAGGTCCTTCTTGCCGGGTTGCTCATTTGGTCGGAAGAGTCTGGATAGTTCCATATTCTTTCCACTGCCTAATGATGAAGCTTACTGTCCTCTGGGCAACTTTCAACACTCCAGAAATTGTTTTATACCCTTCCCCACATATATGCCTCTTCATATCTTCATATCTCGGAGTTCTACAGTTAGTTCATCGGACTTCATGGTAGAGTTTTTGCTCTGACGTGCACTGTCAACTGTGGGACCTTATATCGAAACATGTTTTTCTTTCTAAATCATGTCCAATCAAGTTAATTGGTCACAGGTGGACTCCAATCAGGTTGTAGAGACATCTCAAGGATGATCAAAGGAAATTGGATACACCTGAGACGTGTTCAATTTGGTGTGTCATAGCAAAGGGGTTGAATACTTATTGCCTCAAGGCATTTCAGCCTGGTGCTAGCTTAACAGTTAGAGTAGCTGGCTTAAGATCACAAGGTCCTTAGTTCAAGCCCCTGCCATTCCATTGAATTTGAGCCAGGTGGGTTGACTCAGCCTGTCATCCTTCCGAGGTCGGTAAAATGAGTACCAACTTACTGGGATGAATGAGCCATTTGAGTATCCTCCGTCGGAGTGGCAACCCATTCAGGGTTGTGCCCAATAGACAAGAATCTGCTTTGGCAGCCCTATCCATCTGAAGATGCAAAAAGGAGTGGTCATGGTCAAGACATTTCAGCTTTTCATTTTTAATTCATTTGTAAAATATTCCAAAAGCATGTTTTCACTTTGACATTACGGTGCATTATGTGTAGATCAGTGACAACAAAACTCAATTTAACCCATTTTAAATTCAGGCTGTAACACAACAAAATGTGAAAAAAGTCAAGGGGTGTGAATACTTTCTGAAGGCACTGTATATACTGGTCTGAGTGTTGGATACCCCTTAGGAAACACGTCAGGAGACCACAGTCGTTCCACCACAGATGTGTGTGCATCATACTTGGAATTTCCATCTCAGTGCAGTGCACCCAACATATATCATCGCAGGCATTAAGACAACACTGGGGAGATCTAGATACAATCGCTACCAAAGTGAGGAAGCTGCCTGGATTGGTTGGGGTATCTGGCCCATATGTCTAACCACAGTTTCCCAAAGATGAGCTTATTTGGTTGGTTGCCCCAGCTCGTACTGTACATGAGGTAGACCATGGAAAAGATGGATTGATGTGATTTGAAGGGATGTAGGTATACCAGAGGACAAGTGGTATGACGAGGCAACAACATCACAGACAAGGTGGCTTTTCACGTACCACACAGCCCAAGAGTGAGAACTCGATGGACGATATCGCACAGCTTATGACTAGTTATTACACCAAGTTCAGTGTCAAACCTGCCTGTGAACCTTCAGGAAAGAAAATGACGTGAAGAGACATAAGTGCCTTTCGGAATGCCAAAAACCCACCAGCGAGTAGTCGGGAGCTGTTCAATGTACAGTTTTCAATGGTTTGCAGGCGAGGAGTCCTTGCAGTGCACTGATGTCGTCCAACTTCTTCGGTGCCACTGGGGTAAACTAGGCATACTGGAGACAGTCTTGGCTGAATCTCTGTTCCCCCTTATTGGGGTACCATGACCATACGAGGGCAGCAGCACAACGGTGCGTGTGCATATGCATGCCCTTGCGTATTCCCCCATCCTCCCATTTCCCCTTTTCCCGAACTTTTACTGCACGATACAGGTGATGTGGGTGACACTACCTTTTATCTGTAGGATTTTAATGCTTTTAATATATCTGAATTATATTTTCATTAAGTATTTAAGAGTCAACCATAAAGTGTGTACTGGCATGCCATTTTTATTCCACCAGGCAAGGCATGCAATAACCCCTCGTCACTTAAGGTCATTAGGAAATCAACCGAGTTATATGATCAATCCCATAATGAGTTAGAAATTATTATTAGACTCGCTCTTAATGTCAAGAAGCCACGAATCATAATGCTTTAAATTGCTGCTTTCAGCCAGGTTTTGACCTCTGATTTTAACCCACAACCTCTGGGATTCCAGCACAATGTCTACACTCTAAGGTACTGTGTCAATGTGTCATCCTCCACTCAGAGAGCCTAAAGTAGTGGTCACAACCATTTTTGTCAACTGTACCCTTGTAGTTATTTTTTTTTGAGATGTTGCTTCGATTTTATTCATGCAGTATTTATCTTTGTCTTTGCAGATGAGGTCCAATAAATGAAAGGCCACAATCGCTTGGCACGTACTGCACGACAAAAGCATTTTTATCCCATAACGGTACTTACTTTGTAGTTTTGAGAAAAAGCTTGACACGTAATATTTATTGTGAAAATGATGCTTTTGTGACCCATGGTCGACTCTTCTGTCTACAACGTAGCAATTGCTTTTTCTCATTGCTCACCCACATGAGCATTTTTCAGCCCATGGACTGCTTATATCGAGGTTTTATATTGTCATATTTCAGCAATGATGTCATGCTTTTATGTGCGTAACGACCTGTCGAAAACGTTTATGACATGTTCACAAACATTTAAAATAGCCCAATGGGAAATATAATAATATCCAGTCATTTTCTTGAAAAATTATTCTTGAATAGCCAAAAAGAAGGCACAGTGCATTATCAGGCAACTCGTGGAAGTTTTGTAACTGCGCAGCGATTTAATAAAGCAGCATAAATCGTCTTTTTAAACCCCGATTTAAAATGTTTATGCCGTCCCTGACAGAAATCCTGCATTGTGTTTTGCTCTGCACGAGAGCACTTTGGCATCAAGGCAAGGCGGGTTTGACTTGCCTATGTGCATACATTCCCCAAGGCTGAAGAGCGCTTGAGTGACGGCTTGACAATGTCTCCATGTAAAACCAAATATGTTAAAACGGTAAACAGACTGCGCAGGGCGGGACTGGCAAGTGCCATTTGCTCTCGGGGACCAAAGTGATGCTTTGCAGACATGGACTGTAATGTTTTTTCCTTTCACTCATTCAAATCGTTCTCATATACTGTATATGTATGTATGTATGTATGTATGTGTGGATGTACACAACATATATATGTATATATGTACATAAAACATACACCCACACACACACACACATATATATATATATATATATATATATATATATATATATATATATATATATATATATATATATACATATATATATATATATTAGCCGTTGGTGATTCTGTCTGTCTGTCCGGGGGTGTGGCTTACTATGAGAGATTCAAGGAAAATGGAAATACCATGGCGGCCATCTTGAAATTAAAGATGATGGATGCAAATCTTTATGCAATTGATCCCATTGGATTCAGAGACCATGAAAACATGGGGTAAGACACTGGAACTGTGGTGTTACCGCTCATAGTATAGAAGTTATTGAGGGAAATAGGTCACAGAGGGCGGTCATGTTGAAATTCAATATGGCGGCCACCAGGGGTTCTGAATTTTTGGGCGCCCCTCAGGAAAACAATTCTATAGGTCCATACTACATCTGTGCCAAATTTGGTGCTTTCCTGAAAAAATGAACGATACGCCCTATTTTTTGGTCTTAACTGCCGAAGTGCTATACATCGTTTTAAAGGTAATTTTACTGCTCATCTAACTTCACTCTCAAGGGTGAAAAAAAGTTTGAAGAAAAAAAGGATCCACGTGATGCCAAACCACCACTTGACAACAGGTGAACCTCCAATTATTACCTCATCCTCACAACAAGGTGAGTTGTTGTTTTGCTTTGTTTGGGATCATACTGCTTTGAGCTCCCCAGGTTAATCACAACAAAACTTTCGACCGTCAGATTTTTAACCACGATATACCTGAAAATGGGTTTTCGACCGTGACGATACGGTGATGGTCATTTGGCCATTATTGTCGTGTTGCACTCCCGAGTTAATTTATTTATGAACCCGAGGTTTTCCGTTTTGTCTATACTACATCGTCACTCCATTATACACTATAGACCCTTTCCACTCCTTAGACCATTTTAGACCCTTTCCGACTCTTAGACCCCTCCAGACCCTTTACACCCCTTCGATCCCTTTGACCCTTAACACTCCTTAGACCCTTTACACCCCCTTCGATCCCTTTGACCCTTTAAACTCCTTTAGACCCCTTTGACCCTTTACACACCTTTGACCCTTTACACCCCCTTAGAAACCATTGACCCTTTACACCCTTTAGAGCCTTTACACCCATTAGAACATCTTTAGACCCCTTTTAACCCTTTACACCCCTTAGACCTCTTTAGACCATTTACACCCCTTAGCCGCTTTAAACCCCATGGACATCTTTTGACCTTTACACCCTTTAAACCCTTTAGACCGTTTTAACCCCTTAGACTCCGTTCGACCCTTTACACCCCTTAGACCCCTTTAGATCCTTTAGATCCTTTACACCCCTTTGACCATTTACACCCCTTTGACCCCTTTGACCATTTACACCCCTTAGACCCCCTTCGACCATTTACACCCCTTATACCCACCCTTCGACCATTTACACCCCTTTAGACCCCTAACACTCCTTAGACCCTTTACACCGCTTAGACCCTTTACACCCCTTCGTCACCTTTGACCATTTGCACCCCTTTAGACTCCTTACACCCCTTTAGACTCCTTGCACCCCTTAAACTCCTTAAATCCTCTACACCCCTTAGGCCTCTCTCGACCGTTGGCTATACAACCTTTCGACCGTTGGCTATACCTCCAACACAAATTGACATAATGTTAGCTTTCACAATAAACATCTATAAATTATATATAAAAAAATCCATATACCCAGGGGGCCAAATGGGTTTAACAGACACGTTGTGCTGTAAAACAGCCTTCTCCCAATTATCAGCAAAGTCATGGAATCCATCATTGCTTCGGATATGAAATCTTTCCTCTTCTCCAATGGCTTGATCTCTGATCATCAATTTGGTTTCAGACCAGGTCACTCTACTCTGGACATGCTGCTTCTGCTGTCTCAACAATGGATGGAGGTCCTCAATGCCAAACAGGAAATTAGAGCTGTCTCCCTCGACATATCACGTGCCTTCGACACGGTCTGGCACCCCGCTCTGCTCACCAAACTCTCCTCCTTTGGTATCCATGGAAATCTCCACGCATGGCTGGCGGACTTCCTCTCTAGTCGTCGTCAACGTGTGGCCCTGAATGGGTTTCTCTCATCTCCTCTTCCTGTTCAGGCTGGAGTTCCCCAAGGCAGTGTTCTGGGCCCCGTGCTTTTTCTGGTCTTCATCAATGATCTCTCTGACTCTCTCGAAAATCCTCTCTATCTCTTTGCTGATGACTCCACTCTCTGCCGCTCCATTCCTCTTCCCTCAGATCGGCAGTCTGCTGCCTCCTCACTCTCTGAAGACCTGGACAAAATCACAGACTGGTCAAACAAGTGGAACATGTCTTTCAATCCTGACAAATCTCACACTCTTACTATGTCTCTCCGAAAAGATCGACTGGACAACCCTCCCATCTACTTTCTCAACAATCCTCTCCAAGAAGTTCTGTCGCTCAAGATTTTGGGTCTCACTATCTGCCATGATCTTTCTTGGGAAAACCACATTTCCAAGCTGGCCTCCAAAGCCAGTCGCCGACTGGGCATCCTCCGTCTTGCGAAGTCCTTCCTCGGCACACCTGAGCTCCTCACCACATACAAGGCTTTCATCCGCAGCTCAATGGAATACTGTTCTCCCCTATGGGCCGGTGCTCCTGCCTCACACCTAGCTCGGCTTCACGCTGTTGAAACCAAAGCTTTCAGAATTATTGGAATCTCCCGCGATGAAGCTATCTCTGAGGGCCTTTCACTCACTCACCGCAGGCAGGTAGGTGGTCTTTCTGTCTTCTACCGACTCCTCTCCGGCCTTGCACCCCCAGCTCTCTCTGTGCTCTGTCCCCCAAATATTCCTACAGGTCGCACAAGATCTGCCAGCAACCCTCTGATGGTTAAACTGCCGAAATCTCGGCTCTCTGCTCACCTTCACTCTTTCATTCCTCTTTTCTCCCGCCTCTGGAACAAACTCCCTCACTCCCTTCAATCCCACTCCTCCCTCCAGGTCTTTAAAACAGCTGTTCACCACCATCTCTTATCTTCCCCCATCCAAAACCTTGATCTTTTCTACCCCCGCTAATTCACCCCAGATCCACCTTGTTTGAAATTCCAACTTCTTTCCTGGAAGTCCTGGCAGTGTCCATATGTTTTATACCTCTCCCACCGCCCCCTTCCCATGCCCCCCCCCCCCAAAGCCCTCGCCCTCTCTCAGATCTCTCGATGTCTCCATGTCTCTCGGTCCCTGCTCTCAAATGTTGTGTTTGTGTCCTTCCCCCTCTCTCCCCATCTTGTCTACCGCTCCCGATGTTATATGTTTTATGTGTCGGTTTGTCTTTCTGTGTGATTAATGTTCGCTCTTTCACGAGCCTCGATCTTGTATACAAAAAAAAAAAAAAAAAAAAAAAAGGTTAAAACCTTTTAACATTAATATATGGTTTTCCAAACACTATTTAATGACTGGCTCAATATTATGACTTGCAAGGGAACTGCAGTTGGTACAGGCTCTCATAATTACTTAGTTATGGTCTATTTGAGTTGCTAGAACTAACTTTTCGATTCGTGTGACATAAATAAACCATAATGGCTGATCGCCGCCAAAGGCGCCGTATTCGCGTATGGGATTATGTTGTTTTGAGGCTTCCCCAAAGATTTCCAGTAGCTTGTTGGCAAGGTTGTCCAATAAATTTTGTTCCTATATATATATATATATATGATTTTTGGCAGCCAACCTTTTATAGCACACCGTGTCTGTTAAACCCATTTGGCCCCCTGGGTATATTGACTTTTTAAAACACTTTGGCCAATTTAAGACCATTTGGAGACTTTTGACCCCTTTTGCTCTTTCAACCTTAAACACCTTTAGACCCCATTTGGCCCTTTTAAGAGCCTTGATTCTTTAAACACTTTAGACCCCTTTATGACCCAAAAAAAAACTTAAGACCCCTTGGATATTTTAAAAAAAAATTCTCCCAAAATCGGTTTTGCCGACCTTTTCCGTGCACTATTTGGTCGCATCACAAGTTGCGATGATGATTCTAAACTGATATCTCAAAGTGAAACTGAAACTACTGATATATGGATCATCGGATGGGAAACCAGAATGAAATGCTGTGGGAAATTGCTGAAAGCAAAGCTATGGTGAATATAGGGAGAGGAGGAAGGTCGGAGCTGAAGAAACAATGTGGAGAGGGATATGTGCCTGGAGGTGGTTGGTTGGTATGGAAAGAACTTTGGTGATCTTCCATCAGGTTGTAGGCCCAAAACATGCTTAAACCTGTTTCCCAGCTGAGCTTTCATAATATCACCCTCACTCATGAGCAGTACTTCGGAGGTACAACAAGCATGGATTGGAAATCTTAGCTGATAGAATGGAACGAGGTTGTCCAGGTTACCAGCTGCACCCACTGCGACATTTGCTCACTGAATATTTACTGCTCCCCCCCCCCCCCCCCCACTCCATAAAGTTCCTGCAGAATCTGTACCTGATAGGCATAAAGCTTCAGTTTTTCATGCAAAATCTTATGGACAATGGTGGTTGGTAGTCCCAATTCTCTGGATGTGCATTGGATTGATTTTCTGAGACTTTGTTGAAATGATTCACACAGTCGTTCAGCGTCTGCTGCACTTGTGCTTGGTCGACCAGAACTTTCCTGCTTCTGACAACTACCAGTCTCCTTAAACCTCTTGTACCACTCTTTGATACTAGTCCGTGGTGGCAACGGACTTCCATACCTTGTACGGAAATTGTGCTGAACTTGCGTGTGTTGGATCTTGTCTCGATGAAACATTCAACAAACAGGTTTCTCCTGTGGAGTCGCCATTTTATTTTACATTAAACCACCAGACCTGAAAACAAAGAAAACTTTGAGTTTTATTTGAGTGGTGGTGGCAGCGTCATTCTATGGGGATGCTTTTCAGCAGCACGACTGGGAGACTTGTAAGGCTAGAGGGAACAATGAATGGAGCCAAATGCAGGCAAATCCTTGAGGAGAACCTGCTTCAGAGTGCAAAATACCTTGGACTGCGGCAAAGATTTACATTCCAACAGGACAATGACTCCAAGCATACAGCCAAATCAATGGCTTCAAAACAAGAATGAGAAAGCCGTTTTAGTGGTCCAGTCAAAGCCCAGACTTGAATCCCATTGATAATTAATCTGAGGAAAGACCTGATGATTGCTATTCGCCGATGCTTCCCATCCAACTTGACAGAGCTTGAGCAAATCTGCAAGGAAGAATGGGAGAAACTCCCCAAATCCAGATATGCAAAGCTGATACAGACATACCCAAGAAGATTTGAAGCTATAATCGCTGCCAAAGGCGCTTCTCCGAAGTATTGACTCAGGGGGTTGAATACTTAAATATTTACAGTCACGTGAAAAAGTAAGTACACCCAATGTAAAGTTTTGACTTTTTCAACATATTTCAACATACAGCCTTTTGATCTTCATTTCAACAATATTGATAGATAAAGGTGATATAATATAACAAATATCATGAAACATTTACATTTTGTAGTCCATTGAATAATTTAAATAAACATAAATGCAAATTTCGCATGTGGAAAAAGTAAGTACACCCCTACATTTATCACCACTTCAAATACCTAAAATTAGAATCAGGTGCACCAGCTCAGGTGCAAATGATTAGAACATTGTTGGAGAGGATATTGGAGGAACCTGTCTTATTTAAATCTCAGACATTTAGTTTGGTTTGCTCTTTGTTGTTGAAGTGTGCGGCGTCACCATGCCTAGATGAAAAGAGCTCTCGGAGGCTTTCAGAAAGAAGGTTATAGATGCCTACGAGTCTGGGAAGGGATTTAAAAAGATCTCCAAACAATTTGAAATCAATCATTCGACTGTCCGGAAGATCAGCTACAAGTGGAGAAGATTCCAAACAACTGCCAACTTGTTCAGGCCAGGCCGCCCCAGCAAATTCAGCCCGAGAGCAGACCGCAATATGCTGAAAGAAGTCTCTAAGAACCCCAGAATGTCATCATGGGACCTACAGGTAGCTTTTTCCACTGTTGATGTCAAAGTGCAGGAGTCTACCATTAGAAAGAGGCTGCACACATTTGATCTAAATGGGAGGTGTGCCAGGAGGAAACCTTTGCTGTCCAGAAAGAACATCAGGGCAAGACTAAAGTTTGCCAATGAACACCTCGGCAAAGACCAGCACTTCTGGAACAATGTGCTCTGGACAGATGAGTCAAAGGTAGAGCTATTTGGCCACAGTACCAGAAGACATGTTTGGCGAAAACCAAAGACAGCATTTGACCACAAGAACCTGATACCAACTGTAAAGCATGGTGGTGGAAATATTATGGTTTGGGGCAGCTTTGCTGCATCAGGGCCTGGGCAGCTCACCATCATAGAATCCACTATGAAGTCTTCATTGTACCAGAGGGTGCTTGAGGATAATGTGAGGCCATCTGTCGGAAAGTTGAAGCTCAACCGAAGGTGGACCTTGCAACATGACAATGACCCTAAACATACCAGCAAATCCACCAAGGAATGGCTGAAAAGAAAGAAATGGAGGGTTCTGGAATGGCCAAGTCAAAGCCCGGATCTAAATCCCATCGAGATGTTGTGGGGGGATTTGAAACGAGCTGTGCATGCAAGAAACCCCTCAAACATCGCACAGCTGAAAGAATTCTGCATGGAGGTGTCAGCAAAAATTTCTCCCAGTCGATGTCAGAGACTGGTAGACAGTTATAAGAAACGCCTACTTGAGGTTGTTTCTGCCAAATGGGGCAATACCACCTATTGGAGCCAAGGGTGTACTTACTTTTTCCACATGCGAAATTTGCATTTATGTTTATTTAAATTATACAATGGACTACAAAATGTAAACGTTTCATCATATTTGTTATATTATATCACATTTATCTATCAATATTGTTGAAATGAAGATCAAATAGCTGTATGTTGAAATGTGTTGAAAAAGTCAAAACTTTACATGGGGTGGACTTACTTTTTCACGTGATTGTATGTAAATTAGGTATTTCTGTATTACATTTGTAATTCTTTTGTAAAAATTTTATTAAAGAAAAAATTGGACTTTCATATCATGGGGTATTATGTGTAGATCAGTGACAAAAAAAATCTCAATTTCATCCATTTTTAATTCATGTTGTAAACAAACAAAATGTGAAAAAAGTGAAGGGGTGTGAATACTTTCTGAAGGAACTGTACATATGTCATTTCTTAAGTGCACTACTCGTCCCAAATAACTCGATCTGTTGGATTCAGAAATGGGAAACAACCAAATAAATCTCATTCTATGCTGAGCAAGTCACCTTCATTTGCATTATGCAAACACGAACAGTGCAATTCATTTTATTCGGACGCGCGATACATGGTTTGTGCATTTTATTAAAATTGCACTTCCAGTTTAAGATTTATGATAAAATACCACTTTTAATTAACCTTCCGTCAAGCACATTTGGTGTTCTCTGGCATGTCAAGCACATTTAATACCACACTAATCACCCCGCATCATGTCCCTGTGCAGAAAGTAGTAAAAAAATTTAATGTTTTCATTAACAAAACGTTCAAGTAGCAAGTGCTAAAAGTACATGAAGTATTTGGAAGCAATGAAGTACAAATAATTTACCACAGTCTTTTGTGGGGTTGGGTTGGGTGGGGTGGGGAATATGGGAGGTTGGGAGAATTGTAGATTTACAAGGAAATACTATAGGAAATAAAAGGAACATCAATGCAGGATAGACCACCTGGCCCATCAAGCCTGTGCCATCCTGCCAACATCTTAGTACTCCCCTACCCCCACTACTACCAGATACCTATCCAACCCATTTCTTTTTAATCCACTGACTGCTATCACTACCTTTGCAGGGAGACCATTCCTTGCATTCACCACTCTCCAAGTGAATGACCCCTGCCTTACTACCGTCCTAACCCTTCTCTCTTTTTTTATTTCTTTTTTTTATTCTTAAACTGTGCCCACGTATCCTGTCAGTGTCTGTTCTGCTGAAATATTATTCTGCACTAATTCCATCTACACCCTTCATTTTCCTAAAAATGTCTATCAGACCCCCTCGTGATCACTTCCTTTGTAATGTAAAAGGTCTACTCTTTCTCTTTCAGCCGCTTCTCAAAGCTTAGTCGAGTTAGCTAGGCCCTGGATCAATCCTCAGATGTACCCTCTCTATGGTAACTTTGTCCCTCCTCAGAGGTGGTGATCAAAACTTAACACAATAATCCAGATGATGCCTCACTAAATTCCTGTACAGAGTTAGCACTACCTCTTTTAATTTATAAACCTATCCCCCGACGAATGCAACCTAACACCTCATTAGCTTTATTTATTGCTGCCTGGCATTGTGCTGTCTACGTACCCCCATATCTATTACCACCCCCAATCCTTCTCCTGTATTACACGCTCCAAGACTGTCCCTTGCATCATGGAATCCTTATTTTCATTATTCTTACCCAACCCCAGATCCTTACATTTTCCTTTTTTTGTATTCTTTTTTTTGTATACAAGATCGAGGCTCGTGTAAGAGCTAACATTAATCACAAGAAGACAAACTGACACATCAAACATAAGATAAAGGGAGCAGGAGACAAGATGGGAAGAGAGAGGGAAGCACTCGAGTACAACATTTGAGTGCAGGGACATTGGGAGATCTGTGGGAGGGAGAGGGTTTGAAGGGAGGAGGCACGTGAAGGGGGCGGGGAGGGGGGGAGTGGGAGAGGTATAAAACACAGGACACTGCTAGGATCTTCCAGGAAAGAAGTCGGAATTTAAAAAAAGTGGATCTGGGGTGAATTAATGGGGGTATAAAAGATCAAGGTTTTGGATGGGGGAAGACAAGAGATGGTGGTGAACAGCTGTTTTAAAGACCTGGAAGGATGAGTGGGATTGAAGAGAGTGAGGGAGTTTGTTCCAGAGGCGGGAGAAAAGAGGAACGAAAGAGTGAAGGTGAGCAGAGAGTCTTGATTTTGGTAGTTTAACCATAACAGGGTTGCTGACAGATCTTGTGCGACCTGTAGGAATATTTGGGGGACAGAGCACAGACAGAGCTGGGGGAGGTAGGCCGGAGAGGAGTCGGTAGAAGACAGAAAGACCACCTACCTGCCTGCGGTGAGTGAGTGAAAGGCCCTCAGAATCATCTTCATTGCGGGAGATTCCAATGATTCTGAACGATTTGGTTTCAACCGCGTGAAGACGAGCTAGGTGTGAAGCAGGAGCACCGGCCCATAGGGGAGAGCAGTATTCCATTGAGCTGCGGATGAAAGTTTTGTATGTGGTGAGGAGCTCAGGTGTGCCCAGGAAGGACTTCGCACGACGGAGGATGCCCAGTCGGCGACTGGCTTTGGAGGCCAGCTTGGATCTGTGGTTTTCCCAGGAAAGATCATGGCAGATAGTGAGACCCAAAAGCTTGAGTGACAGAACTTCTTGGAGAGGATTGTTCAAAAACTGCATCTGCCAATCTTCTGCCCAATCTATTAAAGTATCGTCTTCCCTACATTTGATCACTACCTCCTCTCTCCGCTGCCATTCTTACCCACATAGTTATTGTGGCTTCTGCAAATTTGGGAAGCCTACTCTTTACCCCACTGTCAAATCATTGATGTGAATTATAAATCATAATGGTCCTGGAACTGATCCCTGGGGTACCCCACTACTTACATCCTCCCAGTCGGACATCCTCCCAATCACTGACACACTTTGTTTTCTGTCACTAAGCCAGTTTCCAATCCAGTTAGATACTCTACCCGCTACTCCGCAAGCTCTCATCTTAGTTAATAGCCTTCAATTTGGTACCATATCGAATGCCTTCTGAAAGTCCAGATAAACTACTTTCACTGCCGCCCAATGAAAAACTGCTTCATAAAACTCCAATAAATTTGTTGAACATATAAAACTTTAGTAAATCCGTGCTGACTGCCTGTAATTAGTTTAACATTATTAAAATTGTTCCCTACCGTTCCTTAATTAACGACTCCAACACCTGAAGTCAAACTTAGTGACAACGAAAGGACAAAAATCCTGCAGTCCCTGCAAAGTGGGCTTGAAGAGTTTTGGACAATGGCATTGGGAAAGCTTGGAAGTTTGGTTCAAGAAGACAAAACATGCTTTTGAGTTTTCTTGGTATGGTTTGAGGGAATTGGAAGGTAATGGTTCAATACCAATTACGAGATGCCTCGTGTGACCGACGTGTGATACACCTTAAAATAGCTTGACATGCTATTTCAAGGTGTCCTTGATCTTATGCTCGTATCTGATTTGCTTTTTGAATTCTGAGCATTTCAAGGCTTACCCTCAGTGATGGTGGTGTATAGTTTCATCCTTGTGGATATATACCTTTTGTTGAATTCAAACAACAGCTTTCATCTTGCTCATCTTTGTGGTGCTTTTGATTTACCACACACTGGAATTTTTAATCGCAGATTTTGCTGCATTCGTGTGATCTTGTATCATTGCTTGTATTGTACTTCCTGTGTGTGCACCCTTTGGATCCAGTTAATAAGGGGGGAAATGGTGTGTCTGTACAATTATTCCATGTTACAACTGATGAGATCGTATTATGTTGAAGAGGAAAACTTTGAAAATATTTTTATTGTGCTCGCTTTCTAGTGAATGGGTCACCACAAAAGTTTCTCCTGGACAGATCCGAGTAGAATAACCAAGAAATGTCGTGCATAGCACGATACTTGCAAAATCCCGAAAATAAGTTGACCTTTGACCCATGTTGACCTTTTCATCATTATAACTCAAAAATAGTTGGTGGTAGAATTAAGTGACCAGATATGCAAATCCTGTTCAAATTTCAAGTAAATCGGATGAAAATTGAGGATTTTATTAACGTCACTTAAGTTGTTGATCTTTGGCCTATGTTGACCTTTTGGGCAACGTTTACCTCAAAAATAATTGATGGTTGAATTTAGTGACCATATATGCAATTCTCTTCAAATTTCAAGTAAATCAGATGAAAATTGAGGATTTTAGAAATTGGGTCTATACCTACATTTTGGCCGATGTTGACCCCAGAAATACTTGGTGGTTGAATTAATTGACTAGACATGCAAATCTTCTTCAAATTTCAAGTTAATCGGATAAAATTGAGGATTTTAGAAAATTGGCCTAGGTTGACCTTTTGGCCTATGTTGGCCTCAATAATACTTGGTGGTTGAATTCAGCGACCAGATATGCAAGTCCTCTTCAAATTTCAAGATAATCGGAAAATAATTGAAGATTTTAGTAACTTCACTTAAGTGTTGACCTTTGGCCTATGTTGACCTTTTGGCCTATGTTGACCTCAAAAATACTTGGTGGTTAAATTCAGCGACCAGAAATGCAAGTCCTCTTCAAATTTCAAGTTAATCGGAAAATAATTGAGGATTTTAGTAACTTCACTTAAGTTGTTGACCTTTGGCCTATGTTGACCTTTTGGGCATAGTTGTCCTCATAAATAATTGATGGTTGAATTCATTGGCCTAATATGCCACTCCTCTGCCAATTTCAACTCAATCGGATGAAAATTGAGGATTTTAGTAACTTCACTTAAGTTGTTGACCTTTGGCCTATCTTGACCTTTTGGGCAAAGTTGTCCTCAATAATAAATTGATGGTTGAATTCATTGGCCTAATATGCCACTCCTCTGCCAATTTCAACTCAATCGGATGAAAATTGAGGATTTTAGTAACTTCACTTAAGTTGTTGACCTTTGGCCTATCTTGACCTTTTGGGTAAAGTTGTCCTCAATAATAATTGATGGTTGAATTCATTGGCCTAATATGCCACTCCTCTGCCAATTTCAACTCAATCGGATGAAAATTGAGGATTTTAGTAACTTCACTTAAGTTGTTGACCTTTGGCCTATCTTGACCTTTTGGGCAAAGTTGTCCTCAATAATAATTGATGGTTGAATTCAGTGACCTAATATGCCACTCCTCTGCCAATTTTCAAATCAATCGGATGAAAATTGAGAATTTTTGAAATCTCACCTTAAGTTGTTGATCTTTTGACCTCAAAATGAATAGGCTTCTTCCTTATGGCCAACTCTACCATTTGGTGGAGTTTCGTAAAGATCAGTTTAAAATTTTTACCTGTAGGCGATTGACAAACAAACAGACAGAATAAATGTCAATGGTCTATGTTTGTTGTTGCTTAGTTTTGAATAAGGAAATGTATATGTGCAGGGAAGTGCCACTGATGAGCCTCCTGATCAAAAAGTTGTGGACAGATTCGGACGAAACTTGCTGGGCATGTTGCGTTTGTGACAAAGACGAATTTATTACATTTTTGGGGAGATCCAGATCCGGATACTACAACGTATTAAGTTGTTGTTTCGTATGCAGCCTGTAGCTGCTGGTTGCATCATTTCTCTGGAAGCATGTTTTGTGCCGCTGATGCAGTGCCCCAATTATCATTGAGTTGGTACTCAATTTGCCGACCTCGGAAGGATGACAGGCTGAGTCAACCCCCCTGGCGTTAATTCAACGATCTACCGGGATTCAAACTCAGGATCGAGCGAGGATCCCAACCCAGCACCCTAACCGCTGAACCAAAATGTATTAAATAATCCTTCTCTATTGAGAGACAGGGCCAAAACCTATATATAGCACAGTATCTCAAAATGTTGTGCACTGATTATGACAAAACTTAGTGGATGAGTTTGGTAGGTAACAAGAACAAGCCGATTTGATTTTGGTTCAGATTCAGATTCAGCCTATCAGTGAGATACAAAATGTAAACTGTTCAGAGTGGCGGAGGCATACGCCCTACCAAGTGCCATTCTAGTTTAGTACATATTTTAATTATTTTTACATGGACGGTAAGATGTATTTCAGTCACAACTTTTGTCACACAAACATGGCTGCATAACAAAGGTTGCCACGTGATTTTGTTTTCAAATCAATATTCAAACTAAGTCTGTCTTGTATGATTTGTGCAATGTGCATTTCGTTGGATGATCACACTCCATCTGTGTTCTTTACCTCATTACCTCCCCCCAAAAATATGGATGGAAGTTATGTTTTCACCCCTGTCTGTCTGTATGTTTGTTTGTCTGTCTGTGAACAAGATATCTTAAAAATTTGTGGACGGGTTCGGACGAAATTTGGCAGAGAGGTAGTGTATGTGACAAGGACGAAATTATTAGATTTTGGTGAAGATCTGCATTCTGATCCGGCTATTAGAATTGTTAAAGTGATTCTTCGCCATTGAGTGATCGGACTAAAACCAACATATAGCAGGATATCACAAAAGGTTGTGGACGGATTTGGATGAAACTTAGTCGGCAGGTTGTGGGTGTGACAAGGACGAATTGATTCGATTTTGGTGAAGATCTGAATATGGATGCGGATATGATAATTATTTAATTTTTAAGAGATTCTTCACCATTGGGCAATTGGGCCAAAAATGATATACAGTGCGTAGAAAAAAAAAGGTAATCCGAATTCAAGGGGTTAATATGCAAAGGTTATTTAGTTTGACAATTTACATGTGGTTTACCAATTATAAGGAGATCCTCAGCTTTCCAATGATGCCTGTCACACATGACCGAGCACATGTTCATTGAAAATGACAAGTTCAAATCGCATTTTTACAAGTTTGGCTAAGTCTGAGCAAGACAGTTTTAAATGGACGCATTACTTGTCGACTGCCAAGTTGATTATGTAAAATTGTTAAGCTGGTCTGGTAATCGTCAGTTGCGTCATCCTTTGTTTGAGATGGGTATTTAAGATGGGCCTACAGTGTATGGGTTTAGAGACAGTCTGAGTCATTGAAAAGATGGTTCAACTTACGACTGAACAGCGGACCTTCGTGCTTACAACCTTTCACCAAACTGGAAGTTTGCAGCGAACTTGTGATGCGTTCAGGGAACGTTTCCCAGAACGGGAGCCTCCAGCAGCCAAAACCATCTGGGCGAATGTTAGAAAATACCAAGAGCATGGCACTAGCCTCAAACGCAAGAAGGGGAATTCTGGTAGGAGGCGCACTGGGCGATCAGAAATGAACATTGCAGCAGCAAGGCAGCAAGTTTTGGAGCATCCTAGGGATACCAGCGCAAGACGAAATGGGACGGGATTGCCTTCGGCAACATTCAACCGAATCACAAGACTGGACCTCCACCAACATCCATATCGGATTCACATCCGGCATCAACTTACGCCAGGGGATTTTACCAGGAGGCTGGTGCTTGCCAGATGGTTGATAGCACATTGCGAAGCAGATGTCAATTTCCTGCAGTATCTCGTTATCGGCGACGAAGCTGCTTTCGCCATGGACGGCAAGGTCAATACCCATAATCTTCTTGAATATGCACCGACAGGACAACCCCCGGAATTTAATTTTGACACCAACATGAATCGACAAAAGTGGACTGTTTGGTTGGGACTTTGTGGAAGTGGTCAGGTGATTGGACCATTTTTCTTTCAAAGGAATGTCAATGGTAACATGTATCTGCAGATGATCAATGATGAAGTTTTACCGCAGCTGGAGGAGAACTTTGCGCTACAGGTTTGTGGTGTCTTCAGATATCTCTGGTGGGCCCAAGACGGCACCCCAGCACATTGTCTGATCGCTGTCCGAGATCGACTGAGGGAACTCTTTGGAGACCAAGTCATCGCCCTCAACCATGCAGTGGAATGGCCGCCAAGATCACCTGACCTCACACCATGTGATTATTTCCTTTGGGGACATTTAAAGAACAAGGTGTTCGTAACTCCTCCCCGTGATCTTGACGAATTGCAGGGCCGTATTCGACATGAAGTGGATGCTTTGCGCAATGACCCGGCTATAGTGAGACGATCAGTTAGGGCATGCTCCGCCGCTGTGAGCTTTGTGTTGAAAGGGGAGGTGGACATGTTGAAGGTGTGGGTGCATAAAGGCCAATCATTCCTGAGAAAAGTTCACATCTGACGTTCATTTTGCACCAATTATCCTGACTTGCATCGATTAGCCAAACTTGTAAAAATGCGATTTGAACTTGTCATTTTCAATGAACATGTACTCGGTCATGTGTGACAGCAATGATTCATGGAATGTATCAATGAAAAGCTGAGGATCTCCTCTTAATTAGTAAACCACATGCAAATTGTCAAAATAAATAACCTTTGCATATTAACCCCTTGAATTCGGATTACCTTTTTTTTGATACGCACTGTATAGCAGGATATCTCAAAAGGTTTTGGACGGATTTGGACAAAACTTGGTGGAGAGGTTGTGTGTGCGACAAGGATGAATCGATTCAATTTTGGTGAAGATCTGGATCTAGATAGAAGAATATAAGTGATTCTTCACCATTGAGAGTTAGGGCCAAAAACGATATATAGCAGGATGTCTAAAAAAAAGTTATGGACGAATTCTGACAAAACTATGTGCATAAATTGTTTGGTGACAAGAACAAGCTGATTAGATTTTGGTTCAGGTTAGATCCAGATACGACCTATCAATGGGATACAAAATGTAAACAGTTCACCTGGTGGAGGTATGCTCTCTACTGAGTGCCGTTCTAGTTCTACTACGCAACGAGCATGCAAGTCCATACATGTGTCTGCAAATATATCATCAGTGGATATTTTAAAAGTGGATCAATCCACATCAGTGGGTATTTGAAAAGGTTTCAACAACAACAAAACATGTCGAATAATTTTCAGCTTGCAGAGTAAGCGAAGTCGTGCATATTCTTTATCTCACCCACACCTTGTCAACCGTTCTTTGAATGGAACTTTGACGTTACTCCACCTGAGCATTTCAGACCTCCATAGGTCACGGTAGTTTTTTTTTTTTGCAAGATATGCCACAACAGCCGAACGTTCTCCCACAGGGCATGTGGATTGGAGAATTACATGATCAGGTCCTTTTCATTTTTTTTTTTATACCTTAAGGCATACAAGGCTTTCATCCATAGTTCAGTGGAATATTTGCTTCTCCACTCTACGCTACGACTTCCATCGCTGTGAAATATTTACAATGCCAACGACGCGCAATGCTGTGGATTTGAAACCTCCGAATATATTAATGGGATACAAATGTT
This sequence comes from Myxine glutinosa, assembly GCF_964187855.1. Lineage (NCBI taxonomy): Eukaryota > Metazoa > Chordata > Myxini > Myxiniformes > Myxinidae > Myxine > Myxine glutinosa. The sequence continues at coordinate 47,048,219 of NC_136269.1, read as the reverse complement.
CTGCACACATGAATTGGGGTAAATATGCGAATGACCGGGATAAAAATATCAGCTTTTATTCTTTGCAAACACCTCTTTGAGCACAACCTTTGAATATAAACTTGTTTCCTTTCTCTTTTTAACTTTTCGCATTTGTCATACACAGTCTATAAATGACTATCTTTACAGTAAACATTCGTATATTGTTTGTCATATATCCTTGAAAAGCGCACAAAGTATAGTGATGCTTATGGCAAAAAAACAAGACGATCTCTCTACCAAGGAATTGGCATGTTTTGTTCCACTGTTAAGCAGAGGCCTGATTTACAAACTCCGATCTGGCATTCATTGTCATTGGTACACAGCACGAAAGCCACCCTTGAAAAAGACCACTTTATCATCACATCCATTTCAATGAGTTTCACATGATCGTTCTTTCAATCAAATGGACTTTTGCATTACAAACCATTTTTGGTCAAAAATCACTTTATTGGGGCAGAAGGATAGCTCAGAAGTAGCTTCGTTGAGCGGTCTTGTCTGAGTTTGATCCTGGACAAAACTATAAACTCTCACCAGGGTGTTTCACAGGCAGAGCATTACATCATTAGTAAACAGCCTCTTGGATGGACGATAAGCTGGGCGACCTATCTGCTACCTTTAGCTGGTCGATGTTATAAAACCTAGCTCGGCTTCACGCTATAGAAACCAAGGCTTTCAGAATCATTGGAATCTCCCACAATGAGGCTGATTCTGAGGGCCTTTCACTCTCTCACCGCAGGCAGGTTGGTGGTCTTTCTGTCTTCTACCGACTCCTCTCCGGCCTTGCTCCCCCAGCTCTCTCTGTGCTCTGTCCTCTAAATATTCCTGCAGGACACACAAGATCTACCAGCAACCCTCTTCTGGTTAAACTGCCAAAATGAAGACTCTCTGCTCACCTTCACTCCTTCATTCCTCTTTTCTCCCGCCTCTGGAACAAACTCCGTCGCTCTCTTCAATCCCACTCCTCCCTCCAGGTCTTTAAAACAGCTGTCCACGACCATCTGTTATCTTCCCCCATCCAAAACCTTGATATTTTCTACCCCTGTGCATACACCCCAAATCCACCTTTTTCAAATTCTGTTTTCTTTCCTGAAAGTCCGAGTAGTGTCCATCTTGTTTATCCCATGTAACCGCCCCAGCCCTCTCCCTTCCACACATCTTCCGATGTCCCTTTTCTCTACTGTTGTGGTTCCCTCTCTGCTCCTCCTCCTGTCTCCCGCTCCCTTTATTATATGTTTTGTGTGTGTTTCTGTTTTTATGTGTTTAATGTGGTAGTTCTTATACGAGCCTCGACTTTGTATATATATTTTTTAAAATCCCACGGTATATTTTGATGAAGGGCAGGCATGTTGTCATTGGCACCCTAACAACCAACTTTCCCATAAATGATGCAGCCAGTAGCTTTCAATCTGCGGCATATGCTCAGAACGCAAAACTTTTTCTTTTTTTGGATGCAGAGTCGAGGCTCATGGAAGAGCGAGAACACAGAACGGATCAGGACGCAACATAACAAAAAGAACAGCAGAAAAATAAGTGGGAAGCACCAGCAGTGGGGTTGAAGGAAAAATAGAGGGAGTTGGATAACAAGGGATGCGAGTAAGGATGAGGGGAGGGGGAGTATGTGAGGGGGGGGGGGGGGAATGGATAATATGGCACAGATGCAAACTCTCAGGAAGGAAAAAGTTTAAAAAAATTAATTCGGGAGGTGTGATTTATCGGTGGTAGGAAATATCTGGATGGGGGAGGATCCTGAGATGGTGGTAAACAGCTGTTTTGAAGATCTGAAAGGAAGAATGAGATTGAAGAGGATGTGGAAGTTTGTTCTGCAGGTGGGAAAAAGGATGAACGAATAAGTGGAGGCAAGCAGTGATCCTGGATACAGGTAGTTTCACCAGAAGAGAGTTGATAGTGGACCATGTGTGCCCTGCAGAAACCTACGGGGAGGGTGGGGGGGGGGGGGCAATGCACAGAAAGGGCAGAGGGTGCAATACCAGAAAGGAGGTGGTAGAAGATAGAGAGAGCACCGACCTGTCTGCAATGGCAAAGGGATAATCCCATCGACTCAGCTTCATCGTGGGAGATTCCATTGATCTTGAAATGTTGGTGCCTCTTTGCATTGTTGAAATTCATTTAAAAAATTCTCTTCTATTTGTTATACATTGACGAAAGAATTCTCATCAAACTCCCAATTACCCGATTATACAAACCATACAGTCCATCTATTACTCGAGGCACAATTTTGGCTTTGATTATGCATAGCCTGTGCAGCATCCGTCATATTTCCCTCTTTTCCTTTTGAATTTCTCATGTTGAGTGACATTTTGGTTGTATGTGTGCATCTCCATTCATGAAGAAAAATCATGATGGCCTTAAACTGACAAAGGCATCGTGGCTGTTCTCTCGGATATTTAAAGTGTCCTTCGATGGCCTTTGTAGATAATGTCTTTACAATGATAATGCCATAAGGGATGCTGCATTGCAAATGCTTTTGGAGGCTGATTAATTTTTTTTGCAGTGAGGTCTTGCATCCACCTTGTTTTGTCCTGAAGCAAGTGGTTGATTATGTGAGAAAGCACCTGTATATATATATATATATATATATATAGTTGCGGATATGAGGATTGTATTTTTTTGATTGTGTAATATTGTTTGATTCTGGCCCCTCCTGCCTCCAGTGTTGTGTAAAGGTTAAAAGGGCGTCCCGGTAGTTAATTCCATAAAGCACACATTGAAGGACACGATAAAACCCTTGTTCAGTAGCTTATATCTTTATTATGTGTTTTAGGGTAAGGCCTTGTCTTCCATTAACATGACACTCCATTGCACCAAGTGAAAAAGATAGATTCCCTTCATTCCCATTCCAAAAAACCTCCATTTCCCCTTTCGTCAATTGCCATTCGCATTGCCAACCAACAATTGCCGCCATTGGCCACGAGGCAGGGTTGGGGAAGAAAGGCGTGCCTGCCCGTCGTCATCAAGGGCGGAGCCAGAGGGTCGCGCGACCAACCAGGGCCGAGGTGAGCACACCGATGGGCGTGTCCTGAAGGCCGGCGGCTTAATCGCCGGAGGCGTTATAAAAGCGCGGGCGCAAGAGTGATAAGGAGGGGAGTCGTCAGAGCTGAGCTGCATGGTGAGGTGCAAAGAAAAGAGCTGGGTCGTCAGAGGAGAGCTGAGTTGAAAGGGTCCAAGGCAGAGCTGGGTTGTGAGGTCCAAGAGAAGAGATCATCCAGGGAAGCACAAAGCCTGCTATTCGTCGCCTTGCTCGCCAGCAGCAGCGTCCACAGCAGCAACAACACTCGACAGCCGCTTGGGGCCTGGACGGCGGTTTTGAGCAGGGCCACGAAGGAACGGCGGCTGCCCAACGCGCCGATCGTGCTGCCGGACCCATTGGACTTTCCTCTCCTTCCAGCCATTCCTGCCTACAAGTTCCCCATTCGTGTACGTGAGTTTGTTCTGTTTGTTCTGTCCTGGGTATTCAATTAAGTCTGTATAAGCTAGTATTTTCACTGTGTCTCTAAAAGCTTCTGTATATTATTTTATTATCTTTCCTTCTCCTTGGTTTCTTTGAGCCTGTACATAGTAAATAAATTTAGTAGTATTTTCAACCTTTTGTCTTCTTCTTCTTCCTTTTCTTCACATCCGTCGTTTTAGTCTTTTCCATATTGAATAGCTGTGGCGCGATACGGCCAACGTCGGGTGAATCGGGTGAATCGGGGAAACTGTTAGGCCGCGGTGCCTCCGCTCGGTAAACAACATCCTTAACCGCGGACCGTAACAATATATATATATATATTGTTACGGACGCGGATAAGATGTTACTGGATTTGCCGAGCGGATGGCCGCCGCGCCCGAACAGTTACCCCGACTAACCCGATTCCTGAACGTTGGCCGAATCGCGCCACAGATATTCAATGGGGAAAAGACTAAAGCGAAGGATGTGAAGAAGAAGAACACCAAAGCAAAAAGGTTGAAAATGCTACTAAATTTATTCCTACTATTTACACAATCAAAGAAACCAAGGAGAAGGAAGGATAATAAAATAAAAACAGAAGAAGAAGAAGCGGACACAGTGAACCTTAGCTTATCTATGGCAGTCTTACTTAGAACCCTGGACAGAACAAACGAAAGACGGACTCACACGAATTGGGAATTTGCAGGCAGGAAGGATCGGAAGGAGGAATGGCTTGGCGGGGGAGGAAGGTTCAGCGGGGATCGGTCGGGCCGGAAGCGGATAGCCGCCGTCAATACCCGAGCTGGGATCGCCAAAACAGCCGCAGTTCCAATCTGCACGGCGAAGCCCCTCCGGTGCACCGTGCGCTCTCCAAAACTGCTACTTCGAACTCTCTTGCACTTGGCCCTGCACACTCAGCACTTGCCCTACTTGGTACTTCGCACTTCGCCGCTCTGACTCGCTTGCACTTGATAGTCGCACGTATCTCTGCATGTATCTCTTTGGACGTATATCTTAGGACGTATCTCTCTCAGGACGTTCCTCTCTTGCTTCGCCCTCGTGCGCACTTCTTTTCTCTCTCTTAGTCCAACAACTTCAAGGCTTTCGCGCGCGCTCTTTATAGCACCTCAGGCGATCAAGCCGCTGGTGTCCAGGACATGCCCATCGGTGAGCTCGCCTCGGCCCTGATTGGTCGGCATGGCCCTCTGGCTCCGCCCTTGATGACGATGGGCGGGCACGCCCAGGAGTCGGCAGCTCCTCCCCCTTCTTCTCCGAGCCGACCTCGTGGCGAATGGAGTCGCGGAGGGAACAGTTGGCAATTGTTGGAAGGGGAAGAAGGGAATCTACTCTTATTTCACCTGGTGCAATGGAGTATTTGAATTAATGGAAGACACGGCCTTACACTAATACACATACAATACACACACACATAATAAGGATATAACTACTGAACAGGGATATATGGTGTCCTTCGTGTATGTTTTATGGAATTAACTACGGGAACGCCCTTTGACCTTTATACAACAGACTGGAGGCAGGAGGGTCCAGAATAAAACAATAAAAAAAAAACACAATCCTCATATCCACAACACTGCACCCTCCTCCTCTTAGCCACGCCCGGGCCTATGAACTTTAACCTTTAGTGTGGCACGTAGATATTGTTCCCTCTACATTTAACCTGACCCTGAGTGTGACAGTTTTAAAACATAGATAAATATGTCCCGCTGCTCCATTGCACCCTGCCTAACAGATTCACGCCCACAGCTAACCGAATTGCGGAATTGTCTTCAAACTAAAACACTTATGGTGGGGGCGCATTATTTACAATGACTACTTTATTTACAAAACGTAACCCAGGACCTGTGATTGTTCTTTTGGGGGGGGGGGGGGGAGACAATCTGCCCTGCATCGATGCACCATGAAAGCACCCAAAACGCACCAAAAACACCCTCAAGCACCAATCGGTGCACAGTCATCGTAGTTCATAAAAAATAAAAACAACAAACCCTTGGTGGTGTCTTGCTCTTCGGCTCCCTCTGCTGGCTAATGCTTTCTTCCAGTTGTTGTCATCTTCTTTGCTGGTGGCCTATTTGCAATAAAATTTGCACAAAACGTGTCCATTTCTTTTATTTATGGCCCACAGGGGGCCGACTATGTATGGTTCACCTGTGGGGCATCGGTGCCCTGTGGCCAAGGTCCGCCAGCAAGATCTCGGGCCTTCATGGCCAGTTCCAGCAGAGGGGCCATGCCCCAACCCATGGGGTCCATAGGTGGTGCTCAGCCACTGACATGTGGTCCATAAGGTGGTGCATCGATGCAGACAGCTGTGGTTGCGAGAAGTTCGGGTGCCCAATGGCGGACTCTCGCACGCTCCCCTCGGCGCCCAGTGGCGCACAGTCCTCATGTGGGAGACAAGGGGGGAAAAGACAGATGAGCGAGGGGTAAGGTCTCAAGGGTACACATCAAACAAGGCAATGCAAGGCGAAGTGCGTATGGAGAGCGAAGTGAGAAAGCTCGTCCCTACCGTACGTCACCCCCCCTGTCACCTACTCTACCCTTGCCCTTACCCCATATTTACAAAATCTACACCTTTACAAATTCGTCACTACTGTCACGTCTCCCCATATCTCTTCTACACCAAATTCGTCTTCACTCCCTCTACTTCAAAATTTGCCATCACCCAATTCATCATCAATCCTCATAAGGAGGAAGAGATAGAACACAAAGCACAATGTCACACCCACGTCATGATGCGTCTCACATTCCAAACATTTGCATCAAAATAATAAAATAACAAAACATCCATGGCATGGTGTGGAGTAGCGTCACCTCAGGTGAGTGGATGTAGATGGTGCGAGGAGATTCTTAATCCTAACTATCCTCTAAATGACATTAACACACTTTACACTACCCGGGGTCTTTCCCTGCCAATCCATTGGCCAACTTACACTATGGGTTCTAAAAACCAATTCCCATTGACCAAACTGTGGTGCTTCTCAATTTGGGGTCTCACTCCCCCGATGCAACTCCCTGTGCCCTTGCACAATTTCTGGGCTGGGTCGTGCAGCTCTCCCAGCAGGTCTACCCACCTGCACACCTCCACCACTGTAGTTGCCACCCGAGCTTACCTAGCTCCTCACCCTAACCTATCTAATTGGGGAAGGCCCCTCCTGGCTCTGTCACCCCTTGGTGCCCTCTGGCACTGGGCTACCCGGGTCCGTCCTCCGGATCCTCGGGCCCCATCCACAACAACTCTACCGGCTCCCAGAGCCCACCTGCAGCCTCACCTGGCCGACATCCTCATAGTGGTGGAGTGCCCAAACCAACTACACACACTAACAGGCTACACGCCCAGCCATTTCCACGTCACTAATGCACCCATTCAATCACCATTCTTCCACCACGCACCACAGATGCCAATATCCAACCACAATTTACCTGTACCCTCTACCTAACTCTTACACTACCCTCCAGGGGTATTCGTGATGGGGGTCCATCCTCCTTTCCCCCATCCATACCTTCGCACCATCCACTCCACTCCACAGTTTCAACCATACTCACTCCACGACCATCCATTCCAATAGTCCATATATTCCATAATCCATATATTCCACACAACCATTCTCCATACACCTGCAATTGCACACCTGTGCAATCACACGTGGTGCCACCTGCATCCTCCTTCCTTCCTGGACCATTTGGTCAGCACAATACACATCACCATCACTCACTCATACACTGCTCCATCCACCTGTTCAGTTGCACACCTGTGCAATCTCACCTTTTAACCATACACACGGCATCATCTGCACTACCTGTTGCCCTGCTAACTTAGTGCTCCCCGTCTTCCCTTTAAACTAAGCACACACCACGTCATTATCATCCAAACTAATCTACCTGCGTCCCCACTACAGGTATCATTGTCACTACCTAATCTTACCGTTACCTAAGGTCATCTTCTCTAGATCCCTATCATTATCCTAACCCTCCCGGGCTAGTTTTCACTGCCACCCCATAAACCGAGTGCTCCTTTGCCCCCGTGGTGTGAGAGATGGCAGAGTTGCCATCCCCCCACATCGGGTATCTTTCACTATAAATTTTGCTCGTCCAAATTCAACAAATCAAAAATTTGCCAATCATCTGCCAATCATTCTACCAATCATCAAATTTTGCTTTGCAATTTCGGGTCCAAACCACTATCATCACCCGTCTACTCACTAGATCCTCTCGGTGCGCCAATTCGTTTCCAAACCTCTGCTTCGTAAAGCCGAGCAATGGATGCGGGTGGTTCGTTGCCAGCGGATGGGTCCGTCCGGCATTCGGTGCAGGGAAGGCGGTCTACTCGGCCCGAGATTCCACGCACCATAGGGGCACGGGACCGTCCGATGCCCCAATCTCAGCCGGCCGGAGCGCGGCAACCACAAGGGGTCGCTGTGTCGGCCCTTCCAACCGGACCGCCCGCTCCGCCTGGCGGAGCTCGGACGCGACCGTTCCGAGCGAGGCCCAGCGTGGATCGCGTACGACGGTTCTTTCGAAACCGCCGTGGTTCGGATCCCCGCTGGTCCTCGCGGCACGCGAAGCCCGGCATGTACCGAGGGCTCGCTTCGGCTAACCGTCGTCCTAACCGCTAACCCGGTTACCGTCGATGCTTCACCTGCATGCTCACACGCATACGCGACCCCTTTCACCCTCACCGAGCTCGGTGCTCCAACGCCGCCCGTACACCCCGCGTACTTCGTTATTGCACTCGTTCTTTCGCTCGCAGACTTGGTCACACACCTGACCACCGCACACCTTTGCACACACTCGTCGTTCGCACACCTCACCAACACACCTCTTCGCGCCCCCTCCTCGGTCACCTCCTCTGTGACAATCATAGGTGTGCTCTCACTTGCACACCCAATCACGTGCCTCACTACCAATTCCAGTGTGCATTCCCACACACTCTCTACCATTCCAGGTGTGCATCCCTCCATTCCAGGTGTACATCCTCTCTCACCTGCCACAACCAACTCACGCACCGTGTCACTCTTACTACTTCCACCACCACACTCGGTCGCGCATTCACCCTTACTCTTGACCGCGCACTCTGTCCTTATGCACCCGTCCGTTACACACCTTTCTCGCGCATCCTCTTGCGCACTCTCTCCCGTTACACCCTCTGTAACACTCACCACAGGTGTGCACTCTTTCGTTACATCCTCTGTAACACTCCCCACTCCGCGCTTCCATGTGCCCCCTCGCACACGCGCTACGACCAACTCACTCTCGACAGCACACTCACTCCTTGGCGCGCATTTTTTCCTTACACACCCCAGAGTCGGACATTCTCGCACACCTCCTCTCTCGTACTCCGTACCTGTCGCACACTTCACCAACGGCCTCTCACGAACACCCGGGTCCACATCAACCCCCAAGCCGACTGAAGCTCCCCTCACATCATATACATTTCCGCGTATATCGCCACTCACCTTGGCACCTCGTCTCCACACCTCCTTCGCCACCTGCAAACTCTTTATTTGGTTAGCGAGCACAACATCACGATTTGAGCACCGACCTTGTACATACTCCATCATAGTTTTTGCAAACGTAAACTTTTTTAAAACCTCGAGCGGTTCACTGTTTACCTTTGTACCATTTCAGGTTATTCACTGGACATTAAACTGCGTTAATTTCAATAAAAACTGGAAAAATTGAGGTGTTCTAAAATCTTTTCACCGGTAGTGTATGTATGTGTATGTATGTATGTATGTATGTATGTATGTATGTATGTATGTATGTATGTATATATATATTGTTGTGGATTTGAGAATTGTGTTTTTTGTGTGTGTAAATATCACCCTCCGTGTTGTGTGTAAAGGTCAAAGGTCGTCCCTTAGTTAGTCCACATACAATCACGTAGCAAATCATAGATTTCCCTTTTCAATAGTTATCTCCTCATTATGTGTATTAGTTTAAGGCTCTGTCTTCCATTAATGGACACTGCATTGCACCGAATTGAAATAAGGTAGATTCCCTTCCAATTCCCCATTTGTCAGCAATTGCCAACTGCACTCCACCATTAGCCACGAGGTAATTTCGGAGAAGAAAGGCTTGTCTCCGCCAACGTCATCGGAAGGTGGAGCCAGCGAGCCCCCACCCGCCAATCAGGACTGGTGAGATACCAGCACGGGCGTGGCGCGGGTTGATCGCGAGGCTCTGTCTTCCGATATAAAAGCCTTTTGAGGCGCCTTGCCTTGTCTTGTTTTGTCTTTGAACCGATATAAAAGCGCCCGCGCAAGCCTTTTGAGGGGATGCGGCAGATGAGTTTTTGGGAAGCACGCGACGCACCCCCACCTGAGACGATTGAGGAAGTGGATGACCAAGGGAACCCCCACGAACCAACGAGCTTGGAGACCATCGCCGTTTTGACCACGGCAGCTTGAGCGGTGATGGCAGCTGCAGCCACAAAGCAACGTCGCCGTACGAGAGACGGTTGAGGAGATTCGGCGGCTGCTCAACTCGGGCCGCGATCATACCAACCACCCGCATCCTCCCCGCTTTGTGATCCCGCCTCGTCCGTCCAGCCATTCCTCTGCTCCAGCTGAACCTTCCTCTCCTTCCAGTCCTTCGTTCCTGCCTTCATCCCCCGTGTAAGTGTGCTTGTAGTCTGTCTTTTGTCTTGTCCTGGGGTGAAGTAAGACTGTTTAGTTAAGCTAGTGTTGCACTGTGTCCTTCTGGTCTGTCCCTCTTTCTGCCTTTATTTTATTATCCTTCCTCCTCCATGGTTTCTTTTGAATTGTAAATAGTAGTAATAAATTATATTGGTATTTCCTACTTTTGCCTTCTTCTTCTTCACATCCGTCGTTTTTGTGATTTCCCTCATTGAAAACCTGTGGCGCGATTTTGGCCAACGTTCAGGATCGGGTTAGTCTCTGCTAATGGTTCGTGCCGCGGTTGCTAGACCGCTCGGCAATTAACATCTGTCCACGGTTACGAATGAGGTTGTGCACCTGCCTCTTCGGGGGTAGCTGTGCAACTTCAGGACTCACGTCGGTCAGTCAAAGACAAGGGGGTTGATCCCCCCTTGATAAGGGGAAAAAGGCAGACGGAGAGATCCGTAACAAATTGGTGTCAGGAGCATCAGATTCGGACCTGCAGCGCGCTTAGCGTGCTCAAATTATGGGTGGCCCACAATTTTTATTTATAACATCTAAATTAAAAATCGCGCCACGGATGGTCAAGGCGACAGGATGCCGGTGGGGGAATTAGAAGAGGGGTTCGGGGTAACCCAGGACCACAGGGAGGAAATGGAAGAGGAGAGCAATGAAGATGTGGTTGCGGAGGTATCAGGTACACGAGATGGTGCCCTCGCGCACGTGGTTGTAGAAACACAAAATGGCGGCTCGCACATGGCTACGGCGGCCGCACCCGGTGCACAGGTGGGAGGGATGGTCCAGATGCAGGCCCTCATGGAGCAATTTATGGCACAAATGCAGGCATCCCTCAACCTGCAGGGGGACAAAGCAAGGGCGGAAATCAGAGAAATGAGGGACGAAGCGAGGGGTACCAGTGCCCAAATTGGGAAGATAGACAGCAAATTTGAGGGGTTAGACAATAAATTGGAGGGGTTAGACAATAAATTTGAGAGGCTAGGAAGCAAAATGGAGCGAATCGGCAAAATTGGGGACAGAATGGATGACCGCATGCAAAAATGTGGGAAGACCATGGATCGCATGGTGGGCGAGGGGGTCCCAAGGGTGCACGACGAGGTAAAGCGGGTCGAGGAGCACTGGTTGGGCGAAGTGGAGAAAAGCACGGGTAACTGGACCGGGGTAGAAATCGCGACCCGGGGTATGGGGCAGCCGGCGACCGCTGAGGTAGAAGAGGGAATTTTAATAAAGCCAGCGGTCGTCCTGGTGAATAACGAAAAAGCAGTAGTGGGTATAATTGAAATTGAAGAGACGACGGAGGTAGCCCAGCAGTTGGAGGAAGGAATGGAAACTGTTCAAAGTCCGTGCTCACATCACGATGCTGTGCTTAATAATCCTTATAAAGATTTGCAGGTGTTGGTGCAGGGAGGAAGAAGAAACCTGAAGGTGAGACGGGCTGTATGTGGTGCCGGGAGATTTTGTAAGAGGATGTCTGGCGCGAAGAGAATTGTCGCGCGATTGGGGTCAATATGGCACCCGGGCATTTGTGGGAGGTCCGGGGGGCGTGGTGTACGAAAGAATGGCGCGCTTGTGAAAAAAAAGTGTGACACGGAGGGTGAACGCGTTATAAAGTGTACGGAGTGTGACACGGAGAATGAGTTGGTGGTGGCGCGAGTGCGAGAGGGCACATCGGAGCGTGAGTGTGAAACTGAGTGCGAGCGGGAATGCACGACGGAGTGTACGTGTGAGGGTGAGAGTGACACGGGGAGTGAGTTGGTGGAGGAGCGGGTGCGAGAATGCACACCTGGGATGAATGGCGAGAGTGTGCGAGAAAGCACACCTGAGTTGGTTGTGGCGCGGGTGTGGGAGAGCACATCGGAGCGCGTTAGTGGGTGGATGCAAGAGTGCATGCCCATGGTGAGTGTTACGGAGGACGTAACGGAGGAGAGGTGTGGAACGAAGTGTGCGAACGGCGAGTGTGCACGAGAGGTGTGGTGTGTAACAGGGAGTGCAGTGGTGGAATGGACGGAGTGTGTGGGATGCACTGGAGGCGCCGAGACGCCAGGTTCTGTGAGTGTGAAACGGGTCGCGTATGCGTGCGAACATGCGAGTAAGGCATCGACCTTGAACGGGGCAGCGTTTAGGGCGACAGATAGCCGATGCGAGCACTCAGTGCGCGGTGCGATTTGTTGGATGCTAGGCTGCGCAAGGTCGAGTCCGGGCCTTGTCGGGCAAGGCGACCGGTCCGGTTCAGGGACAGGTTGGAGGAAGCGGTACGGTGCCCCATGGCGGGGGCGGGGTTCCGACCGGGCGAGATTGAGCCATCGGGCCGGGGACCGCAAGGTGCCGCGCCAAGATGGTGCGTGGAATCTCGGCCCGACCAAACCGCCTCCCTTGCACCGAATGCCATACGGATTCAACCTGCAGGCGACCAAACCACCCGAAGTCATTGCTCGGCTGTGCGAAGCCGGGCTTTGAAAATGTAACGACTCACCAAGGCTCAAGTTAAAGGACATTTGGTATGGATAGGGAATTTGTGATTGGAAAATTTTGATTGGTTGAAATTTGAGAGCAAAATTTATAGTGGAAGATGCCCGATGTGGAGGGATGGCAAATCCACCATCCCTCACACAACGGGGGCACATGAGCAATAGCTATGGGGTTTATGGCAGTGAAAACTCGCCAGGGAGGGTTAGGATAAAATGATAGGGATCTAGAGAAGAGGGACCATAGGTAACGGTAAGGTAAGTAGCAACATTGGACAGGTAGTGGGGACATAGAGAGGGTAGTTGGATTATAATGACGAGGGAGCGCAATAATGGAAGGGGCGACGGGGAAGCGCGAGTTTTAGCAGGGCACCAGGTAGGTCAGATGATGCCGTGTGTGTGTGTAAAAGTGTACTCAGAAGTGTATTGTGAAAAGGTGATTGTGAGTTGTATTGAGCGTGGAAGTGTATGAAGCAGCGTATGAGGAATAATTGATTGTGCATTGTATTGAATGATTGAAGAAGCCTGGGAGGAAGGAGGGTGCAAGTGCCACCAGGTGTGTGATTGCACAGGTGTGCAAGTGAACAGGTGTATGAGTGAGTAATGGTGATTGAGTGTTGTGTTGAGCAAATGGTCCTGGAGGAAGGAGGGTGCAGGAGGCACCAGGTGTGATGGCACAAGTGTGCAAATACAGGTGTATGGAGAATGGTTGTATGGAATAAATGGTCTGGAATATATGGAGTATGGAATATATGGAGTATGGAATGGATGGTGTGGAGTGAGTATGGTGGAAACTGTGGAGTGGAGTGGATGGTGCGAAGGTGTGTGTGGGGAGGATGGACCCCATCACGAATACTCGGGGAGGGTAGTTTAAGAGTTAGGTAGAGGGAGTAGGCAAATTGTGGTTGGATATTGGCATCTGTGGTGCGTGGTGGAAGATGGTGTTTGGATGGGTGCATTAGTGATGTGGAAATGGCTGGGCGTGTGGCCTGTTAGTGTGTGTAGTTGAATGGGCACTCCACCACTGTGAGGATGTCGGCCAGGTGAGGCCGCAGGTGGGCTCTGGGAGCCGGTAGAGTTGTGGATGGGGCCCGAGGATCCCGAGGACGGACCCGGGTAGCCCAGTGCCAGAGAGGGCACCGAGTGGGGAGAGCACCTGAGGGCCTTCCCCAGGTAGATAGGTTAGGTAAGGAGCAGGTAAGCTCGGAGGCAACTGCAGTGGTGGAGGTGTGCAGGTGGGTAGACCTGCTGGGAGAGCCACACGACCCAGTCTTGAAATTGTGCAAAGGCAAAGGGAGTTGAATCGGGGGAGTTTTTTTTTTTTGTTTTTTTTTGTTTTTTGTATACAAGATCGAGGCTCGTGAAAGAGCTAACATTAATCACACAAAAAGACAAACCGACACACAAAACACAAAAAACAAGGGGAGCGGCAGACAAGATGGGGAGAGAGGGGGAAGGACACAAAAGAGAGGGGGAAGAGGGGGAAGGACACAAACACAACATTTGAGAGCAGGGACATCGGGAGGACTTGGGGGGAGGTGGGAGAGGAATAAAACATATTAACACTGCAAGGACTCTGGGGTGAATTACCGGGGGTAGAAAAGATCAAGGTTTTCGATGGGGGAAGATAAGAGATGGTGGTGAACAGCTGTTTTAAAGACCTGGAGGGAGGAGTGGGATTGAAGGGAGTGGGGGAGTTTGTTCCAGAGGCGGGAGAAAAGGGGAATGAAAGAGTGAAGGTGAGCAGAGAGCCTAGACTTTGGCAGTTTAACCATAAGAGGGTTGCAGGCAGATCTTGTGCGACCTGAAGGAATATTGGGGGGACAGAGCACAGAGAGAGCTGGGGGAGCAAGGCCGGAGAGGAGTCGGTAGAAGACAGAAAGACCACCAACCTGCCTGCGGTGAGTGAGTGAAAGGCCCTCGGTGTTGACTACATCGCAGGAGATTCCAATGATTCTGAAAGCTTTGGCCTCAACAGCATGAAGCCGAGCAAGGTGTGAGGCAGGAGCACCAGCCCAGAGGGGGGAACAGTATTCCATTGAGCTGCGGATGAAAGCCTTGTATGTGGTGAGGAGCTCAGGTGTGCCAAGGAAGGACTTCGCACGATGGAGGATGCCCAGTCGGCGACTGGCTTTGGAGGCCAGCTTGGAAATGTGGTTTTCCCAAGAAAGATCATGGCAGATAGTGAGACCCAAAAGCTTGAGCGACAGAACTTCTTGGAGAGGATTGTTGAGAAAGTAGAAGGGAGGGTTGTCCAGTCGGTCCTTTCGGAGAGACATTGTAAGAGTGTGAGATTTGTCAGGATTGAAAGACATGTTCCACTTGTTTGACCAGTCTGTGATTTTGTCCAGGTCTGCAGAGAGTGAGGAGGCTGCAGACTGCCGATCTGAGGGATGAGGAATGGAGCGACAGAGAGTAGAGTCGTCAGCAAAGAGATAGAGAGGATTTTCAAGAGAGTCAGAGAGATCATTGATGAAGACCAGAAAAAGCACAGGGCCCAGAACACTACCTTGGGGAACTCCAGCCTGAACAGGAAGAGGAGATGAGAGAAACCCATTCAGGGCCACACGTTGACTACGACCAGAGAGGAAGTCCGCCAGCCATGCGTGGAGATTTCCATGGATACCAAAGGAGGAGAGTTTGGTGAGCAGAGCAGGGTGCCAGACCGTATCGAAGGCACGTGAAATGTCAAGGGAGACAGCTCTAATTTCCTGTTTGGCGTTGAGGACCTCCATCCATTGTTGAGAAAGCAGAAGCAGCATGTCCAGAGTAGGGTGACCAGGTCTGAAACCAAATTGATGATCAGAGATCAAGCCATTGGAGAAGAGGAAAGATTTAATATCTGAAGCAATGATGGATTCCATGACTTTGCTGATAATTGGGAGAAGGCTGATTGGTCTGTAGTTGCTGGGATCTGTTTTTGCACCTTTTTTGTGCAAACCGGTGATGTTGGCTGATTTCCAAGCAGATGGCAGATGACCTTGAGCAAAAGAGAGGGTGAAGAGAACAGAAAGAGGGAGTGAAAGAGCAGAAGAACATGATTTTAGGACCCGTGGGCTGATGCCGTCAGGACCAGTTGCAGAATCAGAGTCGAGGGTTGACAGAAACTTTTCCACCTTGTCAGGAGGAAAGGACACAGAGTCCAGGAGCAGCTGGGTACGACTGGGTACGGTGGGTACAGAGAGGGATGGGTTTGGGACACAAGATTTAGAGGCAAACACAGAGTTGAGGCATTCAGCTTTTTCACGTGCGGAGTCAGCCGTTAAGCCGTTTGAGGTGAGGGAGGGGATGGAGGGGGAACAAACACCAGAAACAGATTTGACCAGACGCCACCAGGATTTGGAAGAGGGAGACAGATAAGAAAGTTCGGTCTTGAGAATGGTGGATATTGTTTCCTGGCTCTCCTGAGGGTGGACACACACTTGTTTCGGGCTTTGTGAAAGGAAATGAGATTTCCTTCCGTTGGATTTGCTTTCCAGGAGACGAAAGCAAGTTGTTTCAGGGCAACAGCCTCACCACAAGATTCTGTGTACCATGGACGGGAGGAAGGGTATGACAACTGAAGACGAGATGGTATAAATCTGTGCATGAGAGAGAGAGAGAGCAATTTACTTTGAAAGAATTCCCAGGATGAGTTGATGTCAGAGGCGGTAGAGATGGGAGACCAGTCCAGATGATTGATGGCTGCTTGAAGACCATGCCAGTTGGCCTGAGTGAAATGCCAGACTCGTCGACGCTGAGGAGGCTCTCTGAGAATGGTCAGAGAGATGTCCACTTTGAAAAGCACATGATCAGATGAGCCGATTGGAGCAGAAGAAGAGCAGCAGACATTTTCAGGGAAGTTTGTCATAACCAAATCCAGAAGAGAAGATGCTCCGTTGACTGAGAGCCGGGTCGGAAAATTGACAGATTGTGTCAGTCCCAGTGAGTCGCAGAAGTCCTTTGCTGAAGAGCCATGGCTGGTGAGAGAGGTACCCACCCCCAGCCAACTGGCATGGTGACAATTGAAATCACCACATATGAGGAAGAGAGAGTTGGGATGGGTAGATAGAAGTTGGTCCATATTATCAGACAGTGAGATGTAGATGGAGCCATCGCTGTTTGGTGGACGGTACAACACACATATGAACAAAAGGTGGGAGCGAAGGGAAAGCCGTAGCCAAAGGTATTCCTGGGGGTGAGGTGGAGAGAGGGCAGTGGAGGGCGAGTGAGGAAGAGAGTTTTTAATAAAGATAGCAACCCCACCTCCAGGACGAGGCTCAGGTCTATCATACCGGAGGAGGGAGTAACCTGGGAGAGATACCAAGGCATCAGAGACATCATGAAGGAGGAAAGTTTCTGTTAAGCAGATCACATCTGGTTTGTCAGAAGCAACCTGTATGGAGAGGTCAGTCAAGTTTGAGCGAAGGCCCCGGATGTTTGAGGTCCATACCGTTAATGAAGAGGAAGGGGGAGCATCGGGTCCAGAACAGGGGGGGGGGAGGGGTAGGGTAAGATGTGGAAGAGGAGGAAGAGGTAGGGAGAGCTGTTGAAGGTGTGTCAGAGATTTCAGAGATTTCAGAATAGCTTGGAGAAAGGGAAGAATGGGGCGGACAAAAGGTTTGATGGAGATTGGGTGAGGCACAGTGAGGTGTTATTTGAGGAGGGGGAAGAGCGAGGCAGAAGGTTTGGGGAGATGAAGGTGAAAGTTGGAAGGGGGAAGAAGCAGGGAGGATGCTTTGAGGAGGAGGGGTGAGAAGTCTTGTCCAGGAGGGGAGGAGCGAGGGAGAGTCTCGGAGGGGAGGGGTGTGGGGGGAGTTTAGGAAGGAGGGGAGGGAAGGGGCAAGGGGGGAGATTTGAAAGGGATGGGTGATGGGGAGGATTTGGAGGGGAGGGGTGAGATTGGATTTTGAAAAGTGTACGATTCATGGGAAACGAACATTTTTTGCAAAATGAGTTTGAGACCTTCGAGTCAAAAATACGTTTGAGGACACTGGAGGAGGGGTGGAGTTCTGGATAGTTTAGGGAATGTAGAAAGGAGGAACTGTAAGAGATGGTGTTATATATATATTTTTTGGAATGAATAGATTTGGTGAGCAAGACGAAAGCATCCTTTTGTAGGAAAAGAAGAAAAGGGTGTTATAATATATGAGAGAAAATAGTTGTTCAGGGGAGTGATTATACATTTCTAGCCGCGTGATCGCGAACGAAGAACGAACGAACAAAAAGAACAACAAATAAACGAATAAGACCTGGGAAGGAAATATTTTTTTGGGGGGTTTTTTTTTTTTTTGTGAGTACAGATATTAAACAAGGAGGTACGGGGTGAACGACTGGTACGAAACAGAGAACGAAAATAATTTCAGCGCATTCGACGAATCGCTGAGAGAAAAAAACCACAAGGTCGGAGATGGTACGGTAATCTAAGCCTATGAGTACTAGGCCGCAGAATACTCGATACCATTAGCCGACGATTGTGTATACATGTACGAAAAATTAGCACCGAAAATTTTCCAAAAGATACGCTATAGGTACACACACCGAAAGATAGATACAGTCTCGACAAAAACACGATTGTGATAGATCACTTAGCTTCGAGAGCGTGAGCGCATGGAGCAGCTTTGAAAAGACGTGACCTCGCCGTGATCAGTGAGACCCCAAATTGATGAAGCACCACAGTTTGGTCAATGGGAATTTGGTTCTTCTAACCGCATAGAGTAAGATGGCCAATGGTTTGGCAGGGAAAGACCCCGGGTAGTGTAAAGTGTGTTAAAGTCATATAGAGGATAGTTAGGATTGAAATGTCCTCGCACCATCTACATCCACTCACCTGAGGTGACAAAACTCCACACCATGCTATGTGTTGTTAGTTGTTGTGCAAATGTTTGGAATGTGAGACGCATCATGACGTGGGTGTGACATTGTGTTGTGTTCCATCTCTCCCTCCTTATGAGGATTGATGATGAATTGGATGATGGCAAATTTTGAATTAGAGGGATTGTGGTGACGAATTTGGTATAGGGGAAATTTGGGGAAGACGTGACGGTAGCGACAAATTTGTAAATGTGTAAAGTGTTGTAAATATGGGGTAAGGGCAAGGGTAGAGTAGGTAACAGGGGGGGTGACGTACGGTAGGGATGAGCTTTTCTCCGCTCAGTCTCCAGACGCACCTCGCCTTGCATTGCCTTGTTTGATGTGTACCCTTGTGACCTTACCCCTTACTGACCTGTCTTCTATCCCCCTGTCTCCCACCCGAACACTGTGCTCTCTGGGCACCGAGGGGAGCGTGTGGGAGTCCGCCCTTGTGTGCCAGAACTCTCGCAACCACAGCTGCCTGCATCGATGCACCACTTATGGACCACATGTCTATGGCTGAGCACCCATCATGGACCCCACGGGTTGGGGCATGGCCCCTCTGCTGGAACCGGCCATGATGGCCCGAGCTCTTGCTTGCGGACCCGGTGAGGTGGCACCAAGCCCACAGGTGAACCACTCATAGTCGGCCCCCCTTTCGGCCAAAAATAAAAACAATGGACACGTTTTGTGCACTTTTATTTCCACCAAATAGGCCGCCAGCAAAGAAGAAAGACAACATCAGGAAGAAGGACAATAGCCAGCAGAGGGTGCCGAAGAGCAAGGCACCAACGGGGAGTTTGTTGTTTATTATGAACTATGGTGACTGTGCACTCTGGTGCATTTTGGTGCATTATGGTGCTTTGATATTGGTGCTGGTGCGTCGATGCAGGGCAGGCTGTCTCCCCCCCCCCCCCTAAAAGAACAATCACAGGTCCTGGGTTAGTTTTGTAAATACCAGCGTCAATTGTAAATAATGCTCCCCACCGTTCATGTTTAGTTTGAAAACCATTCTGCAATTCGGTTAGCTGTGGGCATAAATCTGTTAGGCAGGGTGCAATGTAGCAGGGGGGCATACTTATTTGTGTTTTAAAACTGTCACACTCAGGGTCAGGTTAAATGTAGAGGGAACTACACCTACGTGCCACACTAAAGGTAAAATTTTAATAGGCCCGGGAGGTGCCTAAGAGGATGAGGGTGCAGTGTTGTGGATTTGAGAATTGTGTTTTTTTTGTGTGTAAATATCACCCTCCGTGTTGGGTGTAAAGGTCAAAGGTCGTCCCTTAGTTAGTCCATATACAATCACGTAGCAAATCATAGATTTCCCTTTTCAGTAGTTATCTCCTGATTATGTGTATTAGTTTAAGGCTCTGTCTTCCATTAATGGACACTGCATTGCACCGAATTGAAATAAGGTAGATTCCCTTCAAATTCCCCATTTGTCAGCAATTGCCAACTGCACTCCACCATTAGCCACGAGGTAATTTCGGAGAAGAAAGGCGTGTCTCCGCCATCGTCATCAGAAGGTGGAGCCAGCGAGCCCCCACCCACCAATTAGGACTGGTGAGATACCAGCACGGGCGTGGCGTGGGTTGATCGCGAGGCGCAATATAAAAGCGCCCTCGCAAGCCTTTTGAGGGGATGCGGCAGATGAGTTTTTGGGAAGCACGCGACGCACCCCCACCTGAGACGATTGAGGAAGTGGATGACCAAGGGAACCCCCACGAACCAATGAGCTTGGAGACCATCGCCGTTTTGACCACGGCAGCTTGAGCGGTGACGGCAGCTGCAGCCACATAGCAACGTCGCCGTACGAGAGACGGTTGAGGAGAGTCGGCGGCTGCTCAACTCGGGCTGCGATCATACCAACCACCTACATCCTCCCTGCTTTGTGATCCCGCCTCGTCCGTCCAGCCATTCCTCTGCTCCAAGTGAACCTTCCCCTCCTTCCAGTCCTTCGTTCCTGCCTTCATCCCCCGTGTAAGTGTGCTTGTAGTCTGTCTTTTGTCTTGTCCTGGGGTGAAGTAAGACCGTTTAGTTAAGCTAGTGTTGCACTGTGTCCTTCTGGTCCGTCCCTCTTTCTGCCTTTATTTTATTATCCTTCCTCCTCCTTGGTTTCTTTTGAATTGTAAATAGTAGTAATAAATTATATTGGTATTTCCTACTTTTGCCTTCTTCTTCTTCACGTCCGTCGTTTTTGTGATTTCCCTCATTGAAAACCTGTGGCGCGATTTTGGCCAACGTTCAGGATCGGGTTAGTCTCTGCTAATGGTTCGTGCCGCGGTTGCTAGACCGCTCGGCAATTAACATCTGTCCGTGGTTACGAACGAGGTTGTGCACCTGCCTCTTTGGGGGTAGCTGTGCAACTTCAGGACTCACGTCGGTCACTCAAAGACAAGGGGGTTGATCCCCCCTTGATAAGGGGAAAAAGGCCGACGGAGAGATCCGTAACAATATGTATGTATGTGTGTATGTATATATATATATATATATATATATATATTGTTGCGGATATGAGGACTGTATTTTTTTGATTGTGTGCTTTATTATTATTATTATTGTTTATTCTGCGCCCCCTGCCTCTGGAGCTGTGTAAAGGTGAAAGGGCATCCCATAATTAGTCCACAAGCATACACGTCAGCCAATAATAGAATACCCCTGTTCGATAGTTATATCTTATTCTGTGTTTTAGGGTAAGGCTGTGTCTCCCATTAATTGAAGTACTCCATTGCACCAGTGAAAGAGAATAGATCCCCTTTCATTCCCATCCCCAAAATCTCCATTTCCTTTCACATCCCCTTTCGTCATTGCCAAGTCTCGATTACCAATTACATCCCCTCCAAAACCACCATTGGACATGTGCTCGGGTCGGGGAAGAGGGGCGTGCCCGCCCGTCGTCATCAAGGGCGGAGCCAGAGGGTCGCGTGACCAACCAGGGCCGAGGTGAGCACACCGATGGGCGTGTCCTGAAGGCCGGCGGCTTGATCGCCGGAGGCGCTATAAAGGCGCGCGCGCAAGAAGCGTGGGTCGGTCGGTGGTGAGGAGTGAGTGGACCAAGAGAGAGAAAGAGTGGTTGGACCAAGAAAGAGAAAGAGTGGTTGGACCAAGAGAGAGAAAGAGTGGTTGGACAGGGAGACGTGCAAGAGTGTTGTTGAGTTGAGGGTTTGGACCAGACGAGTCAGACGAGTCCTGGCGAAGCAAGCGGCGGCCACAGCAGCAACAACACCCAACAGCCGCTTGGGGCCTGGACGGCGGTTTTGAGCAGGGCCGCGAAGGAACGGCGGCTGCTAAACGCGCCGATCGTGCTGCAGGACCCCCTTGGACCTTCCTCTCCCTCCAGCCATCCACCTCCTGCCTTTCCACCCTTCTTGTGTACGTGAGTTTGTTCTGTGTGTCTTGTCCCTGGGTATTTAATTAAGTCTGTATAAGCTAGTATTTGCACTGTGTCACCTGCGTCTTATGTGTTGTAAATAAACGTGACTGCTTTCTTTTTGCTTGTGTGTATAATAAATCCAATTACTCTTCTGTCCGTCTTCTCGTCTTATTCCTTTTTCCTCTTTGCATTTCGTCGTTTTAGTCTTTTCCAGATTGGGCAGCTGCGGTGCGATACGGCCAAAGTTCTGGGTGAATCGGGTGAGTCGGGGAACAACTGTTCGGTCGCGGAGCCTTCGCTCGGCAAACAACATCCTAAACCGCGATCAGTAACAAATTGGTGTCTGGGAGTGAGATACGGACCCGAAGCACGCTTAACGCGCTCAAAATTACAAGCTGCCGAAATTTGTTTTGTTGTAAAGGAAAACCCGAATTTTGAAATCGCGCCATGGCTGGTCAAGGCGATCGGATGCCGGCCGGTGGGTGAGCTAGAGATAGACGGGGTGGAATCGACCCAGGACCTCGGGGAAATGTATATGGAGGATGTGGTTGAGGGGGTATCAGATGCACAAAATGGCGTCCTCGCGCACGTGGGTGTAGCGGCACCAAATTTAGCCGCGCCCGTGGTCGCGGCAGCCGAGCCAGAGATGCCAATGAATTTGGACCTGTTTATGAAACAGATGATGGCCTTTATGGTAAAAACAGACGATAATTTCAAAGGGATGGAAAACAGGATAGGGGGCCAAATGGGACAAATGAGGGACGAAAGGAGGGCTAACAGTGAGCGATTGGGAAACCAAATTGAAGCAATAACCAACAGAATGGGTGACCGCATGCAAAAATGTGGGGAGACCATGGATCGCATGGTGGGTGAAAGGGTCCCAGGGGTGCACGAGGAGGTAACGCGGGTCGAGAAGCGCCGGTTGAGTGAAGCGGAGGAAAGCACGGGTACAATGACGGGGGTAGAAATCGTGACACGGGGTTTGGAAAAGCCGGCGACCGATGAGGTATAGGGTGTTTTATTAAAGCCAACGATCGTCGAGGGGAACAAAGACAAAGCAGTGCTGGGAATTAAAATTGAAGAGATGACGGAGGTAGCCCGGGAATTGCAGGGAGAAATGGAAAATGTGCAAAGTCCCTGCTCACATCACGATGCTGTGCTTAACCCGAATGGAAGTTTGCAGGTTTTGGTGCAGGGAGGAAGAAGAACCCCGAAGGTGAGACGTGCTGTATATTGTGCGGGCAGATTTTGTAAGAGGATGTTTAGCGACAAAAGAATTTTCGCGTGCTTGGGATCGAGGAAGCATCCGGGCGTTGGTGAAGGGTCCCGTGTGAGTGGAAATGGCACGCGTGGGAGGAACAAGTGTGCGTCGGCGAGTGGGTGTGTTATAAAGTGTGGGAGTGAAACCGAGTGCGAGCGAGAATGCACGTCGGGGTGTACGGAGTGTGACACGAGGAGTGAGTTGGTGGAGGAGCGGGTGCGAGAATGCACGCTTGGAATGGTCGAGGGTGTGCGAGGAAGCACACCTGAGTTAGTGGTAGCGTGGGTGTGGGAGAGCCCATGTGAGCGTGTTAGTGGGTGGATGCAAGAGTGCACGCCCATGGTGAGTGTTACGGAGGACGTAACGGAGGAGAGGTGTGGACCAAAGTGTGCGCAAGAGTGTGCGCGAGAGGTGTGGTGTGTAACAGGGAGAGCGTTGGTGGAATGTACGGACGGCGTTGGAACGCCGGGTTTTGTGAGGGTGAAAGGGGTAGCGTATGCGTGTGAGCATGCCGGTGAAGCATCGACGGTAACCGGGTTAGCGGTTAGAGCGACGGACAGCCGATGCAAGCACTCGGTGCGAGGAGCCCTTTGTTGGATGCGAGGCCCGGCGTGGATCGATGCTGCGTCGCTTCTCTTCGAAGCGTCGTTGCCGATTCGGGCTTGGCCCCGCCCCGCACGGTCGAGTCCGGGCCTTGTCGGGCCAGGCGACCGGTCCGGTTCAAGGGCGAGTGGGAGGAAGCGGTACGGTGCCCCCTCGTGGGGACGGGGTTCCGACCGGGGGAGATTGAGCCATCGGGCCCGGGACCGCAAGGTGCCGCGCCGAGATGGTGCGTGGAATCTCGGTCCAACCAAACCACCTCCCTTGAACCGAAAGCCGGACGGATTCAACCTGCAGGCGACCAAACCACCCGAATTCATTGCTCGGCTTTACGAACCGAGTTTAATGATGTCATGACGCACCGAGGCTAGGATATAGCGGACTGTGCTGATGATGGTAGTGATTTGATACGAAATTTATAATAGTCGGTAGAATTGGCAGTAAATGGAAAATTTTTGATTTGTTGGATTTGGACGAGCGAAATTGATAGTAGGACCTCCCCGATGTGGTGGGATGGCAAATCCACCATCCCTCACAGACGTGGGGGCAAATGCGCAATAGATTATGGGGTTGATGGCAGTGAAAACTAGCCCGGGTGGGTTAGGATATTGTGTGTAGGGATCTAGCGAAGATGACATTAGGTAACGTTAAGGTTTAGATAGTGACTGATACCTGTAGTGGGGACGCAGGTAGTTTAGTGTGGATGATAATGACGTGGGAGCGCAATAGTTTAAAGGGACGACTGGGAAGCGCAAGTTTCAGAGGGGAGTAGTTAGCTGAGATGATGCCGGGTGTTTGAAGATTGAACAGGTGTGATTGAACAGGTGTGATTGCACACTTGTGCAACTGAACAGGTGTGTGGAGCAGTGTGTGAGTGAGTGAAGGTGATTGTGTATTGTGCTGACCCAATGGTCCAGGAAGAGGAGGAGGGTGCAGGTGGCACCAGGTATGATTGCACAGGTGTGCAACGACAGGTGAATGGAGGACAGGTGTATGGAATAAATGGTATGGAGTATTGGAATGGATGGTCGTGGAGTGAGTATGGTGGAAATTGTGGAGTGGAGTGGATGGTGCGAAGGTGTGAATGGGGGAAGAGTGGACCCCCATCACGGATACCCGGGGCGGGTAGTGTAAGTGTTAGGTAGAGGGTACAGGTAAATTGTGGTTGGATATTGGCATCTGTGGTGCGGGTGAAAGAATGGTCTATGGATGGGTGCATTAGTGTTGTGGAAATGGCTGGGCGTGTAGCCTGTTAGTGTGTGTAGTTGGTTTGGGCACTCCACCACTGTGAGGATGTCGGCCAGGTGAGGCCGCAGGTGGGCTCTGGGAGCCGGTAGTAGTTGTTGTGGATGGGGCCCGAGGATCCGGAGGACGGACCCGGGTAGCCCAGTGCCAGAGGGCACCAAGGGGTGACAGAACCAGGAGGGGTCTTCCCCAGTTAGTTAGGTTAGGGTGAGGAGCTAGGTAAGCTCGGGTGGCAACTACAGTGGTGGAGGTGTGCAGGTGGGTAGACCTGCTGGGAGAGCTACACGTCACAGCCCAGAAATTGTGCAAGGGCACCGGGAGATGAATCGGGGGAGTGAGACCCCAAATTGAGAAGCACCACAGTTTGGTCAATGGGAATTGGTTTTTAGAACCCATAGTGTAAGTTGGCCAATGGATTGGCAGGGAGAGACCCCGGGTAGTGTAAAGTGTGTTAAGGTCATTTAGAGGATAGTTAGGATTGGAGTCTCCTCGCACCATCTGCATCCACTCACCTGAGGTGACAGGTACTCCACACCATGCCATGTTTTGATTATTTTTTATGATGCAAATGTTTGGATTGTGAGACGCATCATGACGTGGGTGTGACATTGTGCTTGATGTTCCATCTCTTCCTCCTTATGAGGATTGATGAAGAATTGGGTGATGGCAAATTTTGAAGCAGAGGGATTGTGGAGACGAATTTGGTATAGGAGAAATATGGGGAAGACGTGACAGTAGTGACGAAATTGTAAATGGGTAGATTTTGTAAATATGGGGTAAGGGCAAGGGTAGTGTAGGTGACAGGGGGGTGACGTACGGTAGGGACGAGCTTTCTCACTTCGCCCTCCGTACGCATTTCGCCTTGCATTGCCTTATTGATGTGTACCCTTGTGACCTTACCCCTCGCTCAATTGTCTCTTTTGTCTCCCACATGACCTGTGCGCCACTGGGTGCCGAGGGGAGCGTGCGTGATTCCTCCATTGTGCGCCCGGAATTCCCAGAACCAGCTGTCTGCATCGATGCACCACATTATGGACCACATGTCTGTGGCCGAGCACCACTTATGGACCCCATGGGTTGGGACATGGCCCCTCTGCTGGAACCGGCCATGAGGGCCCGAAATCTTGCTGGCGGACCTTGGCCACAGGGCACCGATGCCCCACAGGTGAACCACACGTAGTCGGCCCTGTGGGCCATAAATAAAATAAATAAAAATGGACACGTTGGGCACACTTTATTGCAAATAGGCCGCCAGTAAGAAAATGAAAGAATGACAACAACTGGAAGACAATAATAATAACCAGCAGAGGGAGCCGAAGAGCAAGAGATCACCTGCAGGGTTAGGGGTTGTTGATTTATTTTTTATTCTTGAACAATGGTGACTGCACCGATTGGTGCTTGGGTGTGTATTGGTGCGTGTTTGGGTGCGTTCATGGTGCATTGATGCAGAGCAGACTGTCTCCCCCCCAGAAAGAACAATCACAGGTCCTGGGTTAGTCTTGTAAATAAAAATAGCGTCATTGTAAATAATGCTCCCCACCGTCAGTGTGTAGTTTGAAGACCATTCCGCAATTCGGTTAACTGTGGGCGTAAGTCTGTTAGGCAGGGTGCAATGGAGCAGCGGGACACATTTATTTATGTTTTAAAACTGTCGCACTCAGGGTCAGGTTAAAAGTAGAGGGAACTACACCTACGTGTCACACTAAATAAAAAAAGTTGTAGGCCCGGGTCGTGCCTAAGAGTGGGAGGGTGCAGTGTTGCGGATATGAGGACTGTATTTTTTTGATTGTGTGCTTTATTATTATTATTATTGTTTATTCTGCGCCCCCTGCCTCTGGAGCTGTGTAAAGGTGAAAGGGCATCCCATAATTAGTCCACAAGCATACACGTCAGCCAATAATAGAATACCCCTGTTCGATAGTTATATCTTATTCTGTGTTTTAGGGTAAGGCTGTGTCTCCCATTAATTGAAGTACTCCATTGCACCAGTGAAAGAGAATAGATCCCCTTTCATTCCCATCCCCAAAATCTCCATTTCCTTTCACATCCCCTTTCGTCATTGCCAAGCCTCGATTGCCAATTACATCCCCTCCAAAACCACCATTGAACATGTGCTCGGGTCGGGGAAGAGGGGCGTGCCCGCCCGTCGTCATCAAGGGCGGAGCCAGAGGGTCGCGTGACCAACCAGGGCCGAGGTGAGCACACCGATGGGCGTGTCCTGAAGGCCGGCGGCTTGATCGCCGGAGGCGCTATAAAGGCGCGCGCGCAAGAAGCGTGGGGGGGTCGGTGGTGAGGAGTGAGTGGACCAAGAGAGAGAAAGAGTGGTTGGACCAAGAAAGAGAAAGAGTGGTTGGACCAAGAGAGAGAAAGAGTGGTTGGACAGGGAGACGTGCAAGAGTGTTGTTGAGTTGAGGGTTTGGACCAGACGAGTCAGACGAGTCCTGGCAAAGCAAGCGGCGGCCACAGCAGCAACAACACCCAACAGCCGCTTGGGGCCTGGACGGCGGTTTTGAGCAGGGCCGCGAAGGAACGGCGGCTACTAAACGCGCCGTTCGTGCTGCAGGACCCCCTTGGACCTTCCTCTCCCTCCAGCCATCCACCTCCTGCCTTTCCACCCTTCTTGTGTACGTGAGTTTGTTCTGTGTGTCTTGTCCCTGGGTATTTAATTAAGTCTGTATAAGCTAGTATTTGCACTGTGTCACCTGCGTCTTATGTGTTGTAAATAAACGTGACTGCTTTATTTTTGCTTGTGTGTATAATAAATCCAATTACTCTTCTGTCCGTCTTCTCGTCTTATTCCTTTTCCTCTTTGCATTTCGTCGTTTTAGTCTTTTCCAGATTGGGCAGCTGCGGTGCGATACGGCCAAAGTTCTGGGTGAATCGGGTGAGTCGGGGAACAACTGTTCGGTCGCGGAGCCTTCGCTCGGCAAACAACATCCTAAACCGCGATCAGTAACAATATATATATATATATATATATATATATATATATATATATATATATATATATATATATATATATATATGTTGGAACCCATCTGTGGATCGGTCCCATCGGCCGATGTGTCTGACCCATCTGTGGATGCACGAGAAATGACAATGCAGACCCATCGGCCGATGGGTCTGCGCCATCTGCGGATGTGTTGTTCACCTTGAAGGAATGTTTTGACAGAATGGTGCTCTTCAATCAGGTACACAGTCATTGGAATTACATGTGGTAGGAATTTAACAGAGATGATTTTTAAATGTTTAACAGATTAAACCACATATCACGGACTGCTTTATAAACATTTATGACATCATTTGCTTATTTTTAGGTTCAAATAAACATACTCATCCACCATTGATGCATAGGAAACACAGATGGGTTCACCTTCAAGGTGAACAACACATCCGCAGATGGCGCAGACCCATCGGCCGATGGGTCTGCATTGTCATTTCTCGTGCATCCACAGATGGGTCAGACCCATCGGCCGATGGGACCGATCCACAGATGGGTTCCAACATATATATATATATATATATATATATATATATATATATATATATATATATATATATATATATATATATATATATATATATATGTATATATATATATGTATATGTATATATATATATGTATATATATATATATGTATATGTATATATATATATGTATATGTATATATATATATGTATATGTATATATTATATATATGTATATGTATATATATATATATATATATATATATATATATATATATATATATATATATATATATATATATATATATATATATATATACAGTCACGTGAAAAAGTAAGTACACCCCATGTAAAGTTTTGCCTTTTTCAACATATTTCAACATACAGCTATTTGATCTTCATTTCAACAATATTGACAGATAAAGTTGATATCATATAACAAATATCATGAAACATTTACATTTTGTAGTCCATTGTATAATTTAAATAAACATAAATGCAAATTTCGCATGTGGAAAAAGTAAGTACACCCTTGGCTCTCATCGGTGTATTTTACCCCCTTTGACAGAAACAACCTCAAGTAGGCGTTTCTTATAACTGTCTACCAGTCTCTGACATCGACTGGGAGAAATTTTTGTCCACTCCTCCATGCAGAATTATTTGAGCTGTGTGATGTTTGAGGGGTTTCTTGCGTGCACAGCTCGTTTAAAATCCCCCCACAACATCTCGATGGGATTTAGATCCGGGCTTTGACTTGGCCATTCCAGAACCCTCCATTTATTTATTTTCAGCCATTTCTTGGTGGATTTACTGGTACGTTTAGGGTCATTGTCATGTTGCAAGGTCCAGCTTCGGTTGAGCTTCAACTTTCCGACAGATGGCCTCACATTATCGTCAAGCACCCTCTGGTACAATGAAGAATTCATAGTGGATTCTATGATGGTGAGCTGCCCAGGCCCTGATGCAGCAAAGCTGCCCCAAACCATAATATTTCCACCACCATGCTTTACAGTTGGTATCAGGTTCTTGTGGTCAAATGCTGTCTTTGGTTTTCGCCAAACATGTCTTCTGGTACTGTGGGCAATTAGCTCTATCTTTGACTCATCTGTGCAGTGCACATTGTTCCAGAAGTGCTGGTCTTTGCCTCGGTGTTCATTGGCAAATTTTCGTCTTGCCCTGATGTTCTTTCTGGACAGCAAGGTTTCCTCCTGGCACATCTCCCATCTATCTATAATTCCAGTAATCTCTGTGTGTATGTTTGTATGTTTGTATGTTTGTATGTTTGTATGTCTGTATGTCTGTGACCGCTGTTTCTCGACAACCACGGGTCCGATATACTTTAAACTTGCCAGGTATATTGCTGGGGACCCGAGGATGTGCCTTTTCAAGGTTTCATATTAATCGGAGAAGTAGTTACCGAGCTATGTTCAAAAAACGATTCAACCAATCAGAGAGCAGCGAGCTATCACGTGTGCCGAACGTGGCGAACAGACTCTGCCTCGGACGGCACATTTGAGAGCGTATTCATTTATTTCACGTTGGAAAACTATGTTGCCGTTAAACTATGTTTTAAAACGAATTAAAACTAATTTGCGATTCATCGTAACTGCGATTTGCGACCTTCGGACAGTGAAGACTGCACTTCCGGCAGCCAATCACAGAACGCGTTGTTGCGTAGGCATGGCCGATGTGAGAGCGAGCCGAGCCGAGCGCTGTGCGCCATTACGGTTCGTAATTCGATTTCTTCCGGAGAAAATAATAATTTCTCGATTTCTTATGCGCATTATTTCTCCCAATTCAGTCAGAGCGAAGGGCGGAAGCGAAGAGCGTTGTTTTTTTTGTTTACGGGCGTACGGGCGTACGGGCGGGGTAGAGCGTACGGGTAGCGTTTTTTTTTTTTTTGCAAGGAACGGGCACCCACGTACGGGCATGCCCTAGTGTAGATCAAATTTGTGCAGCCACTTTCTAATGGTAGACTCGTACACTTTGACATCAACAGTGGCAAGAGGTACCTGTAGGTCCCTTGATGACATTCTGGGGTTATTAGAGACTTCTTTCAGCATCTTGCGGTCTGCTCTTGGGCTGCAATTGCTGGGGCGGCCTGGCCTGAACAAGTTGGCAGTTGTTTAGAATCTTCTCCACTTGTAGATGATCTTCCGGACAGTCAAATGATTGATTTCAAATTGTTTGGAGATCTTTTAAAATCCATTCCCGGACTCGTAGGCATCTCTAACCTTCTTTCTGAAGGCCTCAGAGAGCTCTTTTGATTTAGGCATGGTGACGCCGCACATTTCAACAACAAAGAGCAAACCAAACTAAATGTTTGAGGTTTAAATAAGACAGGTTCCTCCAAGATCATTTGCACCTGAGCTGGTGCACCTGATTCTAATTTTAGGTGTTTGAAGTAGTGATAAATGTAGGGGTGTACTTACTTTTTCCCCATGCGAAATTTGTATTTATGTTTATTTAAATTATACAATGGACTTTAAAATGTAAATGTTTCATGATATTTGTTATATTGTATCACCTTTATCTATCAATATTGTTGAAATGAAGATCAAATAGCTGTATGTTGAAATATGTTTTAAAAAGTCAAAACTTTACATGGGGTGTACTTACTTTTTCACGTGACTGTATATGTATGTATGTATGTATGTATGTATGTATATATATATATATATATATATATATATATATATTTATATATATATATATATATATATATATATATATATATATACACATGTGTATATATATATATATATGTATATATGTGTATATATATATTAGGGTGGTCCTCAAACGTAAACATTAACTTTTCTAAAGTGCTTTTCCATTTTTTTCTTACACCTGTAGAGAGAACAAATTGGGTAAAATTTCATTTCATTTTGAAAACTTTTACCACTGTCACATGGCCCCTGCTAATCTGCTAATCAGCACTATACAGAAATTATTTCGGTTTGTTTCAGTTATGATGGCGAGTGCAAGTACATCAAGAAGAGCAACCAGAAAAAAGAACCATGTGTGGCTGATAGGCTGCCATCTTGAAAAACTACCAGAAACTCGGCTCCCATCTTGGCAAGAGATTCTGCAGCGATACTTTAAGCTACATCATGCTGAGAAATTGGACATAAGCAGTGCTGCAACAACTGTTGTTTGTGAGACATTATGCATCTGGGAGAAAGCACGGATCCCCACTGCAGATGAGCGGAATATCATTGCAAAACTAGAGAGAAAAGTAGAACAATACAGATCCATCCTGAAAGGAAAGAGCCGGCGATCTGTCCCTCAGATAAAGAAAGAAGAGCAGTTTCAAACCGGTCGACATGACTTATTTGACATTGCTCATGTTGATGTCCTTGATCTGATCAAAATACCAGAGGACCATGAATTCCTTAAGGCACAACGGGAGCCAGGTCGACTGGGCTTTATGGTTGGTGTTGACAAGGTGCTAGCAGGAAAAGAGGAGCGGACACATCAACACGACAAGGTGTTGACTGAAAGAGAGCAGCATGAAAAAGAGAAGCAAGCAGCCCGAGAGGAGACTCTTGAGCTAGCATCATCAACAGACAGCAGTGCTGAACCCAGTGATCATGACGACTCTGCTGTTCTATCTGCTTCAAAGAGGCAGAGCCGAAAGCGTGCAAGTAGCATTGTTACACCGGACCTAACAGCAGCTCTCGACCGCACCAAGGTTAGCGATCGATCAGCTGTTCACATCTTGTCAGCAGCAGCCTCTGCTCTGGGACACGACCCTTCAGAGTTGGCCATCAACCGCACATCGATCAGGAAATCCAGGCGGATCCAACGGAAGACAATTGCAGGTGACATCCAGGCATCCTATGCTCCAAACACAAGTCTGGTGGTTCATTGGGATGGCAAGCTCCTTCCAGACGATGGGACTAAAAAAGTTGATCGCCTTCCTGTCATTGTCAGTGACCCACAAGGAACTGGAAAGCTTCTGGGTGTGCCAAAGCTGCCAGCAGGAACTGGACTAGCAACAGCTGCTGCTATTATGCAATGCCTCGAAGAATGGCATTTGCAAGACATGGTGGCAGGTATGAGCTTTGACACGACAGCCAGCAACACTGGTTCAGCACTTGGTGCATGCACTATTTTGCAGCAAAAGCTTGGACGACCACTATTACATTTTGCATGCCGGCATCACATTCTGGAACTAGTGGTAGAGGCAGCAATGGCAGCATTCAAACCATTTCTTGGTCCATCAAAAGGACCTGAGATAGCAGTCTTCAAGCGTTTCCAGTCAAACTGGAATTCCATTGACCAAAGCAAGTTTAAGCCAATGATGCCTGATGACCTGGACTCTGTAGTTTCAGGTGTATTTTTAAGTTGCAAAGAAGATGTCGTTTCATTCTGCATCCAGAAACTGGAATCGGGCCAACTACGAGATGACCACCGTGAACTTCTTGGGTTGACTATTATTCTGTTTGGTGAGCGTCCTCCGAGAGGATTCAGGTTCATGCAGCCAGGAGCCATGCATCGGGCAAGATGGATGGCCCGTGTGATTTATGGAATCAAGATCTACTTGTTCCGTGATCAGTTTTAACTGACCCCAAAGGAACTCACTGGCATAAAGCGTTTTACAGCATTTGTTGGAGCAGTGTATACCAAAGCCTGGTTCAGCGCTCCATCTGCCATTGGTGCTCCCGCTGGAGACCTAGCTCTCTTAAAAGCACTCATTTTCTATCCTGATTCAGTGATTGCCGAAGCCACCAGCAAAAAGCTTTCCAATCACTTGTGGTCCCTCAGCGAAGAACTGGCAGGACGTGCTCTGTTTGACGATAGTGTTGAGCTTGATGTCAAGCGAATGATAGTAGCTGCTCTTAAAGAAGAATGCCAAGAGAATCCTCAACCACAGGTACATGTGGATCTTACAGCAAAAGAAGCCATCGCTGCCAAGACTGTTGCAGATTTTGTTACTTCTGCCTCACTGCGAATTTTTACTGCATTCAAAGTCAATACTGACTTCCTAGAAAAGGACCCTGGTGAGTGGGCCGATGACCCATCATTTCAGTCATCACAGCAAGTCTTGCGCGGTATTGCCACTGTCAACGACTTTGCAGAACGTGGTGTAGCATTAATACAGGACTACAATCAAGTCTTGACAAAGGATGAACAGCAGCACCAGTACCTGTTGCAAGTTGTTGAGTGGCATCGCCATCAGTTCCCCGACGCAAAGAAGATAAGGAGGAAATAATTTACGACAGAACTTATTAGTGAGGAATCAATGGTCTGGAGGACTCTTACTCTGTGTGTTTATGATGATTGTCATACATTCTTACTGATTTGGGATTACATCTGAGTGTTCGTTTATTAAAAACAATTTTGTGTGTCGATACTGAAACATTGTAATTTTCAACCCATGTGTGACAGTAGCAAATAAAGTCGTATAGAAACCAACTTTGGCACATTTCATTTTTTCACAATAAGGAACAATTTTAGCAACAAGCACCTGAAAAAAGTCCAATTTAATTTTTTGGTGTACATTTGAGGACCACCCTAATATATATATTTATATGTATGTATATTTATATATATATATATGAATGTATATATATATATATAATTTTTTTATATATATATATATATATATATATATATATATATATATATATATATATATATATATATATATATATATATGTATATATGTATATATGTATATATGTATATATGTATATATATATTTATGTATGTATATTTATATATATGTATATATATATATATATATATATATATATATATATATATATATATATATATATATATATATATTGTTGCGGATATGGGATTTGGCCTCCATCCATATCCGCTTGTAAATATTCCCCTATTTCCCCAATACTCCCCAACTATCCCCAATCCCCCATTCCCTAGTCCCATTGTCTGTAAACAACACTCTGTAGAACCGACCTTCCCCTTTTTCCCCCATTAAATGTCGTGCCCAGGTTCACCGCATCTCACGTAGACAACTATAGGACATCTTGCTAGTTATTTAGTCTATGTCAGTTAAGGACTCGTTTCCATTAATTCTGACTCTTCGTTGCACCAGAATGTGATTGTATGGCACCAGTAGTGAGTTTAGGACCTCCCCATACCTCCTCCCATCTTCCTCATGAAACTACAACAACAACAAAAACTGCAACAACAGCGCGCGGGGAGTGTGCGTCCTCACTCCGGCTTGGTTAGCCGCCATTGCCCATGTGTTCGACGGGGTTACCAAATAGGGGCTCCCTGTCAGCTCCTCGTCAAGGGCGGAGCCCGGTAACCCCCCCGCACCCAATAAGAAGCGGCGGGCCGATTCCATCTGGGGCGGAGCTAACGAGCCGAGGGCGTGTCACTCCCCGCTGGAGATACGCAGCCACTTACCGGAGGTGACGTCAGATGCGCCCCCAGCTTGAAGAGAACCAGACGCCACCTCCAGCGCGACGATACCTCCCTGCATCTTTTGGACCGCGCTATCCTGTCCCTGAGCCAAGGTGCACCTTGTGCTGTCCAGCGACTACCTGCCCTTCCTTGCCATCAATCCCTGTGTGAGTCAGTCTTGTCCCGTTTATCTGTGGTCTGTCAGGAATTAAGATAAGTGTGTCTAAGTGCCTACCTTCCTATGCTGTACCTCTTGTCCTTGTAATCTCAACGCTCTGCATACAAATATTATAACCTCCTCCGGAGGTCTTGAGAACTGTACCCCTGGTGTCGTGTCATCTAACCCAGCCGTTGTGTCCTTTCCTTAATTGATTTAGCATAGCGCGATTTGGCCAACGTTCGAGTGGAATCGGGTAAACTGTGCAGACGCGGTCATACCAAACCGCTCGGTAAACTAACATCCAAAACCGCGTCTGTAACAATATATATATATATATATTTTTTTTATATTTATATATATGTATGTATATATGTATATATATATATATATATATATATTTATATATATGTATGTATATATGTATATATTGTTACTGATCGCGGTTTAGGATGTTGTTTGCCGAGCGAAGGCTCCGCGACCGAACAGTTGTTCCCCGACTCACCCGATTCACCCAGAAATTTGGCCGTATCGCACCGCAGCTGCCCAATCTGGAAAAGACTAAAACGACGAATGCAAAGAGGAAGACGAATAAGACGAGAAGACGTACAGAAGAGTAATGGGATTTATTATTTACACAAGCAAAAATAAAGCAGTCACGTTTATTTACAACACATAAGACGCAGGTGACACAGTGCAAATACTAGCTTACCTACAGTCTTAATTAACCCCGGGACAGAACAAACAAAAGACAGACTCACACGGGGAATGATGACAGGAGTTGGCTGGAAGGAGAGGATGGCTTGGAGCTGTATTGTGCAGCACGATTGGCGCGTTTAGCAGCCGCCGTTCCTTCGCGGCCCTGCTCAAAACCGCCGTCCAGGCCCCAAGCGGCTGTTGGGTGTTGTTGCTGCTGTGGCCGCCGCTGCTTTTCCAGGACTCGTCTGACTCGTCTGGTCCAAACCCTCAACTCCACAACACTCTTGCACGTCTCCCTGTCCAACCACTCTTTCTCTCTTGGTCCAACCACTCTTTCTCTTTCTTGGTCCAACCACTCTTTCTCTCTCTTGGTCCACTCACTCCTCACCACCGACCACCCCACGCTTCTTGCGCGCGCGCCTTTATAGCGCCTCCGGCGATCAAGCCGCCGGCCTTCAGGACACGCCCATCGGTGTGCTCACCTCGGCCCTGGTTGGTCACGCGACCCTCTGGCTCCGCCCTTGATGACGACGGGCGGGCACGCCCCTCTTCCCCGACCCGAGCACATGTTCAATGGTGGTTTTGGAGGGGATGTAATTGGCAATCGAGGCTTGGCAATGACGAAAGGGGTTGTGAAAGGAAATGGAGATTTTGGGGATGGGAATGAAAGGGGATCTATTCTCTTTCACTGGTGCAATGGAGTACTTCAATTAATGGGAGACACAGCCTTACTCTAAAACACAGAATAAGATATAACTATCGAACAGGGGTATTCTATTATTGGCTGACGTGTATGCTTGTGGACTAATTATGGGATGCCCTTTCACCTTTACACAGCTCCGGAGGCAGGGGGCGCAGAATAAACAATAATAATAATAATAAAGCACACAATCAAAAAAAATATGCAGTCCTCATATCCGCAACACTGCACCCGCCTCCTCTTAGGCACGGCCCGGGTCTACAACTTTTATTTAGTGTGACACGTAGGTGTAGTTCCCTCTACTTTTAACCTGACCCTGAGTGCGACAGTTTTAAAACATAAATAAATGTGTCCCGCTGCTCCATTGCACCCTGCCTAACAGACTTACGCCCACAGTTAACCGAATTGTGGAATTGTCTTCCAACTATACACTGACGGTGGGAAGCATTATTTACAATGACGCTATTTTTATTTACAAAACTAACCCAGGACCTGTGATTGTTCTTTCTGGGGGGGGAGACAGTCTGCTCTGCATCAATGCACCATTAAAGCACCCAAAAACGTACCAATACACACCCAAGCACCAATCGGTGCAGTCATCACTGTTCAAGAATAAAAAATAAATCAACAACCCCTAACCCTGCAGGTGATCTCTTGCTCTTCGGCTCCCTCTGCTGGTTATTATTATTGTCTTCCAGTTGTTGTCTTTCTTTCATTTTCTTACTGGCAGCCTATTTGCAATAAAGTGTGCCCAATGGGTCCTTTTTATTTTCTTTTATTTATGGCCCACAGGGCCGACTACGTGTGGTTCACCTGTGGGGCATCGGTGCCCTGTGGCCAAGGTCCGCCAGCAAGATTTCGGGCCCTCATGGCTGGTTCCAGCAGAGGGGCCATGCCCCAACCCATGGGGTCCATAAGTGGTGCTCGGCCACAGACATGTGGTCCATAATGTGGTGCATCGATGCAGACAGCTGGTTCTGGGAATTCCGGGCGCACAATGGCCGACCCACGCACGCTCCCCTCGGCGCCCAATGGCGCACAGGTCATGTGGGAGACAAAAGAGACAATTGAGCGAGGGGTAAGGTCACAAGGGTACACATCAATAAGGCAATGCAAGGCGAAATGCGTACGG
Organism: Myxine glutinosa; assembly: GCF_964187855.1. Lineage (NCBI taxonomy): Eukaryota > Metazoa > Chordata > Myxini > Myxiniformes > Myxinidae > Myxine > Myxine glutinosa. The sequence continues at coordinate 47,010,781 of NC_136269.1, read as the reverse complement.
AGGGCGAAGTGAGAAAGCTCGTCCCTACCGTACGTCACCCCCCTGTCACCTACACTACCCTTGCCCTTACCCCATATTTACAAAATCTACCCATTTACAAATTCGTCACTACTGTCACGTCTTCCCCATATTTCTCCTATACCAAATTCGTCTCCACAATCCCTCTACTTCAAAATTTGCCATCACCAAATTCATCATCAATCCTCATAAGGAGGAAGAGATGGAACATCAAAGCACAATGTCACACCCACGTCATGATGCGTCTCACAATCCAAACATTTGCACAGTAAAAAATAATCAAAACATGGCATGGTGTGGAGTACCTGTCACCTCAGGTGAGTGGATGCAGATGGTGCGAGGAGACTTCATCCTAACTACTTTCTAAATGACATTAACACACTTTACACTACCCGGGGTCTTTCCCCGCCAATCCATCGGCCAACTTACACTATGGGTTCTAAAAACCAATTCCCATTGACCAAACTGTGGTGCTTCTCAATTTGGGGTCTCACTCCTCCGATTCATCTCCCGGTGCCCTTGCACAATTTCTGGGCTGTGACGTGTAGCTCTCCCAGCAGGTCTACCCACCTGCACACCTCCACCACTGTAGTTGCCACCCGAGCTTACCTAGCTCCTCACCCTAACCTAACTAACTGGGGAAGACCCCTCCTGGTTCTGTCACCCCTTGGTGCCCTCTGGCACTGGGCTACCCGGGTCCGTCCTCTGGAACCTCGGGCCCCATCCACAACAACTACTACCGGCTCCCAGAGCCCACCTGTGGCCTCACCTGGCCGACATCCTCACAGTGGTGGAGTGCCCAAACCAACTACACACACTAACAGGCTACACGCCCAGCCATTTCCACAACACTAATGCACCCATCCAAAGCCCATTCTTTCACCCGCACCACAGATGCCAATATCCAACCACAATTTACCTGTACCCTCTACCTAACACTTACACTACCCGCCCCGGGTATCCGTGATGGGGGTCCACTCTTCCCCCATTCACACCTTCGCACCATCCACTCCACTCCACAATTTCCACCATACTCACTCCACGACCATCCATTCCAATACTCCATACCATTTATTCCATACACCTGTCCTCCATTCAGCTGTCGTTGCACACCTGTGCAATCATACCTGGTGCCACCTGCACCCTCCTCCTCTTCCTGGACCAGTTGGTCAACACAACACACATCACCATCACTCACTCATACACTGCTCCACACACCTGTTCAGTTGCACACCTGTGCAATCACACCTGTTCAATCACACCTGTTCAATCTTCAAACACACGGCATCATCTCAGCTAACTACTCCCCTCTGAAACTTGCGCTTCCCAGTCGTCCCTTTAAACTATTGCGCTCCCACGTCATTATAATCCACACTAATCTACCTGCGTCCCCACTACAGGTGTCCTTGTCACTAACTAATCTTAACGTTACCTAATGTCATCTTCTAGGGCCCTACACATAATATCCTAACCCACCCGGGCTAGTTTTCACTGCCATCAACCCCATAAGCTAGTGCTCCTTTGCCCCCCCCCCCCCCCCCCCGTTGTGAGGGATGACAGAGTTGCCATCCCACCACATCGGGGTGGTCCCACTATCAATTTGGCACACCAAATTTCAGCCAATCAACTGCCCATCACCGTACCAATCATCAAATTTTGCTTTTTTTCTAATTTCGGGGCCAAAACACTATCCTCATCACCCGTCTACTTATTAGATCCTCTCGGTGCGCCAATTCCCTTCTAAAGCTCGGCTTCGTACAGCCGAGCAATGAATGCGGGTTCTTTGGTGCCGGCGGCTGGATGCGTCCGGCACTCGGTGCAGGGACGGGGGCTTACCCGTGCCGAGATCCCACGCACCACCTCGGCGCGGAGCCATCCAATGTCCCGATCTCGACCTGCCGGAATGCCTCAACAAAAAGTGGTCGCCATGACGACCCTTCCTATCGGGCTGTCAGCTCCGCCTAGTGGAGCACGGACGCGGCCGTTCAAAGCGAGGCCCAGCGTGGATCGCGTACGGCGGTCCTTTCGAACCCGCCGTGGCTCGGATCCCCGCTGGTTCTCGCGGCACGCGAAGCCCGGCACGCACCGAGGGCCCGATTCGGCTATAAGTCGCTCGAACCGCTAACCCGGTTACCGTCGATGCCTCACCTGCATGCTTACACGCATACGCTACCCCTTTCTTGCTCATACCTCCAGCTGTTCCCATGCTCCTCGTACCTTTCCTTACACACCTCGGTACACTCATTCCACTCACAGCCTTGGTCACACACCTGACCACCGAACACCTTGGCACACATTCGTCGCTCGCACACCTCACCAACACACCTCTTCGTGCCCCTTCCTCGGTCACCTCCTCTGTGACAATCACAGGTGTGTTCTCACTCGCACACCCAGCCACGTGCCTCACGACCAACTCGTGTGCATTCCCACACACGCTCTACCATTCCAGGTGTGCATCCTTCCATTCCAGGTGTACATCCTCGCTCACCTGTCACAACCAACTCACGCTCCGTGTCACTCTCACTACTCTCACCTCCATTCTTGACAGCGCACTCACCCTTACTCTTGACAGCACACTCTTTCCTCATGCACCCATCCGTTACACACCTTTCTCGCGCACACTCTTGCGCACACTCTCCCGTTATACCCTCTGTAACACTCACCACAGGCGTACACTTTCTCGTTACATCCTCTGTAACACTCACCACAGGCGTGCATTCCCCCTTACTCTTGACAGCGCACTCTTTCCCCATGCACCTGTCCGTTACACACCTTTCTCGCGCATCCTCTTGCGCACACTCTTTCGTTACTTCCTCCGTAACACTTACCACACCGCGCTTCCATGTACCCCCTCGCACACGCGCTATGACCGACTCACTCTCGACAGCACACTCACTGGTCGGCGCGCACTTTTTCCTCACACACCCCATGGTCGGACATTCTCGCACACCTCTTTTTTCGCACACCTGACCTGTCACACACTTCACCAACGGCCTTTCACGAACACCCGGATCCAACCCTATCCCCAAGCCGACTGAAGCTTTCCTCACATCATGTACATTTCCGATTATATCACCACTCACCTTGGCACCTCGTCTCCGCACCTCTTTTGCCACCTGCAAACTCTTTATTTGGTTAGTGAGCAGCACATCACGATTCGAGCACAGACCTTGTACCAATTCCATTACTTCCTCCTTTATCTCCCTCTTAGTTTCTGTCCGTCCCTTCTTAATTTCACTCACCTCTTCTTCCACTTCCTCTAATTTTTGCTTCACCTCTTTTATTTCCCTGTGCGTCTCCTCAAGTTCGCCCTCTAAGGCTACCGTGACCGTTTCTATGTGCGTCCTTACCTGCCGGTCGTTCGTTTCCATTACCTCTGTCACCTCGTCCACCCTCATTGTCAGTCCCTCACGTACCATCTGACATTGCCTCTGTGTTGCTATTAATTCGTTCTTAATGTCTTTTTGTGTCGCTTTTAACCCCCCGATTATTGCCGTGTTCTTTTCCACTTGGTCCGCTAATTCCCTTTGTTCTACTGTCAGCTGTTCTACTCCCTCCGTCAGATCTTCTATTCCCCCTTGTAACTTTGCCGTCCCATTTCTCACCTCTTTCTCCATACGCTTCTCACCTCGCTTTACCTCCTCGCGTAGCCCCGAGACCTCCTCACCCACACCTCGTCGTATCCCCTCTTTCATCTCCTCCATCTCTTTTGTAGATGCCACCCTCATCTGTCCCAATTCATCCCTCTGAGCATCCAATTTGGTTTCTACCCCGATTTTTACCTCCTCTATCTGCTCTCCCATTTGTTTAATTTCTCGGGCGGATTGCTCCCCTATCTCCCGCAATTTGCCTTCCATCCTATTTTCTAGCCCCATTAACCCATTTTTCATCCCCTCTATCTGATTGTCTAACCCCTCAAATTTCTTGTCTAATTCCCCGATTTGATTTCCTAGTCGCTCCCCCATTCTGTTTTCCATTTTCTCACTATCAGCCCTCCTTCTGTCTTCCATTTCCTCACTATCAGCCCTCCTTCTGTCTTCCATTTCCTCCATTTCCCTGGCTCTTTTTTCGTTGTCGCACTTCGACTCTGCCATGTATTCGCTAAACCGTGCCATGAACTGCTGCATGTCAAACGGCTGCATGTTAAAGCCCGCTGATACAGCGGGCTCGGCTACCGCGCGCTCGTGCGAGGCGCCTTTTTGCGCACCTGAAACCTCATGCGCGAGAGGGCCATTTTGTGCGTCTGATACCCCCTCAACCGCCTCCTCATTGCTCCCCTCCATTTGATCCTGGGTTACTCCTAACCCCTCCTCTAGCTCACCCACCGGCATCCGATCGCCTTGACCAGCCATGGCGCGATTTCAAAATTCGGGTTTTTGTAAAACAAAACAAATTTCACCGTTAATAATTTCGAGCGCGTGAAGCGCGCTTCGGGTCCAATCCCACTTCCCGACACCAATTGTTACTGATCGCGGTTTAGGATGTTGTTTGCCGAGCGAAGGCTCCGCGACCGAACAGTTGTTCCCCGACTCACCCGATTCACCCAGAACTTTGGCCGTATCGCACCGCAGCTGCCCAATCTGGAAAAGACTAAAACGACGAATGCAAAGAGGAAGACGAATAAGACGAGAAGACGTACAGAAGAGTAATGGGATTTATTATTTACACAAGCAAAAAGAAAGCAGTCACGTTTATTTACAACACATAAGACGCAGGTGACACAGTGCAAATACTAGCTTACCTACAGTCTTAATTAACCCCGGGACAGAACAAACAAAAGACAGACTCACACGGGGAATGATGACAGGAGTTGGCTGGAAGGAGAGGATGGCTTGGAGCTGTATTGTGCAGCACGATTGGCGCGTTTAGCAGCCGCCGTTCCTTCGCGGCCCTGCTCAAAACTGCCGTCCAGGCCCCAAGCGGCTGTTGGGTGTCGTTGCTGCTGTGGCCGCCGCTGCTTTTCCAGGACTCGTCTGACTCGTCTGGTCCAAACCCTCAACTCCACAACACACTTGCACGTCTCCCTGTCCAACCACTCTTTCTCTCTTGGTCCAACCACTCTTTCTCTTTCTTGGTCCAACCACTCTTTCTCTTTCTTGGTCCAACCACTCTTTCTCTCTCTTGGTCCACTCACTCCTCACCACCGACCACCCCACGCTTCTTGCGCGCGCGCCTTTATAGCGCCTCCGGCGATCAAGCCGCCGGCCTTCAGGACACGCCCATCGGTGTGCTCACCTCGGCCCTGGTTGGTCACGCGACCCTCTGGCTCCGCCCTTGATGACGACGGGCGGGCACGCCCCTCTTCCCCGACCCGAGCACATGTTCAATGGTGGTTTTGGAGGGGATGTAATTGGCAATCGAGGCTTGGCAATGACGAAAGGGGTTGTGAAAGGAAATGGAGATTTTGGGGATGGGAATGAAAGGGGATCTATTCTCTTTCACTGGTGCAATGGAGTACTTCAATTAATGGGAGACACAGCCTTACTCTAAAACACAGAATAAGATATAACTATCGAACAGGGGTATTCTATTATTGGCTGACGTGTATGCTTGTGGACTAATTATGGGATGCCCTTTCACCTTTACACAGCTCCGGAGGCAGGGGGCGCAGAATAAACAATAATAATAATAATAATAAAGCACACAATCAAAAAATATATACAGTCCTCATATCCGCAACAATATATTTATATATATATATATATATATATATATATATATATATATATATATATATATATATATATGTGTGTGTGTGTGTGTGTGTGTGTGTATATATATATATATTTATATATATGTATACAGTATATTTATATATATGTATGTATGTATTTATGTATATATATATATATATATATATAAATATATATATATATATATGTATGTATGTATATGTATGTATATACAGACTTGGCATTTAATATGGAATATTTTTTTTGTGGGGGTGAACTTACTTTTCAGGATGTCTTAGAACCAAAAGTTCATTGGAATTATGTTGAAATTATTCTAGATTTTGTTAATGTGACCTTTAAAAGAAACAAAAACCACATTTGACATTTCGAAACAAATAAATTGATCCTTGAAAGTGATGTAAACTGATATCGAACTCAATTCATGGACAGTACTGTGTTAAACTTCTGTACGTTTTCCAGAAGAATCTCTTTATTTTGCACATTAGCCAAAAATTTTTTTAACAAAAACAAAAGTTAAATTACGACTGGGATTACGGACAGTAAAATTACAGTTCAGTACTTCGTGTAACCCCCACGAGTATTCAGGAGAGCACATACACGTCGAGGCATGCTGTTCACGAGATTTGCCAAGGTTTGGACAGGAATCGCTTGCCTTGCAGTGACAATAGCCTACTGCAATTCACGCACAGAGATCGGCTGCTGGTCCAAGTGGTCGATTTGATGCGTTATTTCTGCCCACAAGTTCTCTATCGGATTCATATCCGGGGACATGGCAGGCCACTCCATATGCTCTACACCACGGTCAGCAAGAAAGTGTTGGATCATGCGAGCACGATGAGGCCGTGCATTGTCATCTTGGAAGACAAAGTTTCCTCGAAAGGCTGCACGAGCAAATGGAAGCAATGTTTCGTCCAGAATGTCCCTGTACTTGAACTGGTTCAGGTTTCCATTCAGAACAACCAGGTCAGTTTTGCCCCCTGCATGAAAAGCAGCCCGAACGGTCACCCCACCACCTCCAGCTTGGACTCTTGGCACTACACAATCTTTGTTGTGGGCTTCATGCACTTGTCTGCGCACTCGGACGCGGCCATCTTGACGATAGACCAGAAATCTAGACTCGTCACTGAAGATCACGTGATTCCAGTGTCCTGGCTGCCATTGTCGGTGCTCTCTGGCCCACTGCAATCGGCGCTGGCGGTGTTGTCTGGTCAGACGTGGCTTTCTCAGGGGATGCCTGGCACGATAGCCTGCTTGAACCAGTCGTTGGTTGACTAGCCTTCTGAATACAGGCACATTTGTCAGTTGCTGCCACTCAGCCCTAAGCCGATTAGCTGACTTGGTACGGCCATTGCGGACTAACCGGTGCAGCTGGCGATCATCCCTCCTTGTGGTTCTGCGGGGACGTCCTGGCCTCGGTATTAGAGTAGGGACACCCTCTGAGCATTTCGTTTCAGGATCTTTGACACCTGACCTTGAGTGATGCCATACTGCCGAGCAATAGCACGCTGTTTCATGCCAGAATTTCGTAAAGCCACCACTCCATGACAAACAGCATTGTCAAGTTGACGGACCATCTCCAGAGGAAGCGGCAATAACTTTTGGAGATGTGCAGCAGTTGTTTTCCACTAATACAGAACGCAACAACCCTTGTATACCCGACTGTGAAGCCAATCATCAAATGCACCTGTCCGTACATTTTGCCACGCCACCTGTGATATAATCCTGTTGTTGACTTCTTGCTGCGACAGACAATCAGTGACATGGTTCTTTTAACAAATAAATCACCAAAGTGTAAAAGAAACTCACCAGATTGATATACTGAGTTAAGAAAGTAAACCCAAGTCAAGAAAAAAAAAATATTCCATATTAAATGCCAAGTCTGTGTATATATATATATATATATATATATATATATATATATATATATATATATATATATATATATATATATATATATATATATAATATATATATGTATATATTTATATATATAATCGTTAAAAACCATTGTGAAATGTAATTGAATCCATTTATCGTGGGTTATATACCCCTTGTAGTTGAGTAAAGTTTGTTTTCTTGATGCAGATGCAATGGATTCTTTATGGAAGCTAATAATCTCACATCAATAATTAATTAAGAAGAAATTGGAGTTTTATGCTGTCGCGGTGCATTGTGTGTACGTTTCACCATAACAAGCCGATCTCCGCAGGCCTTGGATGGTCAGAGGTATGGCTTGAAATAGAGGTCTGAACTGTTGAAATTGAGGAGGCAGATGTGCTACCACCTGTGCCCCTTTAAAACGTGTAGATCTGACACCATAAGGCATTGAGTGAAGGGAGGGAGGTCAGGGTGATTGGGGTGCATGGTTTAGTCTTGGTTCCTGACAGAAGGTCAGGCAAAAAAGCAGATTTGAGTCTTTCTTTTTCCTGTTGCCTCCAGCGGCAGGAGCAAATACTGGCTATGGCTGCATGCGTGGGTGGTGGGGAGGGTGGGTTTGGGGTAGGGGCAACGCGACTGTCTTTAAAATGAGGTGAAATACAACCAAGCTAAAATCTGAGATTGCCATTAACTGCTCAGTACCAGCTCACTACCAGTTCCTCAAGTTCCAATTTGTATAAAAAATAAAATTTTAGTCAAAAGCATCTCATCATAATGTGTATTTCTTTTGATAAAATCAAATTACAAACGATCTTTCCTGAAGGACAAAGTTTTGTTTTGCATCCATTTTTGGTACCTCTTTGCATTCTGTTGTTTCAAGGACAGTGGTTCTCAATCGCATGAATATTGGATTGGTGGTATTGGTTTTTACTCAACGTTAAAAACTTTCCACTTAAGCTTCCAGATGATCATCATGATCAATTGTGTTGAACAAGTCATTGAATGCACAGTTTGCAGTCATGGAAACTCTTCCTCTGTCTCCCTAAACTTTCAGCGATGGCTTACATATGGTGATCCAGTAGGTTCAAAACAAAAGTGTGAATGCTGATTTCCTCATTTTGATGCAAACTATTTTCACGTGTTCTCCTGTTATTGAGTAGTATTTTTGACAATAACCGTCTGCTCGTCCTTTTTACTTCTGCCACCGAAGATTGATAGAGGTTATGTTTTTACCTCTGTCTGTTTGTTGGTCTGTCTGTCTCTCTGTGACAAAATATCTCAAAAATTGTGGAGACGGATTCGGCAATTTTGGAGAAGATCCGGATCTGGAACTGAGAATTTTTAAGTGAGTCTTCACCATTGAGAGATTGGGCAAAAAACGATATTTTGCTTGATATCTCAAAAAGTTCTCGATGGGTTCGGACGAAATTTGGTGGATATATTGGGTATGTGACAAGACCAAATCAATTCGATTTTGGTGAAAATCTGAATACAGATCCAGATTCGAGTTTTATTTAATTTTTCAATGTGATTCTTCACCATTGAGTGAAAGGGCCAAAAACGATATGTAGCATGATATTTCAAATAGTTGTGACGACTGATGACAAAACTTGGTGGATGAGTTGGGTAAGTGACAATAACAAGCCGATTAGGTTTTGGTTCACGTCCTGATCCAGGTCTGACCTCTCAGTGGGATACAAAACGTAAACGGTTCAGCCTGGTGGAGCTATGTGCTCTACCGAATACCATTCCAGTTATTTTTGCTCCACTTCATGGTACATTTTGTTGACTGGCTGATTCAAGATATATACATACTCGCAAAAGTACCCGCCCCAGTGACGGTAAAAGTTTGAATTAATCTATCAATTTGATTATACTGTATATATATATATATAATCAATTTGATTGTATATATGCATAGTCAAGGCTCATGGAAGAGCTAGAATTGGGACACTAAATGGATCAGGACACAACAGGACAAAAGGAAGGAACAAATTTAATGGACTTTAAAAAGGTTGATTGTGTTGCACTCTTGGTTTCACTCAGAGCCAAAGCTCTGAGTTACATATACCGCCCACTGCGAAATGGTGGTACAATATCAGGTGGTGGAGGTTGGATTTGTCTAAAATGAGAGCAAAATATACCTATTTTAAATTGTGTGTTACTCCATGAAGATCTGTGTTAAATCTATTTTAATCCAGATGTTCATGTTGATTTTAAAGATTACTGTAAGGGACAATAAAGTGACTGCCTATATTGCATCAAGAAAAGTGAAATAAAAATGTAAAATAACCAATAGGCAGCTTTTCAAATGCAGCACGGGAAGTGGCCACCGTAAACGGGAGACAGACAAATGCACAGACAGACACCACTAAGGTTTGGTGCAGGCTCACAATGTATGAATAGATACAATATTATTGGAGAAGTGTATAATCAGAAAAAATGAAATACACACAGATGAAAGATTATTTTTCTCTCTTGTAGGTCTTGACGAAGTATTAATTGAAAGCGTGTATGTATAATGACGGCAAAATATTTTCTGATTTGTTTCATTCATTTAGTGTGACTAAGATTCCTCTCCCTCCACCCTCCCCACTTACATTTACACTGCACTAGCATGTCGTCTTTCTACGATTCACTTGAATATGTGTCACCGCAATAGTAACTAATGCAACATTATAATGCTCTCAATATTTAAGGCAATGTGCATGCATTTGAGAAGACATGCAAATCATTTATGGTAGGGCATGACAGTGGACCAATGATGCTTGTGTTTCCCCCTTTTGCTCCCCCTAACCTGATAAACCAATGAGAAATTGTCATTGACACTCTTCTGAATTTCCTGGCTGCTTGTGAGGTTGCCAAACCAAATTTGATCAATGTTTGCATACATATGTACCTGCTCCAGCTGCTTTATTTGAGGATGTTGAAGGTGTTGCCTTGTGTCATTCACATAATGAGAAACGTGTTTGATTACTCGGAAGAGATTTTAAATGGTAACTCAGTTTTGTTAGCCGTAAAGAGAGAATCCAATGTTGAGCTTTCCGCACGGCTTAGACGAACTGTAGATTAATCTCCGGGAGAGGTTGTTACGGAGCAACAACAACAGCACTTCAAATATCTGTGCCCGTATAACTGGACACACGAAGCCATCCGCACGTTAGCCGAGAGATAAAATAATCCGTGCACAATTTCTCGTTTTCTTTTCATCAAGAGTTTACAAAGGGCTCCAGTGTTGAAGTCAAGTAGTCGTGCAAAAACGTGATTGTGCATTGAGAATGACTGTTTAGCGAGGGAGCTCATGGCTACAGTTTACACGAGTAGGCCATGTGCCACGGGACTCGATGGGCATTCGGGATTGTAAAAACAGCTGGGTTAAATTGTATAAAAGAAAAAACAAGCAATTCCTGTACACGCCATTTTGTTCAAAGTTTTGCTGCGTTTATAACTTTATCACATCTCTGTGCTGCAGTGACCTTGTGTTACGGTCGCCGGCGGTGACTTCCTGTATGGCCTGGAGTACATTTGTGGCCAACACAGATTACAGCAAGGTTTGGTGCCCTATGACCCCTATCTTTTTTCTTTTTCTTTTTTTAACTTTGCGGCACTTCGGCGTCGATTCGTGGAAATGCCGTTTCTGCAACGCCGCGCATGACGGAGAGCAAGTTGCTCTGTTTCTCCAGGCCAAAACGAATGCACCCATTATGACCCACCACGCCTCGACCCGTTGCACTTGTGAGTTTTGCACTTGTGAGTTTTGCACTTGTGAGTTGAGGTTCAGCACCACCGCATGATTGGTCAGGGAACGAAGCCACCATTTGGTCCAGATACCGCGTGGCCTTTTCAAACGATCATAATGGGTTTTGCCAACTGCGCACAAACACAAAATGGTGCTCGTGCATGTCCGAGGGAGGAGCAAAAATGAAAAGGCACAGTTCAATGATCCGGATGTAAATGCATGGCATCTCTCATCTCATATTCGTAAAGGATTTCTCATAAGGGGAATTGATTTTGGAAACCCTGAAGTGACGCAGGACGAGATTGCCATGTTTCAAGCAGCGGCCCCACATGCATCACCACAATTTCGTATAATTGCTTTTGCTAATTTGGCAAACGCATCTAATTTGAATGCAGATTTTTTTTGTGCCGTGCATCCAATCTAATGGAAATTTCCCCTGAGGTGGTATTTGTTTGCACTCCAATCACGTGGTCCGAGCAGTAAGTGCAGCTGCAGATTTTGATGTCTCCCTCGAGCCAAACCATCTGCCTTGAGGCGGCGAGAGAGGCCAGGACGTTTGCCATCACATGTGCCGTAGCAGACACATCTCGGCTCATTGCAAATCTTTTTCCTCGTCATGTCGGCCTCTACTCCAGCAATACAAGATACCCTTGCGTCCATGACTGCATTGCATTCCATGAAGACAAACTGCACAGTGTTCATGTGCATCTTCCAACAATGTTCGGGATCTTGTCATCTCTTCATCTTCAACCCGTCTGGAGTCTTACCTACAAAGCGTTTGCCACCTTTGTAAATGTGCCGGCTCTTTCATGTCTCAGGTGCTAATTTTGTAACACCTGCAGTAGACAGATAGGTGGAAGGGAGCACAGACATAATGGAAGGTGATGGTTTTGTAAGGTGAGGTTGAGATGTTCGTGCCATTGTTGGGTGATCGGGGATACAAAATAGAGCGGTTTGTGGAGAATTGGAGGTGTGGAATAGTCCAAAGCTGTGGAGCCAGAGGGAAGGATAATTTAAAACGGTGGCAAAAGGAATAATGTTTTTAAAGTAGCATTTGGACACATTTTGAAGAAGATGCTGTGAGGAGCTACAGGGCTGAAGAGTTTAAAAAAAACAAAAAAAACAGCAAGATGTAGAAACACAGGAAAGCTCTATTTCAAATCCGGTGTATGTTCATTGCTCATTTTATTTCTTCATGAGACCGTGAAGTTATATTCTTCTTCTTTTGGGACAGAAGAATACATCTTCGCCAAAAAGGTGCTGCTGTTACGTATGAAATCATGGCTACCGTTGGCCATTAGGTCTGAGAATGCTGCTTTTGGGCTGTTTTTTGCTTTTCTCACTAAATGTGCGGCATGCTGCCGTGCCTCGGTGATCGAGTGTGGCTCGACCGCAGGAGACCTTTATCGCGGGCTGGGGAGGCCGAGCCTGCGGCCGTCCCGGGGAGCGTGCGGAGCACGGCTGCTCTTTTAATTTGGACAGCGTGCAGCCCCGGCAGACATATGCCCCCGTAGGATTGGAGGCCGCACAGCTCCGTGCGCCCTGCTGGCGGATTGATGGGGCTAATTACGGAGTGAAATCACGCGTGAGAAGCCAAAGATGGGCTCAAGTGTCTGTTCCAAAGGTTTCCCAGGCCGCCTCTCTGCACTTCATCCATCTTTGAAATGCAATCATTTGATGCCCCCTTTCTCTATTTTGAACCCCTCTTCCAATGCCCTCCCCTACTGTCAATTTCCCCATGTTTCTAACATAAAAGAAGGAAGAATGAAAAAGGCAAAGGAGGAACAATAATTTATTTTTGCGGTCATTTCCCCCATGGCTCGAGAGCACCAAATGCCACCTGGCAAGATTACAAAATGAACTCGAGGAAGCTGCACAAAAAGTGTGGAGTAACCTTGGTCGAGGTTGTCAAATTTCCGCCATGATTTCTGTGTATATATTTTTTTCCTTCCCAGTTCCTTTCCGCAGAGGTCATCTCTCGCCGTTGTACATACAGCCAATGCATATGCCAAACCCGCAGCACCTTCACTGCCGCAGTATCACGTTTTAAACGTCTTGGCATCCCCGATCAAGCTCACCCTCCCTAGCAACTCTTCCCCCCCCCCCCCCCACGTCTTTTTGCCGACATATCTTGAGGGACCAGCTCCGCCGTGTCCCTTTCACCAAAAGCCCACCGCACCTGATTTATTAAAATATCCGGTCGTTATACAGAAGAAAACAGGTATCAAAGGCAGCGCGGGGAACATTGGCTCGTTTGATTTCTCGCAGAGCTCTGGATGGATTTTTTACCGCTGCTTCTTATCTGTCTGCCTGCTGCAGATTATCGCCACCGCGCAGTTCATAAACTTTGTTGATATCGCCGGTGCAGACTCTATTCCGCCTTCCCCGGTCATTTCTGTCGCGCGCGCGCGTGCCCATAGGTAGAACGCGGGTCAGCCCAGAGCCGGGCCCGGAAGGTGCACCTGAGCACGGGCCTATGAATTTGTTGCTGGGCCGCTGGTTTTTTCCCCGTGCCTTGTTAAGACAAACGGTCCCGTCAAGCTGACGGGTCTAACTTATTCATTTAATCTTGCCGCACGAGCGAGCTTCTCCGCAAGCCGGGTTCGAGCGCCGTGCATTTCAATCGAGTTTCATTAGGCAGGTCCCTTTTTGAAGGCATCCATTTAGAACCAGCGCAAAACACGGCCGCGCACTTGTTTTTTGGAAGGCCAAAGTAATAGTAGTACGCTTTGTAAATGCCCTGCCCGCTGAGCTCTATAAAAGCATGCACTTTCATCCGTTGTATTTTGCTTTGGCTTTACATTTCCAACGCCCCTTCCCCTTATATCAGGCAATTTTCTGCAAGCAACACAGACAAAAACACTTCTTTACCCCCACGACTTCATCTGCTTTTTAAATCTATTTAGTTATTTATCTGTTTGCTTTTGTTGTCATTTCTTCTTTTCTCCCCTCTTTTGATCTGCTGGTCAATTTTTACTTATTTTTCTCGTTTTTTTATCATGACCACTCATTTTTGCATCTTCAGATGTATATGGCTGCCGAAGCAGTTTCTTGGCTATCAGGCACAATCCTGGACGGGTCGCCACTCCAAGGAAGCATTTTTTTTTTATATACAGAATCGAGGCTCGTGAAAGAGCTAACATTTATCACAAAAAAAAAAATCAAACAGACAAACAAAATATATAAAAGAGGGAGCGGTAGACAAGATGGGGGAGAGAAGGGGAAGCACACAAACAACATTTGAGAACAGGGACATCGGGAGATGTGTGGGAGGGAGATGGCTTGGGGGGAGGAGGCGTGGGAAGGGGGAGGGGGGTGGGAGAAGTATAAAACGCAAGGACACCAAGGACTTCCAGGAAATAAGTTGGTATTTCAAAAATGTGGATTTGGGGTGAAATTAGCGGGGGTAGAAAAGATCAAGGTTTTAGATGGGGGAAGATGAGAGATGGTGGTGAACAGCAGTTTTAAAGACCTGGAGGGAGGAGTGGGATTGAAGAGAGTGAGGGAGTTTGTTCCAGAGGCGAGAGAAAAGAGGAGTGAAGGTGAGCAGAGAGCCTAGATTTTGGTAGTTTAACCATAAGAGGGTTGCAGGCAGATCTTGTGCGACCTGTAGGAATATTTGTGGGATAGAGCCCAGAGAGAGCTGAGGGAACAAAGCCGGAGAGGAGTCGGTAGAATACAGAAAGACCACCAACTTGCCTGCAGTGAGTAAGTGAAAGGCCCTCGGAGATAGCTTCACCGCGGGAGATTCCAATGATTCTGAATGCTTTGGTACAGTGTGAAGACGAGCTTGGTGTGAGGCAGGAGCACCAGCCCAGAGGGGAGAGCAGTACTCCATTGAGCTGCAGTAGAAAGTCTTGTATGTGGTGAGGAGCTCAGGTGTGCCAAGGAAGGACTTCGCACGATGGAGGATGCCCAGTCGGTGACTGGCTTTGGAGGCCAGCTTGGAAATGTGGTTTTCCCAGGAAAGATCATGGCAGATAGTGAGACCCAAAAGCTTGAGTGACAGAACTTCTTGGAGAGGATTATTCAGAAAGTGGATAGGAGGGTTGTCCAGTCGGTCTTTTCGGAGAGACTTCGTAAGAGTGTGAGATTTGTCAGGATTGAAAGACATGTTCCACTTGTTTTACCAGTCTGTGATTTTGTCCAGGTCTGCATAGAGTGAAGAGGCTGCTGCCTGCCGATCTGAGGGATGAGGAATGGAGCGGCAGAGAGTGGAGTCATCAGCAAAGAGATAGAGAGGATTTTCAAGAGAGTCAGAGAGATCATTGATGAAGACCAGAAAAAGCACAGGGCCCAGAACACTGCCTTGGGGAACTCCAGCCTGAACAGGAAGAAGAGATGAGAGAAACCCATTCAGGGCCATACGTTTACTGCAACTAGAGAGGAAGTCCACCAGCCATGCGTGGAGATTTCCATGGATACCAAAGGAGGAGAGTTTGGTGAGCAGAGCGGGGTGCCAGACCGTATCGAAGGCACGTGATATGTCAAGGGAGACAGCTCTAATTTCCTGTTTGGCATTGATCATGATCATTTATTTTGATCATGACCACTCATTTTTGCATCTTCAAATGTATAGGCTGCCGAAGCAGCTTCTTAGCTATCAGGCACAATCCTGGACTGATCACCACTCCAAGGAAGCATTTCTTTTCATCATGACCACTCATTTTTGCATCTTCAAATGTATATGGCTGCCGACGCAGCTTCTTGGCTATCAGGCACAATCCTAGACTGGTCGCCACTCCAAGGAAGCATACTCGAATGGCTCATTCAACGCAGTAAGCTGGTACTCATTTTGTCGACCTCGGAAGGATGACATGCTCAGTCAACCCAGCTGGTGTTAATTCAACGACATGACCAGGGGCTTGAAAATCCTGAAATCCCAAGCCAGCGACCTTTACCGTTAAGCCAACACCAGGCTCGTTTGTCTTTTTTACTTGACATTTATGTATTTTCTTAGTTACATGTTCAATTCTTACCTCTCCTTTTGTTGTTTCTCTCACCATGTATTTTTTTTCTTCTTTTTCATCGTCATGTTTTTTGACCTTTGATCACTCGGTCAATTGAACCCCTTTATTTCGTGGGTTTTCTTTTTAATTTCTTTTATTTTGGTTTAGACGTCATAACACGTGTGCGCAGTCTTGGACACGTATCCTGGATACATTGCTCGACGGTGGCGAATGAGCAACAACGACTCTTGGGAACACCATGAGTTCACGACATCCCACAACACGCAAACGGCGTGACGTGTGCAACAATGAAATTTTGAGCGAAGGGTGCCACCCTCTGGCAACAAGAGATAACCAGAATCACGAGAACCTCCAATATTTACTCGCATATGAAGGTACAGTGCTTTTTGTACAATCCTTTGTCATCTAGTAGCAGTCTTGCCCTGCCTTGCATGGACAGCAATGTTACTTCCGTTACCCTTCCTTGGAGGAGAAAAAAAATTAAAGTAATTTTTCTTCGAATACTCTGTTTACTTCATGTAATTAAATGAATATTGTGAGATTTATCCTAAATTGCCTAGGGCAGGGTTTGTTATATAAAGGCCACTTGTTCAAGCATATAACTGTAAATGATTAGACTCTTACTCCTGAAGGTTAATAAAAGAGTTTTAACTTTTGGGGTGTGGGTAAAATCGATTGTTTTAATTAACCTGCCCGCCTCCCGATTTAAACCCCAGGAAGGCGCTCTATTTTCCGGGAGGGACCCAGAGCTTAGGGTCGTCCATCATGCGAGTTTCTGGCCCGAGGTCTCGTCAGCATGATTTATAGAGGCAGCTGCTGAAACCAGCCATGCACGCCTCACCATGATAGCTTTTTACGCCTGTTTCAATTAAACCGCTATAAGGTGTGGCGGTAGCCACTCTGGTGCGGTGCCTTTCATAATGAGCATCTGGAAACGGTGTCCGGTTGCGGCAATGCCCTTGCAGCTTTGGTCCTAGAAGCCACTGCAGCACCCTTTGCTTTTCTTCTCTCTCTCACTTTTATGCAGTACCCTTTAATGATTGGTGCATTCAAATTAGCTGTCCAAGAAATTGTAATTGTTGCTTTAATTTTTAATCCATGCACACTGCATTTGCATGGATGTCTTCTGTATTGGATATTTATACACACACACACACACACACACACACACACACACACACACACACACACACACACACACACACACACACACACACACACACACACGGCTGACAGGGTGGCCTCGAGGTTTGCACACTCGCCTCTCTGGTGTTTGAATCCTAACCGAGCTATAAACTGTCTTACTAGTGGTTCACAGGCAGGGTGATTAATCAATGTGTACCGTCCCTCGGATGGATGTTAAACGGGTGACTCGTATGCTGGCATTCGTTGGTGGACGCTAAATATCCCACAGTGTCCACTACAAAAAGTAGGTGAGCTATCGCAGGTACTCTGGCCAAATTCCTGTCCTAACCAACAGAGGGCATTACATTAGAGGCACAACTGCACCTTCAGCTATTGATGCCATCCCGCAACCTTTTGCTGAATATGATGAACGAATATATATATATATATATATATATATATATATATATATATATATATATATATATATATATATATATATATATATATATATATATATATATATATATATATACAGTCACGTGAAAAAGTAAGTACACCCCATGTAAAGTTTTGACTTTTACAAAACATATTTCAACATACAGCTATTTGATCTTCATTTCAACAATATTGACAGATAAAGGTGATATAATATAACAAATATCATGAAACATTTACATTTTGTAGTCCATTGTATAATTTAAATAAACATAAATGCAAATTTCGCATGTGGAAAAAGTAAGTACACCCCTACATTTATCACTACTTCAAATACCTAAAATGAGAATCAGGTGCACCAGCTCAGGTGCAAATGATTAGAACATCGTTGGAGAGGATCTTGGAGGAACATGTCTTATTTAAACCTCAGACATTTAGTTTGGTTTGCTCTTTGTTGTTGAAGTGTGCGGGGTCACCATGCCTAGATCAAAAGAGCTCTCTGAGGCCTTCAGAAAGAAGGTTATAGATGCCTACGAGTCTGGGAAGGGATTTAAAAAGATCTCCAAACAATTTGAAATCAATCATTCGACTGTCCGGAAGATCATCTACAAGTGGAGAAGATTCCAAACAACTGCCAACTTGTTCAGGCCAGGCCGCCCCAGCAAGTTCAGCACAAGAGCAGACCGCAAGATGCTGAAAGAAGTCTCAATGAACCCTAGAATGTCATCAATGGACCGACAGGTAGCTATTGCCACTGTTGATGTCAAAGTGCACGAGTCCACCATTAGAAAGAGGCTGCACAAATTTGATCTAAATGGGAGGTGTGCCAGGAGGAAACCTTTGCTGTCCACAAAGAACATGAGGGCAAGACTAAAGTTTGCTGATGAACACCTAGGCAAAGACCAGCACTTCTGGAACAATGTGCTCTGGACAGATGAGTCAAAGGTAGGGCTATTTGTCCACAATACCAGAAGACATGTTTGGCGAAAACCAAACACAGCATTTGACCACAAGAACCTGATACCAACTGCAAAGCATGGTGGTGGAAATATTATGGTTTGGGGCAGCTTTGCTGCATCAGGGCCTGGGCAGCTCACCATCATAGAATCCACTATGAAATCTTCATTGTACCAGAGGGTGCTTGGGGATAATGTGAGGCCTTCTGTCGGAAAGTTGGAGTTCAACCGAAGGTGGACCTTGAATTATGACAATGACCCTAAACATACAGTAAATCCACCAAGGAATGGCTGAAAAGAAAGAAATGGAGGGTTCTGGAATGGCCAAGTCAAAGCCCGGATCTAAATCCCATCGAGATGTTGTTGCGGATTTGAAATGAGCTGTGCATGCAAGAAACCCCTCAAACATCGCACAGCTGAAAGAATTCTGCATGGAGGAGTGGGCAAAAATTTCTCCCAGTCGATGTCAGAGACTGGTAGACAGTTAAAAGAAACGCATAATTGAGGTTGTTTCTGCCAATATGGGCAATACCTCCTATTAGAGCCAAGGGTGTACTTACTTTTTCCACATGCGAAATTTGCATTTATATTTATTTAAATTATACAATGGACTACAAAATGTAAATGTTTCATGATATTTGTTATATTATATCACCTTTATCTATCGATATTGTTGAAATGAAGATCAAATAGCTGTATGTTGAAATATGTTGAAAAAGTCAAAACTTTACATGGGGTGTACTTACGTTTTCACGTGACTGTATATATATACATATATATAAATATATATATATATATATATATATATATATATATATATATATATATATATATATATATATACATACATATATATATATATATATATATATATATATATATATATACATATATATATATATATATATATATATATATATATATATATACATATATATATATATATATATATATATATATAATATATGCATATATATATATATATATATATATATATATATATATATATATATATGTATGTATGTATATATATTGTAACGGTTTTGAGAAGTGTGTAACGAATTTGAGAAGTGTAACGGTTTTTGAGAAGTGTAACAATTTTGGAGGAAG